>NC_089208.1:20749431-21071554 GCF_963930695.1 Labrus bergylta | reverse complement strand
AAGATTCGTTCACAGAAATCGTTTTCAGTACTTCCTCTGCAGCTCTGTCCTGTGAATCAGAATTTAATAATCTGAAACACGGCCGAAACGTTTTAGTTTCTGCTCGCGATCGTACTGAGAACAGCAGGTGGTGAATAAATAAACCAATGAGCTGAGAAGTTAGTTTGGATAAAGTTACAGTTTGCAAAACTGAAAGCTGCTAAAAACAATCACAATTTATTTTTTCCCCGACCGTTCTGTTCAGTACGTTCAGTACACAAAATCACTCACTGACTGTCCTGACTGAGAGGAAGAGAGAGGAGGCGGAGCTCTCGTACAGTTTCGGGAGCGAAGCACTCCTGAGATGTTAGTGGGATTGGTCCGGTTGCCATGCTCAAGGGTGCTTCGGCAGTGCTCAGGAAGTGAGGCCCCCCCCCAATAAACACAATACAGTAATTTGACTCAACAACCGGACTCACAATCTACTATTAAATTTCTGTTACTGAAAACAAATATAAATCATGGTAATTTAATGATGTGTGCTATTATTTGGCATAACATATATATTTTTTTTTAAAGCGATCATCTTTGTCTGTGTTTCACCTGGGTTTAATGTTTCCCCTCTGACAAAAAACAATTGGCCCCAGTTTGGGCCCCCTCAGTTTAAAGTGGTCTAGAACCACCACACTGCTCCAGCTACCAGACTATGTCCCAAAACCGGGACCTTGAAACCGGCGACCCTCAGGTTTCCAAACCTAAGTCCCCAGACTGAACTACTGCCGATGATCATTGGATTTGCAAAACATAAAATCAGTATTCTGTAGTTTTAGTAATAAATTCACATATTCACATATGCTATTTAAATAGCAAACAGCCAGGTCCTGTATATTACGAGTCTGACAAGTCATCCTAACTCATAAGAAGTCCCAAATATGATGATTGGTATTCATGGGATTTCTTTGGGCAGCGGGAGCAATATTAAAGTACTGTTTAGTCAAATAGTAACAACCTGTGATTTTCTTGAAGCATTTTCATGAATTTAAGTAGTTTAAACCAGTCCTTTGAAAATATGTTCAACTCAATTAACAAAATACATTAAACTGTATCTTTTATATATTCATGTATCTTCTATACTTTTTGTAGAAATTAGTTTTTGTTTGGTGTGCCGGTATAGCCTAGTGGATATTTTTGCACGTTCCCATGTACAGAGGCTGTAGTCCAATCTTTTAAAAATGATTTAGTTTGTGGGTTTTTTTATTACTGAGTATTTTTTTATATTTTAAATGCTCGTCAAGTAAAAGTTAGCACTCCCTCCCTCCGTTGTTGTCTGGGTCAGTCCCATATCTAATCTATCAGGGTTATTTTTCCTTCTATCATCGGTATCTGTTGTTGTGAGCCTGCGCTACCCTTTATGTCCATCGGGAGGCGTCCAAAGGTCCCCCAAAGAAAAAAATGTCAGATTTTCCTTTTTTTTTTGGTATTATTGTTTCACACTGTCCCTGCAGTTTTCTGTCTCGCAGAATCACAAACTTTATTGCGCGCAGCAGACTCAGTCCACGCACATGTAAATCATGAAGTCCCAGGTTGTTGTTCTTTCTCAATCATTTTGGTGTGCAGATGCAGAGCTGAAAACCCCGGAAAGGTAAGAGCACACCACCCTGCTGATGCTTATTAAACATAAAAAACATGAAGAGTGCTTCAAAGAGGAAAAGTGAAGTCGGTGTTAGCTGGCGGTCTTTCTCATCATTTGGTGTGCAGATGCAGAGCTGAAACCCCGGAAAGGTAAGAGCACACACCCTGCTGATGCTTATTAAACATAAAAACATGAAGAGTGCTTCAAAGAGGAAAAGTGAAGTCGGTGTTAGCTGGCGGATATTTAAAGATTTACGCACTCTTTTTGGATGAAACCAAACTTTGTTGCGCAATGAGAACTTTAATCACATTCAGCCACAGATGCCTCTATACAGTATAATATTAAGATATCTGTTTGTTTCAGTGCTTACATGGACTGTATTGTCAGTGGCATTGCAGTTTCGTATGTTTTCCTCTACATTTCTGCACTTTCGCCGTGACTTAGTCTCACGTTTAAAGCCTTTGTTCACATAGTTTACATGTCTGTTTTATCTGCGCCACATGCGTCCATTAGTCGCACATCTTTTTTTACTCTGACACTCAGGTTCCGGGTCGGTTTGTACTTTTAAAGACAAGACGTACAGCCCAGGAGACAGCTGGCATCCCTATCTGGAGCCCTTTGGATTCATGTTCTGCATGCGCTGCGTCTGCACAGAGGTGACTTTTATCAAACATCACTTCTAAACTGCATCTGAAGGAATGCAACACTCAGTCCTTTTACATTTGAGCTCTCATTGCAGAAATAGAGGTAGGGAGTTGAAGGTGGCCAATGCTTGTAAACTCTGCTTTCTCTTAGACAGGCCATGTGAAATGTAACACCATCAGGTGTCCTGCTCTGCCGTGTGAAAATCCAGTGCTTGATCCTCAGCAGTGTTGTCCCAGGTGCACAGGTAGACAGTTCCTCCTATAATCAGGACTTTTTGAGAGAAATTTATTCCGGTTGTGACTTCTGTCCTGTGTGATGTCCCTCCTCAGATGAGCCCAGGATCCCTGCAGGACTCAGAGCCTCAGTGAAATCCTGCAGGCACAACGGGACCATTTATCAGCCGGGGGAGACCTTCACTAAGCTGGACCTCTTTCCATCCAGGCAAAGCAATCAGTGTGTCATGTGCACGTGCTCTGTAAGTTGCATCTCACTGACTACATCAGTTGTGTTAATCCATAGAAAGAATATGATGTACAGCGTGGAAGATGTTAGAGGTGATTTTATCCTGCATCAGACTTAGGTTAGCTTCAAAGTAAGTTTACACAGTTTGTGTTTTAGTGCAAAAAACAAACTGCAGTGCTCCTATTCTCAGGGGACTTATATATAATACACGTTATATGCAATAAGATACATGGAAAACCGTACAAATGTGCAGGAATGTGCAGCATGATGTTTAGTGCAAATATCCATCTTGCTGATGATTTAAAGACAGGACAGTGTGACCATTTAGTGAAACCCCATATAGGATTTTTTGCTTTTGTGACTAACAGAAATTTGGTAATTTTCAGATGTTTCTATGACAAAATATTAATCATTGCCACTGGGGACTATGTTTGCATTAAAGTATTTCTACGATAAATATCAATACATTCCTAACAATCCTTCTTCATCTGTGAATTTATGCTTTTCTCTTAACATCAATTTGAAGGCGTACAAACAGCTTAAAAAGGGAAATATTTGATGAAGAACATAAGCTTTTATGAACACTTAGATAACTAAAAAACAACAGCTGTTATATTACAGTATCTCATACTGTAAATGCCACTTTTACAAAATTATTTTTATTTTTTACGTCTCACTTTTAAAAAAAACATCTCTTCTGAGTAACTTATAGCTGCTGATGCTATGCAGTGAACATAGCATCACTTCTTCAATTCCCATCACCATTGCCTAATATTGCTGTAGCTGGTGAAAACATCTTGCATTGGTTTGAGTGCTGGCCGGGCATCATCACGATCTGCTCGAAAGACTGAAATTTAGGGAACAAAGGCAGATTTGAGAGAGGAGCGTAAGTGAAGCCAATACTGAGATCACCCTGAAGTTGTCCTTTAAAAGACAACAAGATGTGAGAAATTCCTTTTTTACGAGTTGTTAAGTAGTGTTCATTAACAGGTGTTTCTGTTGCCAAGGTGAATTCACATTACATGTAGTTCATAAGAGAATGAATACCAGTACACTGCTGAGAAGAGTGCAGTGTTTTAATCAGTCTCTATTATTTTATTAAACTAAACTTTAGTGAACTCAAACAAAGACTTAGAAAGTTTATTTTAAAAGAAAATATCACTCTTCATTTTTTTTTCTTTTCAATTAATTTAATTTGAATAAATGGTTATATTGAATCTTCTCTGTGACTATTAACTTCCTGTTTTAGTAGTTTTTTAAATGTTCTATTTTCATTTTTCTGTTTCTGTCGTGATGCTTTTGATGTCTTGTGTGAAGTGTTGCTGAAGTGTGCCATATAAATAAACTTGCCTTTCCTTCTCAGAATGGAAACATCTTCTGTGCTCTGAAAACATGCCAACCAATCAGCTGCTCTTCCCCTGTGACAGTTCCTGATACCTGCTGTTTGGTGTGTAAAGGTATAGCTCAGCTAAATTGGCATGACCCCTTTCCAACCCGGAATTGCTTTATTCCTTTCTTTTTTCTATTTCAGTAAACTAGGAGACATCTTACACAGGAGCATAGTAATAACAAGGCACATTGACCTTATTGTATTATATGTATTATAAGTGAAATAGATTCAAAAATACACTCAGAAAACTGATACCATACAGAACTTAGTCACACTAAACCCTTGCAAAAATTACACTATTATAATCTCATCATGACACGGGTCCACTTTTTTCAATCACTCAGTCTTTTATATATTTCCTGATAACTGCTCTGCCCTCACACTTGTTTCTCTGCAGATCATGGCACCAGCGGATCCTCATCAACTGAGGATGGAAACCAGCAGCTGAACAGAGGAGTTGTACGTTCTTGCTGATAATAGAATATGAACATTTCTTCACTTGCATGTTTCTTCTCTGTCGAAGAGTCCTTGAACGTGACACTGAGGTCATTAGGGGCTTCAGGAGATCTTCTTTGTAGCTGGTGCTGACCTTTGCGTGCAAGAGGACAAGCAAATCAATTAATCTCCTTGAGGAGGGCAGGGGCACGTTGCTCTTTGACATCACATTTTCATATCTGAAACATGCATCATTAAATATTCATGGACTTCTGTGCCCGACAAGAAGACCAAGTTGTATTTTTTTTTACTTTTTTAATTGTGGAAAAATGGTAAAAGCAGTTCAGAGATCCAGAGAGACTTAAACCTCTCATGATTCAGGAATAAATTGGATGTTTTTTTATAAAGAAAGTAATGCCAATATTCAAAAGATAATTTTTGTTATTGTGTCTATTTTTTTACAAAAGAGACATTCAGTGGACCAGTGTTCTGGGGAGCAGAGCAGGGCGCGGTCCGACCGTGCCACGCCACCATGGATCAGGGCTTCTCCCAGAGGCCTGAGCCTCAGTAAACTGAACCTCAAAGGAGCTTCAGAGACCACAGTGAAGATATTGTTGCAGAGGAAACACCAAAAAGGTGAGACTTTGTCAAAACAGAAAGATCCCGTACAGGTATTTCATTTTTATAGACATGTTCCTCACAACTTTACGATCGGTTCCATGTGTAGCACATCGCTCAGATGTTTTCCATTTCTCACAGCTTGTTTATACAACGGAAAGACGTACTCTCATGGAGACATATGGCACCCAGTTTTGGGGAAGGTCCTGGAATGCATCCTGTGCACTTGTACTGATGGCCTCCAGGACTGCAAACGCATCACGTGTCCCAGCCAGTATCCATGCCAACATCCTATGAAACCAGCGGGGAAGTGCTGCAAGACGTGTCCAGGTAGTCAAACATGGCTCATAACATACTGAACTGTTTATTATGACATGAAGTTGATTGGCTGTAAACATCATCCACTAAATGTATCTGTGTTTTTCTTCTTCAGAAAGTAAGACTGAAAATAACCAGACCCAGTGTTACCTTGGATATAAAAATAATCTCCTGGTGTATAAAGTAGAATCGTCTCTGAGAGTTGACTCACCCAACGCTGTGAGGATCATTGTTGTCGAACGACAAAGTACTGCTGAGGTTGAAGTGCAAGTCTGGAACACCGTAGAAGGTACTGTAGCCAGTGGTGTGAACTTTATTTAAGTAAAAGTTGAACATTTTGTGAAATTAAAATAAGCCTGAAACTCTTCTGTCTGTTTGAATTGGAGTAACAGTCAGCTGCTAGCTTAGCTTGGGATGCAGAATGAAAACAAGGTCAAACAGCTCTCATACAGTGTGAAAGCTCTGGTTGTATAGGTTTTTTGTTCTAGATTACGTCTTAGCTATACTTCTGTTTTTGTGCTATTTTGTATATTTTTTTAAAATCTCTTAACATTGACAGAAAAAAGGATAAGATCAGCTAATTCTCCCTGAAAAAATAGATGCTAAAATGATCAAAAGTGCCTCAAGCTAAGTCTGGAATTGGATTACAGTGCTGACAATTTATCCTGTGTAAGAATAGGGAAAAAAGTACGATGTGTTTTAGTTAGAAAATCTGGGTGAAAAATGTTCACACATGCAGCTCCTCCTGGAAATATCAGGAGTTTTTCAGCAGTTTTCTGCAAGTGTGAAAGCCCTAACAGTGAATTCAACCTGCTGCGTTCACACGTCAGCTCAACCAGTTTTCTTTCAGAAATTTGAAAATTACAGGAGAGCATTGCATATGTGAAAGGGGCTAAAGAAAACATGTTTGAATGACGAGACATCTAAAGGGTGTATGTTTTTCTAAATGACAAATATTTGTAATATATTGAAAAATGTATGACTGTCTTCTGAAATCTTTTTCTTAACACAGGTGTTTTACAATTAATGGATATCGGTGATGTTCAGCGAAAAGATATCGTGGATCATCCAGAGAATTACACATTACTGACAACACTTGATGAAGGTTAGTTTCATGATTCCTCCCTGTGAGTCCTCCTGACTTATTTTAATAAGTTATTTTATATTTTATCACCTTTTTGGTTTTAGTCACAGTGATAGTGACAATGCATTTCATTTATTTTCCAGAGACATGGAAAAAATTTAAAGAGGAGGGTGGAAATCTGAGTCAAGCCTCTCAAACCACGATTTGTGAAGATGGCGTTCGTGAGATGGTGACTTTCCTAAATCCCAGGCAGATAGAAGACCAGTGTCCACCATAGTGGTTCTTCTTCAATTGTCTCTCTGAATTTCAATATTCCCAAGAACCACATGGTTAGTATACTGTACATTCTTTTATCATACAAGTTGCACTTTGGGGATTTTTTTAAAAATTCCTTGCTTAGGAGCAGATGAAAATAAATTGTATTTTTGGAACATGTTGGAAAAGGGGCCACATTTAGTTTAGAAGAAAAGCAAATTTCAAGGATTTTCAATGATAATCAACTTATTTATTGATAAGACAACAGACCTTGTTTGAAGTGTTTTGGTTTTTTCGTGTTTTCTCTGTAAATACATGTGACTGTGAATGTTTTTGCATGACATAGCAACAGACATTGCCTTATGGTTAGCTTTGCCAGTTAAAACACAACTGTGTCAAAAGTGTGTGTTTGTGAAAGTAAAAAAACACAATACAGATGCAAAGCTGCTATTTTTAATGCAATCACAGAACTTATTTTCTTATTGTAGCCTAATGACATCAAACATACGAGAAAAGATTTTATTTTGAAGTGGTTATAGTTGATGTAACTCGTAGCACTTTGTATCTCTGCTCACAGTTTTTACACATAAAAGTCTCTCAGTGTTTGACTCCAGTAAATGTTTATCCTGTTTGTTGTTGGCTGTAACTTTCATGTTCAAATGCAGAGTCCCACACAAAGAAAGAAATATAGTGACGTGTGAATAGATGTTGAGACAGGCGTCTTATGATGTGGCCCAGATCTCAAACTTCTACATGACGGTGGTTTGATTATTCATTTAAAGTCTGCTAGTCGGCCTCAGAAGGGCCGTCTTACACTTTTGACGCCCGATGGCTTCCATTACATTAAACTGGAAGTCCGGATCAACTTTTTTTTCCCCGCTGGAGATGAAATGTTATCAGAGGCATGAGAATGAAAAGCAGAAGTTTGGACTCCCTTCAGTCTATACTCTCTTTGTTCACACACACAAACCATATCATATCATTCCTCAATGAAAAAAAAAGGTTCTGTTCACTGTTCCTGTCTCAAGCCCTTTGGAATCACGCATCACTCATCAAGAAAATAGGCCAGAAACTGCTTTATACTTTATCCAAAAACTTAAAACACTAAAAATGTAGAAAAGTAGTTTTTAGTAAAAACTACTGATGGCTTCAGTCTCATGTGCAATGGCAAAAACTGTGCTCTCCTTCTGTCCAGTTTCATGAAGCAATATCCATCCGAACTTTCCTGGCATCAGCACACTTTGTAAAGTGTTGTCTGGTTCAGCATGTCTAAATTAATACCAAATGTAGATACATTTGATGAATTGATAACTAGGTTAGGGTCAGTAGGTGAAGTCTTCGGAACAATTACAAGCACTCAGAATATTCACCTGATCCTCTACCTATCTCAGCTATTTGGAGCTTTTTAGCACCTTTAAGCAAAATGTTTTTAGTTTTCCTTTTCATATTACCAGTCCAAGATGGGATATGTATGCCCCGGTAACATCTACCTTTCGGTTTGAATGTCATAGGAAGTAATGGTGGGACCAAATCCTGAGTCATAAAAGGGCTAACAACTTGACCCACAATTCCTCCCTTCCTCATGATGTTTTTTTTTAGCCCCTCTAGTGTCACCAAAAACAAATCAAAAATCTGGAATTGCATGTCTGGAGATTGTGTTATTAAAAAAAATCGCCTCCTCAAACCTATGTCAGCAGGGTCTGTGAGAGCAGTCCTTTTGCTCAGTGGTGCTGTGTGCAGTCTGTCCTCAGGCCTGTTTGATCAACAGGTGTCAAATTATCACTGTGGTTCTCATGACTCAGTCAGTGTGCAAGCGCAGATTTGGTATACTGAGTGGGCGCTTCAGAAGGATATTGCTTCCCTCCTCTGTGAACTCCCTGGTGTGCTCGCTGTGTCCCCTCCCCTTCCACAATGACTCATTGTGTTTCTTTCACACTTTGGGCCAGACAGCCCTGTCTGAATCTCACTGAGGGCATGAAACAATATTTTGAAACAGACGCACTCTCCTTCTCTGCCTTCATTACTCTCACAAAAAGGCTGTCATAACTTTGTGTAAACTGTTGGATCTGGCAGTTTCGAGCAGTCGCTCCCTTGGTTGTCCAAAGAGGTGGTTACAGTCAACAGGGTAAAAAAAAAGGGCTGTTCTACTTTATTGCTGCCAACATAAATTAGTAATCAACATTTTCACGTTGCCATTTTCCCATGCAGACTCAGTATTTATGAGCATTTCATATGCAGGTTTAAACAAAGATTTCAGCCAGCATGCTGTAGCTTACTTTGAATGTTTCCATTTCTGTGTCTTTGTCATTTCTCAATGTGTTTGAATTTGTCTTGAATTCGTTTCACGGGCCAATTCTGCTATGCATGCTTAGTCTTGGCTCTGGCAGTTGTAACAGCTGGGGGCAGTCAGTGGGTATAAATCATACAGTTGGTCAGCTCTCTGTGTATGTGTACTCCATGTTACCCAGATTAAGAACCAAGTAAAGAAAATGTTGAGACTCAGGGTCTGGCTTAGCCCAAGAGTGGAGGTGCTTCTGAGCCATTATTGTGATATTATTTGATTATGTACAAACATGTGTCACTTCTTTTAAGCCAGTCATACCAAATCAACTCATTACCATTGCAAACATTTCTCCTTTATGTTAAATTTATTTCTGGATTTTAAACTTGGGACTGTATAAAACAACATAACGCCCTGAAGCCCAACAATGGCAGTCACCGTTTTTCAAATGCTAACTCCAGCTAACTTCAGGCTAATCAAGAAGCAGGCAAAGAGGTGGAGTTGAGTCAGGGGCAAATAAATATCTTGGTAGCTGAAACAGGCCCATTTAGCATGCTGGCCTACTATCAAGCTGGCATATTCTAAAGTATAAAAACAACAGGAACAGAGCCGACAGTTTTTGGTCAGTAACGGGGTTTAGCTAAAGTAAAGCCTAGCCTCGTGATAACAGCTATTACATGACGGCCAGTCAGTCAAATCAGCCACAACCCTTAGTATGCCTAAATATGTATAACTCTCAGCTCTAACATTGTTGTTAGCTAGGTGCCTCTTCAAATTGGCTAATTACGCGGCGCAAACGACCACGTCTATATAGCCATATAGCCTAGCATCCGTAAAAGCACTCCTGTCTGTCTCAAGTTAAAGGGGCCAACCGACATCTCCTGTGGCTAATACTCACTATTAGTACCTCATACAACCCCACTTCACAAATACCCAACTTTGCTTAAACATGGGGGTTCCTTGGTTTTGGTGTTAGCCTCAAGTGGACCCCGGAGGAACTGCAGTTTTTGGCATTTCTGCAAATGCTTTATATTTCTACACTCGTGATTGCCGCTAGATTTGTTACAGAATTGTTTTTTTTTTTAACTCTGCAACAATCTTCCTTGATTGAACCTATTTGTAAAAGTTTTAGGATCAAATGTTTCCTCATCCGCTGCAGCAAAGAATTCCTCCATGATGCATACAGTGTTTGTGAGGAACTGAAGCATTGCAACACAATCAGGCAGCCTTTTGTTTCAAAGCGAGCCAAACTGTGTTAAGTTAATTCAGTCTGATGGATGTGTTTGCTTTCATAGCTGATTAAGGTGCTCAGCAGAACCCCGGAGTTCATGCTTCATCAAAATACTTCCGAAATCTATCAAGGGCTCTGTTTTTTACACCCTCACCCTCTCAGTAATTAAGTTGGCCCTGATCATTTTAGCTGATGTTTGGAGCCCGGCCAAAAAAACACAGACAATACCAGGATGCATGAACGCTTTGGACTTCATGCCCTCATCCTGAGCGGCTCGGTTTAAAGGTCGGACTTTTAAACACGTGCTTGCAATGACTATAAACTATTATAGACGGAGCACAGCGAGCTCTTTTGTTGCACAGAATCAAGACTATCAGCAACAACTTCATGATCTGTAATTAATAAAGACCTCTTTTCAAATGTCAGCCAGAGTGGCCGAAGCCTTTCCAGGATTACATGTTAAGTGTGTAACAGTTCAATCGCCCATCAAAAGAAGATAATGAATAGGTCCAGTCTGCAGTGAACTCATTTGGCGCTTGAATAATGAGGAGTGTTGATGAGGTATTCAGGCCTGTTTATTCCTGAGCCAAATATGGTGTCTGAGGCTCCACAGGGTTATTCTCAAAGTTTAACTGTTGGCCCTCAGTTTGAGAGTCAGGAAAGTCTTAACCAAACATTTCTCAGGCCTGATTGCAGCGATGAATTCTCCAGATGTGCTGCCATATAGGAATAAAAAACACACACACACACGTGCGTAAACATGGATCTGACTTCTGCTTGCCCAAAACGCAAGAAATGGATGCCTTTCTGCGCCATGTCTTTTGTTATTTTTTGCGTTTGGACGGAGTATCTCACTCTCCTGCCAGACTCTGTTATATCACCAAAAGAATGGGTGAAAATGTGTTTTCAGTTAATTCCTCACCTCATCACATCTTCGTGCTGAGAGCAGAAGAGGTTGCGGGGGAACATTTTCACTGAGAATTATTAACTGTCTGTTTATTCTGTGTTGATGTGCATTTGAATGAGGACGAGATACAAACTGTCAAGAGACATGATTTCTATCTGATTCCCTCTTAAACACAAAGCAGACGTCCTTTGTGCTTCATACAGAGACACTTCTGGGATAACTCTATAAAGTCATTAGCAACAAATTACAGACACATGGATTAGGTGATTATCTTCAGCCTTGAAGTAATATGTCACATTAGTAAACAGTTTTCACATATCCAGTATGCGTGCGTGCCTCAGTGAGGGTCAGTTCGGGTAAGTCATAAATAAAGGAGGCCAAATAAGTGTTGCAATGTTTGAAAATGTACTTTATCTCATTTACATTTTAAAAGGCAACAGATGCACAAGTCGGTCTTAGTCCTCTTAGGCTCTTAAAGGAGTATTAGACATATTTTAGAAATCAAGCAAGTAACACAAAGGTGGTTAAGTATGATCCAGATTTGGTAATACACTTTTTTTTTTGCTTACCAGGATCAGTTTATCCACATACTGACTTTTAAGGATTACCAAATCCAGGTTACTGATGCTCAAAAATTAGACTACATACTTTGTCCACAGAGGGCGCCAAACTCATCACAAACTTAAAGGTCCATTGTGCGTCAATGTAACGCATTTTATATGTTTTAGCATTCACATGGGCTGGAGGAGAGTCTGTGCTATCTGTGGGGAATATTTACAGTCTATGGTGGGGAGGGGGGAGGGCAGGGACATTATTAATGAGGCTGGCAGCAGAGGGGAGGAAACTGTTCTTGGGATGCGAGATTTTGGTCCTGATGAACCGCAGCCTCTTACCAGAAGGGGAGTGTCTCAAACAGTTTGTGCCCGTTTATTGCTTTGTGTTGGCCTGAGGGTTTTTTCTGTTTGTTCTTAAGGATTAAAGTCGAGATATATCAGCCTCTGCTGTCTTCATTATCAACTTTCTTTTTCCATTTTATGTTTCTTGTTAGTCCCCAACTTTTAGTGAATTACAACATCACTGCCACTCCTCCTCTAACATTCTTCTACGAGAAGATATTTTTTATTATCCCACAGTTAATTTGCTGCTCTCAATATAAATTAGAATAGTTTTTAGTTTCTAAAATGAAGTATTTTTGGCTTTCTTCTAAGCTTGTTATATTTTTAATAAGCAGCCTATGCCATCCCATCATGACCGATCACTTGTTTGAACTCCAAAGGCAGCCCGGAGTTCTTCACTGCTTTCATGAATACATTCCTGACTTTTTCTTCTGATGCCAAATTCTTTTGGCGAGGTTGTGTTGAGGGACTGTGACAATTTGTTTTAATATATATATTACCTGTGTTGGGGATTGCAAAATACAACCTACTGTCACAAAATGAGTCATCGACTGATGTTATGTTATGTTAGAAAACAACAGTGAAAATGTGTCAGGAAAGGTTTAAGCTGTTTTTATATTAGTTGGCACTAACACGAGCAGACAAAGCAGACAGTGAATTGATTCTGATGACTTATTGATGAGTTGGTCTGATGTCAACCTGCAATCTAACAATATTAAAGCTTCTTGCTCAATAGTACATTGGTTTTTTTTCAACTGCAAAGACTTCCAGAATTAAAACACTTCACTTGTGCAACCGTAGATCTAAACCTTGAAGAAGCTGAACTCCTACATAACAGCTTTCTGGTCAGGTCAAATAAGCTCACGCCAGGACTCACTGGCTGCAGAACAAACTCCATCAGGACTTTGACAGCACCAACAAATCTTCAGACGTCTTCGACTTGAGCTACATCCAGCCTGGCTAGAGCAGAAAGACAAGTATGGTGGATAGAAAATTGGATTTCAAAGAGGTTTAATACAATTTTGATCAAATTCAATCACATTGAGCATCAGACAGGTTTGAGACACAGATGAGCTCTGCAGAGTGGCGCTCCAATGGGCTGGAACATAGTGATTCTGCAGAGTGTTTAGATCTCTGCCATTTGGCTCTGTCTCCTCATTACCATCAACTATAAGGCTGGAGAACAAATCCCGACTCTCAGTGTGAAGCTCAGCTGTTTGTCTGCGTGCTATAGGTCAGGAAACCAGTGACTGTTTTTATTACATTTAGAAATTCACTATAAGAAACTTACTTCTCTTTCTAACATGGAAAGAAACCACACTGTTTTATATGCAAACAAACTGAAGTGTGTTTACTTCAAATTTCCAATGTTTAATATTTTTTCAGACTAATAATAATTTTGCTCACCTTTAATTTTCCTGTTAAATTTCACCTTATAGGTTAACCTGTACTTTTAATGTTAAATGTACAAATAGCCTTGAAAGCATATTGTTTACTTTTTGGAGCAAAAGAAAATATTTCTAATAAATAATTGGATAATTTGATTAAATTGACAGCAGACTTTTAGAGACTAATTAAGGCATACTGTAAAATATATTTATAATAATTAAAAACATTAACAATTTATTTATCAAATGAAATAATTCAAAGTGTGGCGCACATGTCATAAACATGTGACATTGTTTATAGCAACATAATAACCATATGATGTCTAATGTCTGATATGTTCTGCACCTTGTTTACATTATTTACCATTCAGTATAAACAGAAGCAGAGAAACATCCTCATATGAATGTTATCGTGTAGAATCTCATGAAATATCTTCAGAGTACCTCATGATTTATTCCACCTGTGCTCAGAGTGCATTCTGTCCGAGAGCTTCTTGAGAGGAAATAAGTGAAATCACATGAAGGACGAGAGCGTGAAATCAAAAATAGGGAGTTAACAACACAAACAGAACATCTAGAAATGAATAAGCTTCCAATATACGTATGTGTGAAGGACATGTCCCATATGACGTATCAACCTATGGAGACATTACAAATAATGTGTTTCAAATCATACTGAGCTGCTGAGATCTGTAGATAATTGATGCTTCATTAAATACTCTGTTGACTTGTTTTTGTTTTTTCCAATGCTCATGATCACAGCTGACTTCACTGAAGGATGATATCAACACACTTGGTGTATCATGAAATTGTAATTTAAGGCAGACATTTTAAGAAAGGGATTCAAAATCATTATCTTTCCAGTTTGCACAAGGCCAGTCGTAGAATCTATTATGATGTTTTATTCATGTCCACAATTCTGTTGTTTTTTCCACTAATCAGAGGCTGCAAAGTGAGAAATCTAAAGGAGAACTCTGGGCTGTCACACAGCAGCATTGACTAGGACAGCTGGAGGACTAAACGTGCTGGGAATGAACACATATGAAAATGAACAACTGAACCAGCATGCAGAATATAGCCTTCCTAAACAAAAATACCTAAATCCATCTCCTCATGAAGATCCGAATGAATAGTTGAATTGAATGTATAAAATCCAAGATTACATCTAATCCAGTGTACAGTGTGCTGGACCAAAGCCATGTTAGAGTCATAAAAACCCATCAGTTTAATGACAGGCTGTGATTTAAGGCTACGCTGATAGAAACAGATTGAACCAGAGAAATATGAAACTTCTTTTTTTTGGATTGAAAAGATCTGAATGTACACAAACAGCATAAACTGATAAACTCCAGTTTCACTTTCATTGTCACAGCTGAACTCTAGTGGCACACACTCATACACACTGTGCATGATGTTGTTCTGGTTGTAGCCGTGGTGCTGCAGCTGCGCCATCATCAATCACTATCACCATATATCTGTGTCAGTATTAATCAGACTGACTCATGGGAACAGACAGGAAACAGAAAGCAGATGCCACCCAGTCACTGCTTCATGCAGAAGAACTTTCTCTAGATTTAATCAGAGGCGCTTCTTGTCAACAGGCGAGGTGGAGGACTGATAAACTTTAAACTACAGCAGTGGCTCAAAATGGGGCTCCATCTGACAACACTCACTCTCATTGCCCTGCTTAGCATCTCATGTATAAGTCCTGTGAAAGTGTGTCAATGAGAATCACTGAAGGAAAATGAAGAGGGATTTTTTTGTCTAGGAGTAAAAAAAAGAAGCGTCAGGACACTGGTAGATATAACAGTGATTGGAGGGGCCCCCAATAATTTTTTGCCTGGGGCCCCTACAGACTCTAGAATCGCCACTGGAATTAATGAATTTGATACGGATCTGTTTGGAGCGGATCTGCTCGCTGTAGAGGCCAAGAATGTGCACTGATGCAAATTTATAACGCCTCTTATCTCTGAACAAAAGAAAATGTGTCATCTCAAGATAACAAGGAATCTGTTACCCCCCCCCCCCCACCAAAAGAAACCCACATTTTGTTTTCTTTTTATTATTTGTATCAGAGATTATATGCATGTATAGTTGGTGTCTTGACAATTGATGCTAAAGATTTACATTATAAAAGTCAATTTAATAACTACCATATTTGATCGTACTTCAATTGTTATGAATCCTCCCCCACAGTATTTACAGTGACTTTCACATGTGCCAAACCTGATCTTTCAGGTTTTCAAGGATAATGTTATCTATAATAAAGCAACAATTCATGTTACATTTTTTTGTTACCGCAACAAATATGCTTCTCCTTTTTCCAGATAAGATAAATTAACACCTCAAAAGTACATTAACACAACATTAATAATCCTTGATCGTGCGGAAAGTCAATACATTTCTGTTTAAAATCTTCTGAAATCTCTCTTCGATTTATCAAGATAACATCAGATAGTGAAGCTTTAGAGTGAGAAACAAGTGCTATCATCTCCATATAACAAAATAATTGGTGTTCTTAAGTTAACAAAAAAGTCATGACAAGCACTGTAGTTCTCGTCTCCTGTAGTTTTCTGTTGGGAATCATCTTTGTTGTTTCATAAAAAATGCACAACAGGGTTCAACAACCTTCTTTTATTAAGGACATGTGCTTTCTGTTCTTATTAATTCCACTCACACAAATAGCATACCAACACTAACGAGATGATACTAAAGAGAAGATGTAAAATCACAGCTTAGCTAAGCACTTTTTTACATCAGGAGTTCAGAGTTCAGAGTTCACAGGTGGAGGCGCCGCTCCGTTTTGGCCGGTGTTTCTCTCCATCTCAACGCTGGCGACTTGTTCCATGGTTTTCTGATGGACCATTTTGTACTTTGTCTTCATGTCCCTCAGCAGAGACTGAGCTTCCTTATAATCCTGGTTGGTAACACTTGTGTTGCGTACAGCGCTGCCTGAACAGAAAACAAAGAGTCATTATGCAGAAATGTGAAGCAGACATCGACTGAATCAGAAGTGTTCTTACTTAAAGGGACTTCTCTGATCGATGTACTCTCTTTGATTTCCTTGATCATTTCATCCACCTTCTCAGACGGCTGCTTTATTGGCCTCAAAGGTGGAAGTTTCTTAATCTGCAAACAGAATGGTTCTTTTAGAGTAAGAAATTATACTTATTTAAATTCAATACTGAACATATATACATCCTGTGGTACAAACCCTTTTCTCTCTTTCTCTGTACGGGGCCTGGATGCTATCAAGCTTTGGTTTGGAGTCTCTGTAAACATTGAGATTCTTCAGCGTGTGTTCCAGCATCCGAACAGCTGTTTGAATTCCTGTGGAAATGAAAAAAAAACAAAAAAACTTGACTATCCCCTTCACTATGGGCGGATTACATAGCCAGACTTTTTATTTAAGAGCTGGAGGGAAAAGTCCAAAAAATAAATGGCTGCTGGTGAAACAATAAATCCTCACCAATGGGCTCCTCTGCATCAGGGTATGAGTTTGCATCCATCAACATTTCATAGCACGGGAGTCCTTCAGGATCTGTTTCTGCCTTGTGTCCCACTTTGTTCTCTGATGTTTCTCTCTCATTGTTTTGGAAATCTAACTCAAAATCTGTTGCCTGAACATGATGCAAAGAATGAAATCATTTGAAATGTTCTGAGTGGATTCTTGAATAACCTCAAAGGTTAAAGACTACCTGAGTAACAAAGAAGTGTTGAGTTTCTTCTTGGAGGGATTCTGGTGTTTTCTCTAAGTGCATCTCATTTCTCTCCCCCTGAGTTTCAGCAGGACAAGGTGCGTCCCTCATCGATGACTTATTTAACACCTTCTGGGTTCTTTCTTCGACCTGCGATAGGAAGGAAAACGATTGTTCATACAACAAAATCTCAAGAGTCAAAATAAGATGACAAAACAAAACAAAGGAGAGTCAAACCTTCCATTTTGGATCAGTGGAAACCTTCACTGGCAGCTTCATGGCTTCTTGTTTCTTCTTTCGCCTTATTGTAATCCCCAGTCTGTCCTGAAGGTAGTATGTGAGTAAAGGAGGGTCGCCTGTGTTCAAACAGAGACATGGAGCTTTTCATATTCACCGACCATCCTTAAACTCAGCCTCATGTGGGAGAAAACAGAAGGATTACCACTTCTCTGCATGGTCAGAGGGTTGGAGCAGATATCGATTTCTCGAAGCGTTGGGAAAAGAGCGGCAGCCATCACTCCGTCCTCCTCTGCGATCTGATGACGAAACACTGATGAGATATGTTAGCTTGTTTTCTTAAAACAGCTCATGGTTGATTTTTTGGTACACATTATGTTACTCACCTTGTTGTCGGCTAAATTCAGGAACTGCAGAGCAGGTAGAGGTGAAGTAGAGCCTCCACAGGACTCCTTGATGTGTTCAGTCTAAGAGGGATTAATACAAATATTATAATAATATATATAATAACTGATTGAAACAAAGTGAGGAGGCATCTCAAACACCAACTGTAAGATGAAGCACCTGAGAGGTTCTCTTTAAATCTTCATTGGTGACAGGATTTGGCTCAGTGTGGGCTGGATGGGAGGGAAGATGACATCATCAATTATTTTCTGAGGCTACTGACATACCAGCTTATTAACAAAATGTTGAAACGCTTACCCGGTCCCTGCTCTTCAGTTCGCTCTTCGATCGCTGCTTTTGAAGAACCCGCTGGTTGCAAATATGGTATTTTAGAAATGCGGTTCCCCTGAAGGTTTAAATACTTAAGCCTGTAATTCAAACATTTTAAAAGATTTAATAAATGTTTCCAGAATGTTCTTTTCTACTTTGTTTTATACAGAACACTTCAATGACCTCTTTAGGTTCGATAGACTGTTGAAGACTCCTGAGGAGAGTTTGTTATCGTCCAGCATCAGGACTTCCAGAGTTTCAAACTGTGAGTCTTCTCGTGCAGCGGGCCTGTTCATAAAGAAAAACATTACATTCAGAAGCATTATACAGTTAATCATCAGTCTTTATTTGTATAGCTAGATCTCATAACATATGTTACCTGACTTTACAAAAAAGAGCAGGTCTTAACTGTACTCTTTAATATTTTATTTACAAAGGCCCAACGTGAAGCCATCATGAGAAAAGTCTGATATATAACGCTGAATGTGATTTATAATGCACTTCAATACATAAAAGAACAGTTATTACACCATGTATGCACAACCATGTGTGCTCTATATCCCCGGCTGCACAGCAGGTTTATAGAATACCTTGACATTTGTGTGAATTTGAATTTTTTTATTGTCTCATCGGCACCCCCTTGTGGTCAATTTGACACAAGAATGTGTTTTGATTTTTTTTTTTCTCTCATTATATTCTCAGAGATTTTGTTTAATTATGAAATCATTCACTAACTTATCAGTTAAGTACGCTGCTCATCATGACTGCTACATGGTCAGAAATCTTTGGCAAAGACATTTGACATTTTTAACAGTGAGTTACAACACACACTGCAGGGCTATAGGTTGAAGGACTTTGATTCCATAGTGAACAGTAGCCTTGAATTCATGGTAATTCTTGACTGTTGAATCATAAAACAAGATATGTTCTGCAGTAACTCATGTAAGAAAGAAGAAGCAGACTGTGGAAAGCATCAGATTGTAGCTGAAGAATGAATTAGCATTTTTGCTCCACAAAACCTGTAATTACATGGATTAGCTGTCTCTAATTGTGCCCGATTCGTGTGACTCAAATCAAAGTTTTTTGTAAAAGCTGTCATGTGGAAAGTTGGCTTCTGCAGCCATTACACAAAGAAGTGTCTGACAGAAGTGACCCGAGAGTACAAGCAAGACTCATCGTCTTTTTACAGGAACAATTGGGGAAATAATGTTTGAAGTGAAGCGCATCAGAATCAGAAATACTTTATCAATCCCAGCTGGAAATTCAGTATTATTATTGTTGAAAGGTTAAAAGTATTAGCGTGAAGCAGCGAATGGAAGTGTTTTAATGCTGAGCATCTTGAGTTGACACAGCAAGTTGTGTCATCATGAATACAGTTTATTTTTCAAAGACTACAAGTTACTTACAATTGTGCGGGGCTCTGGTTGGAGGAACACAGGTGAGGAGGAAGATGATGAAGTTCATTTCCAGTCAGATGAAGGACTTTCAGGCGAGGAAGCCGACCGATGTTAACAATAGAATCAGCTGACAAATTGTTGTAGGAAAGATCCAAAACCTGTGAGGATTCAAGTGAGTTATTGAAAATGACTTTACCATCCAACACAGCTCAAACATTAAACCACTCTATAAAAGTCTTGATGTAGACATCATAAGAGACATAGAAACTTAAATAGACAGCACATATCTTCTCTGTTGGTTGCTCATTAATAGCAAAGCTTCTCCATTATTACAGAGTTACACATGTGGAACAAGATGAAATGAATCAAGGCAGCAACATGAAGATTAGAAAGTTTCTGGGGGAATTAAAATGCTTTTAAATTATAAAAAAAAAGTCATGTCAAGTTATGTGCCACTCCTTGGACATACTGACAACACAAACATGTCATATTGAAAGTAGTAATAGCACTCGTGTATTTAAAGCTCCTGTGAGAAACATTTGGGTTGTGTTGGTTTTTGCCGCCCCCTAGTGGACAGAGCAGATAACCAGGGTTGTAGTATTTTGTTTTAAAAGATTGAATCCTCTTTTATCTTAAATGTCTACCTGAAGCCACTATAACTCTGGCAAGGAACATATTTTTAAAGAGCCTGTTTCTGCAGCATGATATTTATCACCTTGACGCCTACACTGTGGCAGGGGGGGACAAGCATAAATAACCATAGAAACCATTTTCAGATTTTTTGCTTCACTAGATCAAAAAGATGCATCAGCATTAATGTAAGTCTGTTTCCTAACCTGCTAAAACCTTGTCACAGAAGCTTTAATTAATATGAGGAAAGTCTGCCGTCTCACCTCGAGGTGAGGGAAGTCAGCAGCATCAAACGTCATGTTGCGGAGCCCGTTTAACGACAGATTGAGTTCTTTTAAGGACAGGAAACTGCTGAACGCCCCTGTGCAAAACAAATCCTTTAAGGAAAGACTTGAAGAAACATAATCTGTAATTGAATCATATCTGCATGATTTATAGTCAATCAACAATCACCTAGAGAGAGGGCGTTGATCGATGCATCAATGTAAGCTACATTGACAAACTCCTTAAGGTCGTCAGGATTGACCTGTGCAACAGACAGACAGACACAATGTTAATATTTTTTACAAATAACTTTGACAAAAACGTGGAGGGAAAACGTGATTCTTACAGAATTCAGTTTCTGCTCACTGACGTTGACGGTACAGAGTTCAGACGGTCTGTCAACACAATGTGACTGAAGCTACAACAGAAACTTTGATTATAACACAGATCAGCCGTTTCTCTATTTTGGCACAAAAACAGTTCTCAGGATATCTCTCGTTCTGTATATTTACCTCTCTGGGCCTTACCAGAAAAAGTGAATCCAATGTGTTACCATGGCGACGGTCCTTTCCCCTCTTGTTGTCACATTTTCCATGCGTCTCTTTTATTCTTCTGTGCAGGTTCCTGTATCTCTGCTCCTCTGCCTTTCTGTACGCCACGAGCCAATGACCAGCACCTGCAAGGAAAGTCAAATTTAAAAAATGATATTGTTGGCCAACACTGCTTGCACATTAACAATTATCTGATTATTACACAATATGCCGATTGTATTCTCAGGTTATGGCTATGGAACTGAAAAACAGAAAAAAAGTAATTATAACTTCTGATAGCCAAAGGTTTTATTCAAATTAGACGACTTTATTTGTCCAACCTACATTTTTAAAATCCCAACTGTATTTAATTTTAATTGATTTAAAGAGAAATAAAAGAAGTTAAGCTTACATTTCTTGAAAATACTGATTCAACTTAACCCACCTTCCGTTCTTCGATGCTGTAATGTCATCCTGTTTTCCTGTGTGATCCATTAATCACCAAGAAACTTTTATTCAAAGGTGTATCACGCTCTTTCCCTGTTACTTCTGACATTCAATACGATCTCGAGCTGCTCTGTCGTGCTTCGTATCCTAGCAACAACCTGAAAGACGATTTTTAGTGGTCATCCAGTCCAGCAGGGGGCGGTAAAGAAGCGAGCGTTTCTTTTACCAGGCGAAGGCGGAAGCAACTGGAGAGCCTGTGTAGCCAAAGATTAAATTAAACGATAAGATAATTATCCGCTTAGCTAACAACTTTGAAAGAGTAAATAAACATATTAACACTTTTTTAGCGTAGACAACGACTCTGTCTAATTTTTTCTGGCCAGACGAATTTATGCGCGACCCCAAGTTCGTCTACGCGAATTAGTTAGCTAGCGCCTGTTTGGAAAATGTCCACAATGCGCATGCGTGGCAGTGCCGGTCGGTTTGTTTACTTTCGTCAAATGGCGCTTAAACGCTTCCACGTCTTTAATTTAGAAATAACAACGTGAAATAAAATGCACCTTTCCGAGTTTTACTCATAGACTGTGTGGTTTCACTTGAGTTAGGTGGTTGAACCCGCGGTCCTGTCTTACGAACCCCGCGTCCAAGCGAACCCGGAAGTAAGTAAGAGTGCGTGTTCTCGCTTCAGTGTCTTCGTCTTTCCTAGTGAACCCATAGCATCAGTGTCGTGAACATCAGAGGTTTCTTGTTGTGGCGTGATATTAGAAGATATTATGCCGTTCAGGCGAAGATCAAGGGCTGCATATGTGAAGACTGACAAGTAAAGGTGAGTGTTTTTTGTTTTTGTTTTTGTTTTTTTTACAGGTGAGCAGGACACGTGAGAATCTTATTTGTCACCATGTAAATTACACGTCTGTCTATGTGGAGCTGGTGGAGTGTAAACTCTATCATTATGAGGTTCAAAGATAATAACAGAACTAATGAAGGAGATCTTGTGTTACATTAAGATGAACATTGTCTGCTTACAGATTATTGTGATCCATTATGGGGAACACGCCGTCAAAGAGTGGCAGTGGAGAGGAGCCAGTCAAAACAACTTTGTTTGAAAAGGAGCCAAATGGGATTACATACAGGATTCCTGCTCTCATTTATCTGAGGCACTGTCACACCTTCCTCGCCTTTGCAGAAAAAAGATCCTCCCCTTGTGACCACGATGCCAAGATCCTTGTGATGAGAAGAGGAACGCTGAAAGATGATGGCTCTGTTCAGGTAATTATGACCCACTCAGAAATAAAGCCCCTTGCTATGTGGACACTGGAGCTGAGACACTTAACCCTGCATTGCTCCCCCTGCTTTGGTGGCGGTGTATGAATGGATTAGTGTTGTACTCACTCTCTGATGTGCGTTGCTTTGGATAAAAGCGTCTGCTAAGTGAATTGTGGAATTGTAATATGGATATTATCCAACATCGTCAGTTCTAATCATTCAGATTTTTGCTTCGTTTTTCAGTGGTCATCCAGTCAGGAGCTGTCAACAGCGTGTCTATCAGACCACCGCACCATGAATCCCTGCCCTGTGTATGAAAAAAACAGCAAAACCCTGTTTTTATTTTTCATCTGCGTCTTGGGGAACACCACAGAGGCGCGGCAGATCCTGACAGGTAAGAACAAGGCCCGCCTTTGCTGCATCAGCAGCGGCGATGACGGGCAAACCTGGACCCAAGCAAGAGACTTAACAGAACGTGTGATTGGGGAAGCCATCCACAAGTGGGCCACATTTGCCGTGGGTCCCGGCCACGGTGTTCAGCTGGAGAACGGGAGATTGGTCATCCCTGCGTACGCCTATTATGTCCCTTACAGATGCTGTTCCTTCCCCATTCCTTTTACAGTTTACCCACGTGCTCTGTCCATTTACAGCGAGGACTTTGGACAGACGTGGCGTGTAGGAAAGATGCTTCAAAAAAAGTCATGTGAATGTGAAATGGCTGAAATCATAGACCATGAGGGCAGGAGTCACCTTTATTGCAATGCTCGTAACTCCGGAGGGCACAGATGTGAGGCCTTGAGCGAAAACAGCGGCGTGTATTTTGACAAACCCCACATGGCTGCAGAGCTCGTGGAACCACCTTCGGGCTGTCAGGGCAGTGTTATCGGCTTCCCCGCCCCGGAATTTGTCCCCAACGATGATGCTGAAAGCAAGGCTTGCGGCACCTCGCTCTTGTCTCCTGACACGCAAACCTGGCTCCTCTTCATCCACCCAACCGACAAGTCCAGCAGAAGGGACATGGGCGTGTACTTGAACCGATCCCCCCTGCATTCGTCGGGGTGGGACAGGCCCCGGATCATCCACAGGGGGCCCAGCGGCTACTCAGACCTGGCCTACAACGGAGACAAAGATCAGTTCTCGTGCCTGATGGAGTGTGGGAAAGAGAGTGAACTTGAGCAGATTGCGTTCATGTCGTTTACGCTTAATGATGTCATGCAGACGGGCACGAAGAAAGAAAAGAAGATGCGTTGATTTGTGGTTGCTTTATTCCTGTGTTAACAAAAGCTCTCTTAAAAAAAAAAATACTCCTGCAACCTAAAAAAAAAAAAATCAGCCACTAAATATGCTGTGCAGTAACATCTGTATGTGTTTACTGTCGTTCTACTTTTTGGAGATGATAATGCATGCATGAGTCGTGTGTCTTGTTGTCTCCTTGTTTACATGAAAGGTATTTCAAATCTTAATAGCATTAATATGCAAGCAGCTGAGTGAGACAGGAAACAACTTTAATAGGTTAGGAGGCAGATTTCAAGCATGCTGTGCTGAACTGTCATCTTTTACACAAGCTTAGTGTGTGTGTGTGTGTGTGTGTGTGTGTGTGTGTGTGTGTGTGTGTGTGTGTGTGTGTGTGTGTGTGTGTGTGTGTGTGTGTGTGTGTGTGTGTGTGTGTGTGTGTGTGTGTGTGTGTGTGTGTGTGTGTGTGTGTGTGTGTGTGTGTGTGTGTGTGTGTGTGTGTAGCATGTTTGACAAGCTCTTCATACCCATCCCTGCTTCTTATTCAAACCGTCAGTGTGTCCTGAGCAGTGGAGAGAATTTGCCTACCTCCTTTTTATTTTCATACGAAGTTCATAGCAGGCCTTGTGTCGTAGAGCATAGTTTGCTCCACGCTCTCGCTCTCTCCTTTACATGTAGTATAACTGATTCACATATGCCTTCAACTCCACTGTTTAGATTCAAGCTGTGTCACAAACTTTTCTGTCCGTGCCACAAAGTTTGCAACAAGACCGTACAGAAAGAAAGACATTATTTTGTTTCTCACCACATCCAGCTTACTGATGAAGAGACCAACATAACTGTACCACTATCCATGAGTCTTGAACACAGATTAGGGAGATTCTCGAGCTACATCTGTCTATAGCATTTAGGATACGTTGTATTGTATACTGATTTTAAATACAGTCATTTAAAAAAAAAAGAAAAAAAAAGCAATATCTTACTTAAGGTAAATTATTTACTTATTTATGTTCTGTTCTCCACTTCATTTAGCATTCTTTTCTGACAGGCTTTCCCCCCCTGGCATCATTAACTTCTGTAAGTGGTCATAGAAGCCATGTATGATTGGCTGAAAGCATGAAACAGCATGTAACGACAGATGAACACCCACTGTTTAAAAGCCACTTATATTTTGTACACATTACTGAGTGACTTAGAAATCCTCCTTTGCCTAAAATGGTGAGGCTCAAAGCCTTGAGGCGGATCTACACTAGTTTCATTGTGTTTTTGTTGACTGTTGTGGAAAGTGACAAAACCTGCATGAAACATGTATTTTAGTAGAAAATAAAAGTAACCTGTGATCACTTTGACTCATCTTTTGTTCACATCGCTGTGCACATTTTTATAGAGCAATGGAAGTAACCGTTGTTTACTTACTTTTACATGTTGCGATCCATTTGAAAGACGAGGGAAGCAATAATCATCTGCAGAACAAGGTCATGGGAAACATCATCAGTAATCTTTGGGTGTGGTTTTTACAAGCATCTATAAATAAACACTTCATGGGAGAACTCCATTCCCTCAGCCGCCTAAGGAGGCTTAAGGCATGTTGCAATGTTGTGAAGAGCTCTTGTTGTAAAGTGACCTACGGGGAGTTGGGTGGTGATTCAGCAGCTGAGCAGAAAGAAGGGATGAATTATAGACAGAGGAGTGTTTGAGTCAGGCATAGGCTGTAGCTAATAAGGATTTTTCCTGTGTTTTAAATGTTACTGGAACAGTCATTTTTTCTGTCAACTGCAATTTTCAAAAATAGGCTTAGTCATGATTACAAGAAGTCTGAGTGTCGGGGCATTTGAAAATATAACAGAGTAGTTCCCTAATACAGCTGGACAGCTGCAGCTAGTCAGAACACACATATGACTGAAGTCCTAAAATCTGATAGACAGATGTATCCTTTTTATATACTGGGAAAAAAAATCAAAGCCAAACAATATGACAGTTTGTCCCCCTCTTTGAGACTTCTGTGCTGCTCCTACTTGTGGTTATGTAATTCTTCAGCTAAACCAGCTTACGAATACATTATTTAATATTTTTTTGAGGTGCATACTGTACTTGTTTGTACAATTTGTCCTGAGGAGTAAAAAGTGTGCTTCATGGGGACTATTTTCAGCTGCGTATTAACACACACATTTGGCGTTCCCGCGAGTCTTCGCATTAGCAGGAGGGTGAAGGACAGTGGACATGTTCAAGGAACATATCATCCAGTGGGAATGGCGATAATTTGTTTTCTTGTTTGGATGATGGAGACTAACAGCACAGACGAACAACTAATAACATTTATTAGCCATATTATAATCTCATAATCTCTGTTTCATGCAGTGCATCTTCTGTTCTGCGGTTGTTTTTGTTCATCTGTCAACACTTGTAAATTTGCTGCTAGATAATTTTGAACAATACAAAAGAGCATCTTAGGCCTTGTTACAGAATCTCTCTTCAGATTTGAGATCTTAACTTCACTGTCTTTAGAGGTCACATTACAAAACCAGAGTGACTCATCTGGTGCTAACATAGATTGCCCTGCTTGGTTGAATAATTACACTTGTAAGGAAATCTCAGTTGACATCTGTGCCATTGGGTGCACAGCAGCAGCTACAGGCTACTTGGGGCTTCAAGCCTGATGCCTGTTTACTAATATTGTAATGACTGACCTAGTGAGCAATAACTAGGCCTGCTTTCAAGAGTGCTTTACTTGAAGCAGGGGCATGTGAGTCTGAAATGTGCTTATCTGCTGACCAGCTTCTTTCCTGTTTCTGTTTTCATCACCTTGTTTAGCCAGATTCTTCGCAGCGACGATGAATCATGTGGTGAAACCTGTTTTTTTTCCCCGGCTGTGTTGGCGGTGACACATCCAACGTTTTCTAGCACATATGATAATTTTTATTACAGGGTGTTTTCGCGGTGATAGACACATATGTTTCAGCTATCACCCTGATGACATTTGGGAGTCCAGTAATCGAGCAGAGCCGCTATCGGTGTGGGCGTCACAGATGTTTTCTGTTTGTGGCAAGCGTGTGTTGGTGTCCCAGCAGGCTGCTCTTTTAACAAGCACACTCACACACAAAGTGCTGGACACGCGGCTGCTCGTGTACCATCCATTTGAACGACCCTCGGGGCCCAAAGGCAGAGGATTGCCAGACATTTGGGAGGATGACGAGTCCTCCTTATTTGTGGTGTGAGTCAGTTTATGGGTTATTTCAAGCAGTGAAAGGATAGCATGACTCGGTCAGCCATATAAACTTGAACAAATTATTTGACATTGTTGTAAGACAGTCGTTATTTCCCACTTCATATAAATGATCAGATTCTTACCAAATCCACAAATTACACCCTACTTAATAATGCTCAAATACAAATGTGTGTTTGCTGTGCACTTGATGATATTAAGAAAGGCCATTTGTCAAACCTTAATTGCGTTTGCCCCACAAATATTCAGGAAGTGTTGGCCCTTGAGTGTGCATTTAAAATAAAGCTGTTTGTAACAAATGCCAACATTTACAATATGAAAGAAAGCTAAAAGTCAGCCTGACTAAAAACTGAGGACAAGAAACGCAGCTGCCTAATCTTTGACTGCATGAGCACAGACAGTTCTCAGTGTGATTTTTCTAAAACAGCTCTGCTAGAATAGTCTGAAGAACCCGGGAGAACAAAAGGAAGAACATTCATCTAATTCATATACATTTCAGACGCCACTGAAAAATCATTACACTACTTCCAGGCTCAGAACCTACTGCAGCAATTTTCTATAATTGCAAGAAAACCTTTTTAGTCCAGACACCAGGAGGCAGGTCTGTTGTTGCAGCAGTGACACAAAGGCACATTAAGAGCCTCTCAGAGAGTGTGTGCAGAAATGGAGGAGCCGAGCATGTTCAAAGTTCAAGGCAGATCCAGCGTTTGATAAGCTTTTAAAGTTTGCATTATGGTGTGGGTGTTCTTTTCTGGTTTTCATTCTTGTTGGCCTGTTTTTTTTTTTTTCTTCCTGAGACTGTTCGACCACAACCAGGCTGTAGCTTAAAAAGCTCCTGCTGCTTATTTTAAATCTGAGTAAAAATGTTGACTGAAAACTCTTAGTTGTGGATTTCAGGGATTGTAGTTATTAACTCCATTCATAAGTCACATAGTGAGTGTGACCAGCATGATGATTAGTGAAATAAGTAGGGAAGCTTAAATCATCATTAGAGCACAGTGGGAGATCATGTTATAGACCAGTGGTACTCAGCCTTGTTAGACTTAAGAGCCAAAAAACTATTTCTGCAAGAGCCACAATCGAAAAATCTAATCTGTTCCTAAAATATGTGTGGGAAAGTAGGACCTAAAAGAGCCACAACTAGTCCCAAATGAGCCACATGTGGAGGCTCTTTAGCCTAAGTCATACTGTACAGGCTAAAAGTCATTTAAGTTGTAAATTTCAAGAACCTGAAAAACTGTTTTCAGTGTAATGCTCCCCAATCAATAAGAAACTACAAAGACAATGGATACAGAACTTCTGGAGATAAATCGAGCCATATTCCAAGTTTTAGAAAACAAGTGTTTGATAACCCATTAGCTAACACAACCACAGCTGAAGTTAGCATTCAGCCACTTCTCTGCTAACATTAATGCCCGGAGAATCATGGATATGATTAAAAATGTGAACACATTCAGCGATCTTGAGGTGAAACTTATTGGATGTATGGCTATCCCTTCAAGTTCCACTGCTATTTTTACATTACTGTATCCAATTATACTTTATGTTATGTTTTTCAAACTTGATGTGCAACATCTTTTTTGAGATTTTTTTAGTGTTTATCGTCTTTGTAGCTTGTTATTGAATCATTGATGAAAGACAGTTTGTGAGATTCTCAACATTTATAAAACTTACACACCAGAACCGCATGACATGATCAGCTTTTTCAGCTTCCCACCCTGAGTGTGATGTCACAGGAACATGGCCGCCATGTGAATGTGATCCATTATCGTAAAACTAAAGGAGTTATGGGTACTATTATATATCCCTGTATACACAAATAAAGATTTCATTTTATTAACAGGGAACTGAAGCTTGAGTGGCATGTTAGCTAGCATGGGAGGTTAGCTAAGACGAGAGGTTAGCAAACTGTAGCTTTCAACATAGCTTCTAAGATTAGCTTATATGTTCAGAGTAAATATGGACTCTTATCTGACTCTGACTGGTATCTGTGAATGTAAATGTTTGCACAGCAGCATTTGTGTACACAAAACGAAACTTCCTTTAAACACGTTATGTGCTTTGTCCCTTTAGGTGAGATACCACAGACATGATGCATTCAGTGTGAGGAGTCTTCTCTCTTATGGTTTCTCTTTGTTGCAAGACAGTAAAATATAAGTTATGCAGGAAAAGTTACATTTTCATGGTTCGATTGAAGTTTTCTTTTGTACACTAGAAGCTACACTCAGTTGAACTGTACATAATCACAGAGTCACAAAGGGGAGCAACATCTCAGCTGCTCCTTCAGGAGTTCTTCCATAGTTCATATATTCAACCTTCAAACAGATAGAAGCGTGTATATACAGTACCACGTAACCTTGCATCCCCTTTAAACGACGTCATGTATCAAAATACACCCTCTCTGTAGATTAGTGCTATTTTCATGGGAAATCACAAAAGGACCAAATCCCACCTTTGACTATTGAAATCGATACAAAACTAAAGGGAGAAAACATGAAATGCACAGAATAGAAGTAGTTGTGCATGTGTGCAAGAATCACAGGAACAAATGATAGAGAGAGAAATTCCCAGAGAAATGAGCAGAGAAGCTATATTTTTAGGCTTCCACAAAAAAAACAAAAAAACGTACATTTGCTAAATCTTACCCCCAAGTGACCTGTGGCAAGAGTAATATCACATTAGATAAACTCAGACAAAATCATTTATGTCCTATCATTTGAAAACTACTAGTTCACCACAGTGTCCAAATCTTTGTGTCAGATGCTCAGTGACTTTTCAACGGAGTCCAACAGCCTCAAGCCTTTGATTTAGGAACAACGATGCTCTTCACGAGAACGAAATCTTAGAAGATCATTCTACGAACATCTTTTGATACAGTTTAGCAAGGACAATACAAAGATTATAGTAAGTCAGACGGACACACAGCCGTGTCTTCAGACTGCAGAGAGTCTTTTAAAGCAAGAGTGCCCACCAGCACGCGGTTCCTGGATCAAACTGCCAGAGTAAAAAAAATGGCTTACAAGGGCACTGCAAATCTACATAAGCCATAAAAGCCATGCCACATTTACACCCTGTTAGGGCTTTTCTCTCTTAAAGGGACATGCGCACAGTTTACAAACAGAGGAGGCGAAGAGACTGCTGAGAAAGCAGCAGGGTTGGGAAAGATACTCTCAAAATCTAACGAATGACTCCTGATTGCCAATTTTGCATAATGCACTTTAATTTAAAAGGCCAAATTTATGCAACATGATTCATTCTTTTTAATGAAGATCAAGTTTCCATGGGCAGAAATCTATCTTTATTTCAGTACTTGTAAAATATGTGTGCAAGTTTTTTTTTTGTTTTTTTTTAAAGCATGTGATCTGTTCTTTTCTTCTTTTTTTTTTTTTAAATTTTACCAGACCGGATTAAGTCAGGTCACTTTACCAACTTCACAAGTAATCCATTGTTCCCAACCCTGTAAAGCAGTGAGCATGGCAGATCAGTCACATGCACACTATGGGAAACGTTAGGCTAGACACATGAGTGCTAACCTTTGGCTCCTTGGCTGCTGGGTACTAAACATCATACAGAATAACAGGCAGCTGCGAGGGGAGGAGACTCACATATCCTATGAAAGCACCATTCACACAGTAAAGGTGGATTTTATGGTGGGTTATCTTTTTTTCAGTCAGTAATATTGGAGTAATTAAGAGTTAAATCTGCTTTGAGACAGCTGCTTTGAATAGATTTCCCTCTTGGTCAGGGATAAGTCGCTCTGACCACCGCTGCAGAAAATAATTAGTCTGTGAACAATCGGCAGTGAGCAATATATGACCTATTTTTTCACACAATTGAGAGATTTTCTTATTTTTTTCAAACATGACAAAATGTACTGCGCAAAATGGATCTGCGCACATACTGGAAGCATAATGTTGCTGTGGACATGCAAATTGTTGAGTATACAGCAGAGCAAAAAGCGATGTTTCCCAATGTCATTGTCTTCCTCAGATTCTTGAAACATCATCTGTCACTCAGATTTGCATCTTCATGCGCGCAACTCTTTCTTGGAGTGTGGTTTATTTCCCAGCAGGGCGTCAATCTCTGTAACGGTTTGAGGGGTCATTTGAGTTAAAATCTGCAAAGATGGAAGAAAAGATGGCATCAGTTTGTTTTGTTAACTGTTATATTTGATGAGTTTTAACGCTTTATGTTTAGGCACAATGTAGCACATCTGTTGCTTCCAACTATGTTGGCCAATATTTCTGAGAAAAGACAAAACATTGTACCCGGAGTGCACCGAGGTTCTCGAGGAGCTGGTCTGTATTTGAAACACCCAGAAGTACTGAGCTGACTCCCTCACTGCGCAGGCACCATGCTGCAACGAAAGGGATGAAAAAAAAAAGTTAAAGTCAGTCTCAGTTTATACTGAAAATCAAATAAAACCAAAGAAAACTAATCCAAAAAGTGAATTCATGTCTTGTTGCATGAATCAGATAACATGCCATTGTTTTACATCAAAGTCCAAATAAAAACATTTATCGTCAAGAAATTCTTGATGCATAATTTTAGACCAAAGATCAGTTTACTAAATTAAGTTGAAAAGCAAAATTATGACAGTATTCCAAAATCAGTATATTTCAAATAAGGTGGGACCGAATACAAAGTGAATTATCACACAAGATGCATGAGAAGCATTTGATTAAGGCTTTAATTAATGCTTAATTTCTCAATCAAAGCACTTCTTACAAGTGTAAATAAGTTAACCTCCCAGCACTGGATCAAACTACCTGAGTAAAAAAGAAAGATTTCTTCATGTACTTTCACAATTTTTTACAGATGAGGGCCTTGGCTTTCCCCCGTTTCTATAATTTTGGGAATTTGAGAATAAAACAAAAACATCATCGGATAATGGAAAAAATCTTCAACCATGAGCTCCAGTCATGAAACAATAAAATAAATAAAGAACAAGTATGTTTAAGGAGACTGTTATTCGCCTGAGTCATACCTATGGCCAACTGTGCAGCAGTGCAGCCCAGTCTGTCCGCCAGTAGATGGAGCTCCTTGATTTTAGCGAGCTGCCTGCGGCCCTCCTCGCTGTTCACCCTCTCCTTCAGCCACTGGTATCCCTTCATCAGGAAGGAAATGAAGAAAGCATTGATATACAACTGATTTCACAGTGCAATACCCTGCTGATCAGAGAGAGAATTAGACTGAGGCAGATTTTCAGGAAGAGGAATCCCAGAGGAGGGCCGGTTGAACCAAACTGACCTTCATTGCTGCTCTGGAGCACTCTGGTACACCATCGCTGTACTTGCCTGTGATTAATCCACAGGCAAGAGGAGACCAGGTCATAGCTCCGACACCTAGAAGAGTGCAGCAAAAGCAGACATTTGAACTAAACTTAATGAAGGTTTAATGAAAAACATAGCACTAATTATAGCTGTGAGAGGGAGGATCTCTGACCGATCTTGTGGTAGAGCTCAGGAAGCTGCACCTCCACTTTATCCCTCTGGAAGTAGTGATACTCAGCTTGCTCACACACAGGTGGGATCAGGTTGAACTGGCGAGCCACTGAGTATGCCTCCTGGTGCCGAATAGAAAGAAACAGAGTGTCATGGTTACGGAGCAGCATTTATGGCCAGATGCTGACGCAGCATTGGGTTGATAAATGTGAGATTTTATGAATGTGGGATCAGCGTTCACCATGATTTCCATCGCACTCCAGCGTGAGGTTCCCCAGTACATGGCCATTCCCTGGTTTATTACAAACGTCATAGCCCGCACAATCTCTGCAAATCACATCACATTAAAACATTGTTATCAGCACCTGGTGCAGCCTATGAGCACATGTTAAGAGCTTTAAAATGTACTCCTATAACACTATACTACCACACGATATTTGGAAGGATTTTAGAAAATGAGACAAAAATAATTTCAAACTTCATGACTGACCTTCCATGGGGCTGTTGACGTCATTTCTGTTGGCGAAGACGATGTCCACATATTCTAGCTGCAGTCTTGATAAAGATCCTCTTAATCCTGTCACAAACAAGGTTAAAGGATTAATCACTCGTTATTTAATCGTTGGTTTGTGGGTTTTCTGTCATTAAAACAAGTCAAACAGCTATTCTCAGTAAGACTTTCCTTGGGCGTGGATGTGCTTTGAGCTAAATGCTAACATTAGCATTATCACAAAGATTGAAATTGGTGAAAAATGTTTTGCATTGTTCTCAATTACACTTTGTTTTAAGATGCCTACACATACTAAGTTGCACTACTAAACACAAAATACACTATCAGAATACAGCTGAGGTATTCAAACATATCCTTTAGTTTTCTGATAAATAAAAATGTGTCCTGCTGATGGCCCTAAACTGAAATTCATTACATCTACAGTCACAAGCCAAACGCTCCATGGGTGGAGATGCCAGGGGAGGGGAGGGTATTTTCTATACCAGAATTGTGACATACATCAAAAGGAGAGCAAATTTGAAACGGAGCACTTTTCTCGGTGTTGTAAGACTTATGCAGACCACAAACAAAGGACTGGATGGGTTTATTTCACATTTTGTGGGTCGGTAGACACTCAGGTTACCCAAATATATGCTCGAAAACACTGAAAAGGTGGATTGGCTTAGTGGATATTTCTCATTTCTCAAATTGCAATTGAAACAGTAATTACTTTCATTCTTTTGTTTTAAACTGAAAAATAGACTCTACCAATCTCTTACAATGTTAGTGGTCATGGGGAAATAGTGATGACCTGCTCAAAACAATTCAGTGCAGAAGGAATACATGGAGCATAAGAGCATCTTAGCAACACTGTGTTGACTAAGACTCACAAGAAATAGTCGATTATTCTTAAAACAGCAGGATAAAAATATTACTTCACAGATGGATACTGCTTATGAACAGTTCTTGGTTATTTTTAGTTTGGGGTCAATGGCTCCTGCTCACAATTTTCTAACCCTGTGTATGTTATTAATGTAGATGTTCAAGTCATGACATTTAAAGTCTAAATAGTAATGCTGTCCCTTCATCAAGTTCACTCATTATTCAATGTTGTGCTCCAAAATAAAAGGCCCATGACGTTCAAACAGCCATTTAGGCTTCTTGGTAAATGGCCATCCCAAGGTCAAACTTCTTCAGAAACAAACACAGCTGGTTTTTCCGATGATAACAGGATTTTCTGTTGATCTAGAAAACAGATCAAGGGGCTGCTCACTGTGATAGGCCAGACCTTGACATGCCATGCTGCCATTGCCTTCATGTACGAGTTAAGTTAAAGTTAAGCCTATTGATGATGTTGTATGAAGCTTATTACAGTCAGCATTTGAAAACAAACAAACAAAAAACAACTACAGAAAACCAAGCAAGAACACATAATCATATGATCATTTCCATGTAATTATGAAATTTACAAATAAATAAATGAAGGGATTGAATTTACTGAAAAGGTGTGGGCCTTCACTACGAAACCAAACACTGTATGACATGAGGAATGACAAACAAAAAACTTAAGTTCCACCATTTCATATTGTGAAATTTCATAAGAATCAGAACAACGCACAATCCATGTGTCGCAATCTTTTCAAAATACTCATCCTCATATATTATCTTTATATTTGTTATTTCTATGTTTGTTGTGTGCTTCTGTATCTCTGACGATAAGAGATGAATTAGTGGAGATATTGAGAAAATAACTTGAAATTACTGATCACAAGAAAACTGAGTAAATTGAATGTATAGATGCATGTGTGTGCTTTTGGTTTCTGTAGAAACGTAACTGGACTTTATGTAACTGTTTTGTCTACTTGACTGCAGAGCCGTGCATGTGTCAAACTGACGCTAATTAGTACCTCTTAATCTAAAGTGTAATATTCTCACCTCATACTCTGCAGCGTACAGGGCCAAGGACAGAGCGGTCTTACATGAGGAATTTGTAATAAGAACATGTTTTCTTATTTCCTGATATTTCACTCTTGTGATTATTTGAGCTGTAGGATTAAATGTACAAATGATAAACTCCAGTTTCATGGTCTGGACCTAAATAAATAATCATAGTGATAAGGCAAATAGAAGAGTCTACCTTCAATGATGTGCTTCCTGGAGAGTCCTCTCTCTGTCTCTGCTCTGAGGAGAGATAAAAAAAATACACATTATTGATGCCCCGTTAAAATGATGTGTGTAAAAGATCATCTTTGAGAGTGATACTCACTGGCCTCCCCAATAGATCTTTGTTGTGATGACAAAACTTGAACGCCTGGTAAGGACACAGGATGTTTAGACGCATTGTAAATGATGGAGAAATGTCCTAATTTGACTCCTTATGCTAACAGATAAAGATTACATCAGCCTGCAGAGTGTGGTACATTTAAATAGACTTTGGACTACTGATTTATTTATTTCTACTATCATTTCTTGCTTTATTTTTTCTCAAGATGAAAACTATCTCAAGGATTTCCCACATGTTTTATTATCTGGGACTTTATTTGCACTTGGTATCATTTTTATCCTTTTATAGTCTTTCTGAGGCGAAAGCTCCTCATTTATCTCAAAAATATGGATTTCCCTTGAGATGTCTGAATGTTGCGTCTGTTCCAACAGTAACAAAAACATGTGGAAACACAGCGCATTTCATAAACCAAGGAATTATTCAGATATCAAGAGAACATTTGATAATCTAATAGTAAAAAATATCTTTTCACATGCATGTGCATCGTCGAGAAGAGTCACATTACCTCCATCCTTTCTTCTTGATAATGTTCCCTAGAGTGATTTCAGCTCTGTGGAGAGACACACATCAGGTATTGTTATTGATTGTTACGGGTGGATCGTCACTTCTGCTCAGTAATGGGAAATCATACACAACATATACACACATGTTGGATGTTAAAGAAACCTGCACACTCTCCCTGAGATGTCCTACATCATAGAAAATGAAACGGCTAAAAGTACAAATAACAAAAAGCTTCAAGAAGAAAAACAAACAGAAGTGAAAGTTTGATCTGACCTTCCAGAGGCGTACACCTCTGCTGTGTCAAACAGGTTCACTCCGTTCTCATACGCTATGGCCATCAGGTTCTCTGCCATCTGTGGGAAGACAAAAATGAAGACTGAGAGAGGCAGGCGATGGATAAATTCCAATTACCCAGAGGTCGACCGTGAAGGGCTCTATGCAGGGAGGACAATATAGGAGATATTATATGTATATCATATCTCACCGAGCTACTACAGTTTCTTTGTGTGAGCTCTGTGGGATTTTGAAACATGTAATTGGAAAGCAGGGAGATTGGCGCTCACAGAGCAGCGTGTTTTTAACAAAAGGAATATGAGTGAAACATGCTCAGGAATCGACTGATACAAAGAGAGAGAGAGAGAGAGAGAGAAAACAGAATCCTCACCTCGTCAGAGATTTGTGATCCAAATGTCACCCAGGTGCCTGAACGAGAGCAGAGACACAGAGGGTTGTTTTATTTTGAAGGGTTCAAACAGAGATGAATATATTCCTGCCTTCAAACAAACTCACCTAACCCGAGGCAGGAAACACGGAGGCCTGACTTCCCCAGGTTCCTGTGAAGAATGAAAGAGAAGCTCAGAATAAACGATAGGAATAGACAGTATGGGTGGGCCGATTTTTGTAAACCAAAAATCTGCGCCAATCCAGTACATCCATGTGTGAGTTAAGTACAAAATAATCCTGCATAATCAGAAGACTTAGTTCTCAGGTGCTGCATTCAAATCTAGTTCTGAGATACTTTTCTTTTTCCCTCTCATGCTTTTTATGTGCAATTATATATATTTACTCCTCTACAGTAAAAGGTGCAAATACTGCTTTTTCACTGAAGATTGATACTTATGAGGCACATTATTACAGTTTAAACCATCCAGGGTTGTCACAGTTTGCTAAATCTTGACCGCTTACAAGATTCACAATTTTATGCCAATGTGAAAAATCTCAAACTATAATAAAATTTATTGTAAAAAAAAGCACTTTTTTGGGATTCAGGAACATTTTGTTGGAAATGCTTTGATACAGTTGTAAAATAAAGTATTTAGACGTTGTCGTTGTAGTTGTAGTGCTTCTTTGACCCATGTAGTGGGAATATTTGTATGGCTATATTAGTGTTGCAGAACTCTTTGTTAATACATAAACAGATCTACAAATGCATTCACACACCCACGAATGTGTGAATACATCAACAAATGCATACATAGATCAGCAAATGTGTGAACAGACATTTAAATGCATATGTAGATCTGCCAACATGCTGAGAAATGTGTAAATAAAAAAATGTTTTTTATGGCTGAAAAGTGTTTTGCTTCCAAGGAGAAATGTTACAAAAGTCATCAGTTGGAAATCTTAATCTTTTGTTTAAAGTTGACTTTTGCCTCATTTTTGCTCTGCAAGTTCCACAAATCATCACATTTCCCCTGAGCTCAGGCTCCCAGGCCTTTGGGTTACTTTTGTTGGCCCATCATGTCTGGTCAAATGTTGTATGCGTCTTTAATTCAAACCAGCAAAACACTTATCAGACATGAATAAATATTTACATAAAAACCGATTGGTCTACGTTTTTTGCAGCTCTGTGTCAGCATTTGCAAGTCTTTTGAGGCATTTGAGGATCTGTGTGCTTATCTGTGGATCTAATAACACGTTTATTTATTTATGCAATTAAAATCAGTTTTGCATCAATCGATAATGTCTCCATTTGTGGATTTATTTCTGCATAACATCCAATAAAAACTAAACTGAAAACCAAAACACACATGTGGATTCTAAAATGCTCCATGAAAATGCAAAGATGAGAATATATAAAACTAAATATGATGAATTAATTATGTATCATGAATCAGGCTTTGCGCATTTTATAGAATTGTGACAAAAGATAAAAACTTTAAATGTAACTTGTTCCCATAGTGTCCCTGACTGTAAATACTTTAACAACTGCTGCTGCTGCTGCTGCATCAAAGTCTTCCCTCGCCTCCCGTTTAATACCTGCCTGTGCCAATTATTTCTGAACAATCAACCTTTTCTCCTTCCTATGGTAACAGTTCAGTGCGTTACAGTAGGTCAGTGAAACAGCTGGAGGGAACAAGGCTCAGCTCAGTTGGAGTCCAGGCTAAAGCCTCTTTAAGGTCCGTGTGGTAAACGGTCCAAAAATGTTCCATAAGCTGAAGAGGAGTCCATTACCCAACATGCCACATCTGATTATCCACACAGCTGAATGTTGATGGGCGAGCAGGGAAAGACAGAGAGCTGCATTTCTGACCACGAGAGCATCTATTGCTGAAAATGACGTGGGCTTCATGCTCTCATCCTCCTCCTCCTCCCTGTGTGCCCCCCCCACCCCCCCACCCCCACACCCCCCCATTCTAATTAGCCAGGGAGCCAGCTGGAGAGGAGCAGAGGAGCTGCAATGCAACTCGCTGCTCGCCGTCTTTTCATCTCCTCGCCTCTCCCTTCTCTGCCTGCATGCCTGCCTGCCTGCCTGCCTGCCTGCCTGTCTGCCTGCGTCTGCCACAAATAGCCAAATGCAGAAAGACAGACTGTCAGAGCATTTCGACTCAGTCCAACGAGTCCTGCTTTTATTTTCCCTGGTCTATTTTTAATGCTTGACCTGAGCTATTTTTAGATTCCTGCATATGCAAGCGTTTGTGTCCCGCTGTGTGTGTGTGTGTGTGTGTGTGTGTGTGTGTGTGTGTGTGTGTGTGTGTGTGTGTGTGTGTGTGTGTGTGTGTGTGTGTGTGGGTGGGGGGCAGTATTTATATGTGCGCCGTGTGTGGGTGTGAAAAACATATTGTTTGTGTCATTTCTTTTAACTCTGTCAAAATAGCACACAGGTGGAGGGTCAGGAATGCTACACACAGAGTGGGGGGTTTGAGGTTGCTTATTCCTTGTATGGTTATCTGGCTCTCTCCCCTTCACCATTTGTCGACCAATCACAGCTCTGCCTGCGCTCACAATCGCTTTGAACACTCGGAATTAAAAATAAATTAGACACATGGGAGAAAAAACACTTCAGAGACTTTTTTAAAACCTTTTTTGCCATTTGGTTTTTTTTTCTGCTTTTGGCATTTAATCATGTTTTTTTTTGCCTCAATTTCAGTCGGATGCAAGTCAACTAAAAATGTTCCCTAGCAACAATTGACTAAGTTGGACCAATAGCAGCCTTCCTGCTATTCAAGGAAGATGCTCATTTGAAGAATTCAAAGAAAGGCTGTATCCACAAAAAGCAGCACCTGCAAGAAACCTGCGTGCTGAGGGGAGAGATGACGAACATAGTGTACAGTTTGCAGTCTGAAAATTACAGTTCCTTATCATAATATGCCACCATATTGTATAAGTTGCAGTATTGATATTAGCAGTCGGTCAGGGAGGCTTTTTGAATTAACTTTTAGTAGTCCATTTTACCTCTTTATTATTCTGTACCTATAACCTTTTATTTAGCCTTAGGATATCATGCACTGGTATATATTTAATGTGAATTAATGACATTAATTAAACCAGCTGCGTTTTCCACCTTAGTCACACATGAGGACACCTCCTTACCACGCTTTCCTTTGACATCGCACCATGAAGAAAAACAGAGAGGTAATGCGTGACAACTAAACATGAGTCAGCACTAGCAGAATGTCAAGCATCCGGCAGCATCCACAAATTCACACTCTTTCTGTTTCAAAATGTTTAAATTAAACATGTTTTTTTTTTTAAGAACTTAAAAGCAGAAGGCTGATGGGCCGACATGTTTCGTTTACATGTGTATCAGCAGGTCATTACAGGAGCTCAGGAGTGCTCAGCGTGCTTCAGTTGCTGAATTATTGATTGATGTGCAACATAAAATACAATTTTCATGTTTGTGTGTGTGTGTGTGTGTGTGTGTGTGTGTGTGTGTGTGTGTGTGTGTGTGTGTGTGTGTGTGTGTATCAAGGCGAAGGAGGATTGTATTGTTTGTGTGCGTGTGTGTGACAACTGGCCGCCCCCTCCCTGCTCTCAACTCCAGCGCTCTCTGCAGTGCTGCAGTCTGCTAATTTACTATCAGTGAGTCTGGAGAGACACATGCTCGCTCTTTTCCTCTCACTACGCCTTTCACGACAGCATCTCGCACACACACACACACACACACACACACACACACACACACACATGCATGTACACAGACACTGTGTGTGTGGCCTGTTTTGGTTTTTTTTATTACATGGATTTGTGCAGATGATATAACGAAACCTAATATCTATTCTGTGCAAGCGTCCGCGAGGCAGCTCAATGCTATCTCGTGAATATTCACGCTTGATGTGAATTTCACTCCAGCACAGGCACAGATCTGCATACGCGCATGCATGAATGCACTCATGAGCCGGGGCACACAGGAACACACAGAAACACAGATGCTTCTCTCTCTGAAGCTCTTTCATAAGTAGGCCTCCCTGAGTTTTCTTCTCTGTTTCCTCTCTTGAAATAAATCATAAACACCAAACAAGGTGATTACAGCAACCCGGCTGCTCCTTGTGTTATTAATGTAGGAGAGATAGAGAGAGAGAGAGAGAGAGAGAGAGAGAGAGAGAGAGAGAGAGCGCAGGGCAACACAGGTGCTCCGTCATGGTGTAGTCAGCATTTTAACCTGTGCTGACATTAACTGTTAGTTTTCACCTGAGACAGGAGGAAGTGACTCTGTACAGATGGTTAGGTGCAAATGACGGAGGTTTTTTTTTTCTTTCCTTCTTCCTGCAGTTGTCATAAAATGCCACACACATGCTGAGCAGGCTGTTCTCCAGAGGGAAGCACTCCTAGATAATAATAACACACTCGTCACTTCATATGTGTGTATGTGTGTGTGTGTGTGCTTGTACTCGCACCAACTGTGGGAAGATGGTCGACTGTCTGTTTGTTAATAATGCTGTATACACAGTTTCAGAGTAGTAAAGGGACACTTCACTCAAATTACAATTTATTATCCAATGTGGAAGTTGCTGCCGTTACTTCAGTTCAGTGGTTTATTGTATTACTGGGGCTTTCACCTGTAATGAATGCCAATTTTAAGCATCCACATGAACGTCTCTTTTCGATAATAACTTTCACTGTGAAAAATGGAACACTTCCTTTGGTAGAAAAGTAGTTCCACTGAAGATTATCCAGAGTATAGACATTGTTTAGATGAAAAAGCCTATTTTTTTCTTGATATTGTAACGGCACTTCTTGGGTGATGTTGATTATTAGTTTAATCCTTGGTTGTCTTGCCGTTAACTATAACACTACTCATACTGAATTAACACACACACACACACACACACACACACACACACACACACACACACACACACACACACACACACACACACACATCAAAAGCACAGGGACAACTTCTGTTGTGCATCTCGCACACTTTAATGTCTGTCAGGAGCAAAGCATGACATACACAGACCGAACCACAACAGCAGTGATACCTCACTTGTCTTAAAGCAATATCAATCAACCGTAACCATGAGCAACCTTAAAGGCAAAGTGCATCATATCAAACAGTTACTCTTGCAATTGTATGCAAAGTACAAAATGTAAATATAAATGAAGTTAGCATTAAATCAAATAGTGTATGTCCTCTCAACCTGATAAAAATACAGATTTATAAGAGAAAACCTCACAGAAATAAATCTCATCTCCATCTTACAATATTCTGACCACAGCAAAGAAAATCCCTTTATTTCAGTTGCCTTAGAAGCAAGTCTTTGAGTTATTAAACAAAGAAAACGAAGCACTGCTGTGATAAAATAAACAATTCAACTATCAACCCAGCTTAATCCTGACAACACTCTAATTATTTCTTCAACAATTATTAATGAATGAGGCTAAACAACAGACATTTTTCCTGAAATGTGATGTTTTTTTTTTTTTAAATGGTTAGGAAAGCCCCACAAAGATTGGACTTTTTCTCTCTCGCTCTCGCAGACACACAAACTCCGCTGCGCTGATCTAATGTTGCGAATCAACTGCTAACACTTCATTAGTGGTCGTGACTCTCTCATTAACTGAAAGTGCACATGAGGAGTGGCACAGCTGAGAGATTACAACAGTATATATTAAAACTGTGAACCTTTTCTTATTCGTGTGTGTGTGTGTGTGTGTGTGTTTTTTATTTAGTGCTTGAGGCCAAAGCGGGACAATGTAAGTAATTATGTTTTGAAGGGGAACTGGCTGTGAAATGTAAATTGAGGTTGAAAAAATAGCAAAATGTCTCTTCTCAACATGTTCAAAAGGAGTTTTTAATGAAATTCAATGTTTGAAAAGGTCACTGCACAGTGCTTCTGTCTGCAGACGTGTTGTTGTAGCTGTTAGGACAGGGATGAATATGAATACTCAAAAAAAAAAAAAAATGTCAGTGTCCTGTTCTGCTGCTTTTAAAATAAAGACTTTAAAAGCTCAGTTGATTTTGAAATGTTTCAATGTAGTTGCCAGTTTATCTCGAGCCTAAACCGTTTCAAGTACTCTCCTACTTCATGTTAAAATATCTTTATGTAAATACTTAAATTACTTTGACAGAGGATTCAGGGTCCGTTATTTTGAATATGATTGAATTGTTGCAATGTGCTTCCAACGACCATAATTCTCACTGCCTAAATAAAAGAACAAGTTAAGACACTAAGTAAAGATCAAATATTTAAAGTTCTTGAGTCTGTCTCCAGGACCACATGGTGACTCTCTCTCTCTCTCTCTCCCTCTCTCTCTCTCTCTCATTAGTCTGTCTCTGCTCTTACATAAGGCCATGCAGTGATGACTTTGTGTCTGCCTGAAGAGAATATCAGACTTTGACTTTGACTCTGATTAGGCGGTCCGCACAGAGGACGTGATGTGGATCGTCTGGCCATGATTAAACCTGCTGACTGCTGCGGCCACTGATTCCATCCACAGACTAATATTGACAAATGTAAGCCTGATTAAACAACACTGACCCAGCAGTGACTCCAAATTTCGGAATAGATGAAGTTGTCTGTCTTATAAACAAGTTTGGAGAACACTTAAAGATCTCTGACAGGCAGGTGCATAGATGACGTCTCAAACATCGTGCTACTCCTGCTTAACTTAAGAAGAACAATTAGTTTATATATGAGAAGGAGCAAAAGTAATAAGACATTTTTAGAGTTTACAAAAACAGAACATAGTTTGGCTGTATTGCTGCTGCCAGACAGACTGAAATGTGTAGTGTATCTGAAAAAACTGTGAGCTAGCTCGTAGTCCTGACATACACATGTCCCCCTGAGGTATGTGACGCAATCATCCACTCCAAGGCCACTGTACGGTTTAAAAACACAAACAGCTATTACTCCAAAAGGGTCACAAGGAAACGTGATGATGCTGTAAACGAAACATTGCAAAGTTCAAGACGCAGACACGGCGAGAAAACCGTGCGACTCCGCGCTGATCTCAGCTCACTGCCTCACTGAAGGAAATGCGCAAAGGTGTGCTGCAACAGTAACTCAAAGCAACACCTTAATCAAAAATGAATGAAATGGCCAAGAAAAGATGTTTGACACTAATCAAAACAAATGTTTTATTTATTAAGATTAGCATTTTTCTTTTTTAAATGAACACACCATACCTCTGAATGTGTGTTTACCATTAATATTACAAATAATCTGTAGAGGAACCATTAAGTGAAGGAACAAGCCAGTCCTTTCCCTCACACATCAATCAAGCTAAAACACAGAGCGACTCTTCTTTAAACGTGCTGCAGGACTTCAAAGTGACGCCACTGATTTGTTCAGTCGACTGGAAACTCAAAAACCCACTGAGAGAAGAGCTGAAAGTCAAGGTTGATTTCCTCCTCCCTGCTTCACAAACCATTTGTTTACTATTATAAGTCTTGATAACAACGAGTCCAAATGACCTAATTATCACTAAACTATCATTCATAATGAGTCCACTCTGTGAAGTCCATATCTTATCACTGGCTGAGGTTCATTACAAATTAAATACACATGGTGTCCATAGGGTTTTATGAACGTGGGAATAGTCTGATTGCTAATTCTTCCACAGCTTTCTGGAGTTTTATGTATGAGGCAACTCTAAAACATCATTACCTCAGCTAAATGGGATAAAATTAACTAACGGAGGCTGTGAAGTCGTTTTATAGAAGCATAACTGTAACAGCATACCGTGAGAGTAATAAGATAGGTCCCTCACTGTCTCACAGCAATAAATGACCCCTATATATCTGTTCAACTTGACAGGGAACAAGCGACTCGATTACTCATTACTTCATCAGCCGCTGAAAGTTGAGCTTTCCCAAGTCCCAGTGGTAGAGTGTGCTCTGCTAGAGAACAGCAGCTCTCTGCACGGCTGAATGTCAGGACACTTCATACCACCATACAAATGCAAATACATGTAAGCCTAATGCTCCGGCTAAACATGACCCTTAATATTAGCTGTTATTTTCAGTACAGCACTTAGTTTTCTGTTATATCAACTTATTTAACACTTCCTTTTCCTCGTTGTTATTTTCGCTTCTTGTATTTGTGTCGTAGCCTGAGAACCAGATGAATCAGCAACTCAGGTTTGATTTGATTTGGCAGATGCCTCTGGTCCCCCTCCAGTTCATACAGATTTTTATACAGACTGATGCTGGTCCGGACAACAACAACAACAACAAACAGTCATAGGGGGTGAATTTATGTGTTTTTGTGCACGTTCAGTAACAACCAAGATGGCTGCCGCTAACAGGAAACACTGTGAATTTGTCATGATTCAAAGAACACTAGTTTATAATGTATAAAAAAATGACATTTTGGCTACCAAATCATTTTATTTAGGATTAACTGGAAGCCTTATGAATAGCAACAACTAGCTAAGTAGCCTAGCTGACTAGCAATGCAGCTTCTTTACACATTTTGTTGCTCTAAATGTTTGTAGCGTTCAGAGGTTGTCCCTCGGAAATTCACAATTGACTTAAAAGTTTATAACTGAACTGATCTTTTGGAATTTGGAACAGGGCAATGGCAGGCTAGCCTTGTCAATTTCAAAAATGTTGTCAATTATGTTAGCTTGAGAGACCCATGAGTTCAGGAAGTTAGGTGATAGAAATTATATATTGCCATGGGGATGTTAGTTTGACACATCTTAACTCAGGGCCTGACAAACAAACTTTTCCAGATACTTCTACAATATCGCATAATTTGATGAAGCTCCATGTTTTTATAAAGGACTTAACATGTGGCATAAAGTAGAGGCTTAGTTAGTACACTTTTATTGAAGAGCATTCAAACCCTAAAAAAGCTGGAAGAGTCCACAATAACAGGATCTTTTTTTTTAACTTGTGTTTGTTAGCTTAACTCAGTGACAGCAATTTTGAATTTGCCTCCATGTTCTCTGAAGGGACCTCTGGATAAAAGAGACCTATGTACCTGAGGCCATAGAACTGTAAAAGTATGTTCAACATCAGTTAGCTCCAAAGATCAATACCTCTCCCATGTCTGCTCATTAAATATGAAGGAACCAAGAGCAGCCAGTTAGCTTAGGGGGAAGACAGGGAGACACAGCTAGCCTGGCTCTGCCCAGCTGTAATAAAACTTGTCTTTGTACCTTGTTTGTTTTGTCTTAGCAGAAACTCAAGTGTAAAAATACACATTTTTGTTTTAGGTGGTTACGTGCTGGAAAGTTTAGAAAGAGTCTTGAGGCAAAAAAAGTGACGCTAAAGTTTCTTTCTCGAGTGACTTATAATGCAGTTACTCCGTTAGTTACTTTTTGATTGTAGTAACTGTAACTAGTTACTCATTTTCAGTAATGTGCCCAAAAGTGGAGAAGACTGACTCTACCCCTGAGCCAAAGACAATACATTTGTGTTTTGGTTAGCTGAAGGGGCCAGTAGCAGATTCTACTGCACAGCTCTGGCTCTAAATAATGTCACCAACGGGGGTTCTTTGGCTTCACTTTTGTACAACAGGAGGAGGTGGAGACACTTAGTCCATATTTATATATGGTCAATGGTCCTCTAGTGTTTAATGCTTTATTGCTCTGTCTCTCTTTCACTAATTATTTGCATCCTGCTGCCAATAACCTAAAAATGGAAAAAAGGGAACAATCCTTGTGAAATGTCAAACAGCAGAAGATAAATCTGCACTTGAGATACACCTGACCTGCTTACCAGGTAACTGTTGGTGAAAAAAGAGAGCCTGGTTACCATAGAAACGGACAATTTGCTGAGTTACAGACTTTGCCTGAGTGACTTCCAGCCTTACCTCTCCAGGTGTACTAAAAAAGGCTTTTTCACACTCACTGTTTTCTTTTTTAAATACCCGACATGGTTATGTGAACATAAATTGTAAATTTGGATTCAGTTATTTGCTTATTGTTCCTTGCCTTCAGGAATGTAATATAGAAAGAAGAGTTTGAAGTGAGCTGAATGAACCAACACTCGTTTTTAATACTGAAATGAGCTTCTCTGGACGTCTTTGAAAGTTGGTTCAACTGTACTACATCAATTCAAATCTTTAAAGCTTGAATTAAATACACTATCTCTTGAGACACAAGTTGTAAATACAGTCCCTAATAAAAAGCCATTTCTACGCTGTTTACAAAGGTAACACACACACAAACCCACGCACACACAGGTTTAAAGGTCATAAACAGTTTCAAAGAAATTTAGGTAAAACTGAACAACTAAAGGAGATAGAGTGAAGAACGCTAAGAGTTTGGGAGGGGGTGTCAGCAGGGGGCTCATGGGAGTGATAATTGCAGAAGGTGTATTCATCTGTGACCTGCTGGTACGTGACGAATCCTAAGGTTAATTAGACAGCAGGATGAAAGGAGAAAACATTCAGTCAGACAGGAAAAAGCAGTTATGATTGGTGCCATCCGGATAATTGGATTGAAATTAGATACCATTTTTTGACGTCTTTCTCGACTATGGTTTTCATTCAGCTTCAATCAAAGTCGTGTGAAGAAATGACCAGCAATTACTCCCTGCAGGAATACAGACTCATTCAGCATGCAGACATGTTTTATGCCCTGTTTCTGTTTCCTCACAGGCTCATTGTGACATCAGTGTAAAATGGAGAATGTGCGTCCACAGTGCAGCCACCAGCAGGCTCTGTGGCCGGGTGCTGGTGGTGATAGTGGTGGTGATAGTGGTGGTGATAGTGATGGTGATGTGGTGATGGTGGCGATGTTGATAGTGGTGGACTCAGTTGCAGAGGGGACTGATAAGCGACAGCAGTGTTTGCTGATTAGGAAATAAGACTGAAAAAAACTAAAAGCAATGCCTGGGGTGTTGCCCCTGGCAACTGGAGCTGGCCATATGCTGTATAGACTCATTGTGCTGCTGCACTCCCTAATAGCGACACTGTCCATAGACAGCAGAGCAACCCGAATAATTTGAACCAATCATAAGTAAGTGTGTGATTCTCCAGGAAGAAACATACAGTAAGTAGTGGGGGGATCCAGGTTGCATCTTGTGCCCTGTTCCCTTTTTAAACATCCTATTAAATGAAAACTAAATTGTCTGAGGAGAATTGCTGCAATTCAATCAACCTGATTACCAGGAAAACAGGTCATTAAAACTGTCCTCTTAGTTATAGAATTGTAGCATCCTAATGAAGGAAAAAGGTTGTATGTTATGGTCCTATAGATTCTGGATGGTTGCAAGTGCTTTTGCATGCACATTTATATAACTGCATTATTTTCCACTGCTGCCAGGTACCCTGTGTAAGTGGAGGCTGCATAAACAACAGTCCTCATCAGGCTGAAGCTCCAATCCATCAAGGGGAACTGAAATGTTCACAGTCAAGCACAAATTACATTCTTCTCATGCTCTTTATCCCCTCTGTGTTTTTATTCCATACATTATGACTCAGACTTGGTGTGCTTGAACAGCTTTCTGTGTATGCGATACTCTGCTGCAGCACTTTATTATGAACATTAAATGCTTTTAAATCCTCGACAAAAAGCCTGGTGTCCTTGGGTGATTTTAGGTAAGCTGCTATTGGAGGCAGGCTTTTTATTAATCTGTGGTGAAGAGCAAAAGGCCAGGGTGGAATCTGCATAAAACACATAAGCCAAAGGCAGTGCTCCTATATGCATATAGTCTGCTATGCTGTGATAACATTAAGGCTGTTTGGTATGTATTATGTAAGTGTTTTTACATCAGCCAGTGTAAGCGTTTTTTAAGAGAAAATGTCATGATTTTTATAATGTCAGAAAAATCACTGCTGTGTGCGCACTCTCTGAGCTGCTTTACATCCATGCTAATAGATATGAAGGCAGTCTGCACAGCAGGGGCGTGTCCAGACTCTTTTGATTTGGGGGATCCTACCTGTTCTCTGACTTATGCAAAGGCAGCCTGAAGTATGTGTGCACACACAAGTATTTCATTTATAATATTTATCTACCTTTTCTTTTTTCGCAAATCACAACCTCTTTGACTTAACCTTAATGTAAGGTATACAGTGTTACAATGTTTTGTGTAAGTTCTCAGCATTTAAAAATAATAATATTACAGAGTGGACTCATTAATCGCCCATGTTTGTTTCTTCAAAATAATACAGAAGATGTATCTCATACAGCAAAGTCACAGTTTGAAGTGTCAAAAGAAAAAAAGGCTGCATGGAAATGCCACAAAATTAACCGGCAGCCTGTCGCAACCACTGACTGTAAAAAAAACATGGACGTACTCTCAGTGATTACACTTGATGGTCTCTGAAGAAGCATTGTGAAGCCCAAAGATGGTGGTTTGTGATATCGAAACGACTAACTAATCGAGAAGCTGGCAAAGAGGTGGAGTTGAGGCGAGCCAAATGAATATGTTGGTTGCTGATACACGCCATCTAGCTTGTCATTCAACTGACAAATTCTAAAGACTAAAAACATGGAAAACAGGTACGACTGCCTTTCAGTCAAATCAGCCACGCACCTTATTATGCCTAACTTTTCATAACTCTTAGGGCTGTAAACACGTTATTTACTGCTGTAAAAGTGTGCATTATACTTTTGGACCGAACAGGGATTCCTTGGTTTTTTGAGCCAGCCTCAAGTGGACACTCTAGAAAATGCAGGGGTGGGGGAGTTCCACTCCCACTATGGCTTCATTTTTCAACACTGGAGGACGCTGCTTGTTTGCAACACAGCCCAAGAAGTTGGTTTGAACATAAGTCCTGGCTCTGAATGGACAGATAGCCAATCACTTATGATGTTCAAATACAGCTACCATCTAGATTGAGGTTTTTTATCTGTTACCCAAGGATATAAATAACATTGTTGTACAAACTGTGATTGCTGATGCACCTAAAATCAGTCGATTCTGGGAGCTTATTGGTTTGGGTTTTGGATTGGTGCATTGGCTGGTGTACTTGCCCAGCCTGTTAGTACAATTAGTTGGAATCTGAGAAAAATCTACATTCAGATTCACATTTAAGATGGCTAATAAGATTTCAAAGGGACCCAGGCCACTTTAGGCTGCATGCTGTACATGTCCCTTATTCCTGATATGATGTAGAATGCAGACAATTTGGGCTGAATTCCCCTAAGAGAGAAACAGGTTGAGTTTCATGCTGCTTGATCTCATTATGTGCAGCCTCTGCAGGAGAGGGTTAGCCCTGCTGCTCGTTATGATAATCTAGAACCTGTGAGATAACCCGGAGGTCAGGAGGGCGTAGTGATTAATGTTAAATAAAATCAATCCCACCAACCCTTGAACTTCCAACTCCTGCTCCCCACCCTCACCTGTACTTCATGCTGGTGTGCCTCCCGATGGCCTCCTTCATGTGGGCATGACCCTGTGGGGCCTGTCGAGACCCGGACCCCTCCCTCGTTTTGACAGATCCTTGGGACGTGTAGTTGCCATTACTCCCTTGTCCACTTCCTCCTCCACCTCCTCCTCCACCACCTCCTCCTCCACTTCCGCCGCCACCTCCTCCTCCGCCGCCTCCCCCACCTCCACCACTGCTCCCCCCGGGAGGTGGAGCGGTGCGAAGGCCACAAAGTCTGTCCTCACTGCGACTCTTGAGGTTGTGCTCGGTGCAGGCGAAAGACACCTGCATCCTGACCCTGGTTTCCGGTGTCTCTTTTATTTTGTGGGGTGGGGGCTGTTTTTATAGGGAGTCACAGAAGCAGTAATAATGTCTGTGAAGTGTTGGTGCTGCTGTGACAAACGGAGTGCTGCTCACACACAGGATTCAAACAGGGCAGGTCAAAGATTTTGGCTGATGGTTGGAGGAAACAAGCAGGAGTCCAGCCTCTAACATGACACACACAGAGCTACCGTCTGCTCCGGCTCCTGTCTGGTGATGCAAACCTGGCAAAAGGCTCGTAGAGTTTTCACACTCACAAGATGCATCAGGGCTGCTCTCCAAAAACCATCAGGAAGCTTGTAATGCTCACAGCAGTCCTCAGACGGGGATTTGGGGATGTGGCAGAGCTAGGGAAGCCCCAAACACTTCAATAGTGCACTGACAGATGATGGTTCCTCACTGGAGACTGCTGGCCTTCTCCCTCATACATGCACGGGCTCGTATGGCTTCTGTTGGCTGGTAATGCACTTGATAACTCGCTGTCTTCTCTTCAGCTGAGGAGGTTGGTGGTGTCTGCCTGGAGCCGAGGAGCTCCGGAGTGTGCCGCAGCAATGACACAATCACAGCTACAGGCATCTTCGCACCCAGTGTCGAAATAAGAAGGCATTTTTTTTTTTTTTTCCTTTTGAATCTCTCTCTCAAAAAAAAAAAAAAAACGAGCTAAATTAATCGATTATTCATTGCCTAGGCGTGGAGTAAACACACTTGAGATGATGCAAATTCACATAGTCAAGCCCCGCCGATGCATCGTCGCCCAGCAGCCTCACGCAGCATCAATTGGATGCAAGAGAAGAAGAAGAAGAAGAAGAAGAAGAGAGAAAGCAACACATCTAAGAGCAAAAACAGCGAGAATTCAGCGCTTGAAGTGTTTCACACATACCGGCAGCAGCTGTGCAGCTCTCCCGTTATTCGACTAAATCTCACGGTGAACCGATTTGAAATGAATACCGGCATCCTGGCCCCGAAATCAGCTGTGGGGAGCGGACGTTTCAAATGCTCAATGCCGCCACTCCTCTCTCCCTCAGCAGCATTTTTTTTTTTTTATCTTCTTTTTTTTTTCTCCTTCTTCGTCTTTTTTTTTTCTCCACTGGATCCAAAAAAATGTTCACGACACACAAGCAATGTGGGGGTTTCAAGATGCTCTCTCTCTCTCTCTCTCTCTCTCTCTCTCTCTCTCTCTGTCTCTCTCTCTCTCTCTCTCTCGCGCGCGCTCTCCAGTGTGATCCTACATTTTTCATCACATGGTTGCACACACATCTCATCACATCGTCATATTATGTTATGGAGTTTACACACACACACACACACACACACACACACACACACACACACTGCTTGATTTTGAAATTTAAAGAACAATGTATGTACCAGATTTCTTTGCACATTAAAAGGTAGCATATTCAGTTTCCTTTGACTTCACTTGTCTCCTCTTCTTCTTCCAATTGCAGGGATTTCTCATCTACCACACCCATGAAGCTACACATCAAAAACAGTCACTTCAGACTACATTTTCAGTGTTCCCCTAAATGGCCCATCACCAAATTTCTACTGTAACACTAGCTCCAAACAAAGAGCAGATATACTCCACTTGTAAGTCATATCACATCACATCCTGACATGGCAGCGTAGTAGCGTGGCATATCATATCACAATGCATCACATCACATCCTGTTCGGAGAGAACTGATGTGTCATTTTAGTGGCCAATGATAATGGTTCCTGCAAGGCTGTGTTTATGGTCTAAACTCTGCTGCCGCATACTTACAGGAGACTGTCAATCGTCAAAGTTTCATTCCACAACACAGAGGGATGAGGTTCTAAATCACCTCACCTGTGATAAAAAAAAAGGCACACACACACACACACACACACACACATTCAACACCTCTGCTAGTTTGTTTTCAGCAGATGTGTCCAATGAAACTTTGCTTGAAAGCAATCTGCAGGTCCATGGTGACTCCAGGGCTGATTACACTGCCAGAACTTTGATTTAGCAACTACCTTTTTTTATTTTATTTATTTATTTATTTTTAAGTTTTCAGGGAAAGCTTTGACAGGGACGTTTCCAAATGTAAAGGAAGGAAGTCAGAAAATGTGAAAGCCACCCACTGTGACATTTGAAAAGAGAAGAAGGTTTAATGATCTCCTGTCCCGTTAAAGCACAGTCAGCACCCACACAGCCACAAGACTTCCAATAACCACTTTAATCTGTTTTCCACACTTTTAATTCCCAACTTGAGGGAACGCAGACAAATCAACATAATGACTAAATCTTCATCCACACACACACACACACACACACACACACACACACACACACACAGGCTTAACCTTCACCTTCACTCCAAACAATCATTACTGCGAACAGCTTTAAACATGCAGTTCGTGATGCACTAAATTTGATGACTTTTGGAGCTTCACTTCTCGCAGAGCCCCGTCTGCTACATCAAGAGGTGATCGTATCGACAGGCAACAAAAATTAATCGTAACATCTACTCACTCCTTCTGTGAAATGAGAAGGATGAAGTTGTAGTGTCACGGTAAAAGAAGACACATTATAGGCTGTTCTTCTTCTGGAGATGTGTTACACAACAGGTTGTATAATGGGAGTTTCCTTGAAATAATGAATAAACTCTACCTTTAGACTCAAAAACACAGCTGGGTTTAAAGCCTGTCTTTAAATAGTGATTATCTACAGAAGAAGATCCTCTGGTAAATATTTTAATGATGTTTTACCTAAAGTCATCTTGCTTGGTCGAAATCTACAAAGTGAGATCTTTGTTGATGTATTATTGGAGTGAGATTTTCTTCCACTATAAAGGTCATCAAACTGGTTCTAGTTGAGGCTGCCTTCTGTGATAAAATATCAAGATATCATGATGTAGAAAAAAATCTGTTTTAGGTGACTGATGGAGTGTTTTAGCTATCAGAAAAGTGTGATTTGTAGGGTTTGTCACTTTGGACCAATCTTACTCTGCTATTTTTTCATTTAAAAACTAAAACAGTTGCACTAACAACAGTACAACACAGTCTCAAGTGTCAAATACAGTAAGTGATGGAATTCATTAATGTCCTACAGTAAAGGAGAATAAAACATCTTTAACAGAAACACCTTGCTGAGATGCTAGCTGCTGGTTTTGATACATAAATATGGTTTGTGGTGTTCCTAATGTAAAGCAAATCTGGAGGAATTTACCTTCACTGAAACTGCATCAATTCATTTAGGCACGTTGTTTTTCTTTTGGTTTGCTTCATCTTTAAATGATTCAGTTTAGCATTAAGTAAACCACAAAAAGGACGCTCAGAGGACAGGCAGTTGTTAAATGCTTTTAGTGGAATTACTGAAACTCTAATCCAGCCGAGAGAAAAAAAGTCCATCCAAAAAATGGCTTCAACAACCGTTTGTTTTTTAACCTTTGAGCTTTAGTTCAGTCAACAACAAAACAACGTGTCAGTCCTCTTAAGCTGTTTGACAAAATGTAAGTATCTGTCTCTCTTCGCTCTGCATGAAAGGAGTTCAGCAGATGAGGCCAACGTGGATTGTAAGCTGTTGATCACAAGTTGCAGCTCTGAAGGAGTTCAAATCTGATGCATCTTTACTGTATTAAAGCTTAATGACATGCACTGAGGCTGTGAGGAGAGTACTGCCACCTTGGACATTCATTCTAAGAAGAAATGTTGCTTTGTGTCATTTGGGTAAATCATTCTTTTACTTCAGTTATCAAAGGTTTTCTACAGATTTCAGAGTAAATCTCTAGAAGCCGTCATCTCTGAAGTTTCTCAAGGAGTGATCATCATCAAACTGTATATGTTCTGGTTTGATAACTGACTTCCTTTCAGGTTGACACTGCCACCTAGAGGTGGCAGAAATGGGCTCTTAATGGCTGTGTAAGTCTGTTTGGGATGAGCTGGATTAAAGAAAGAAAACACCATATAATGCTATGACATGCCATTCCTAAGAAATAAGGTTAAGATAAGTCATTAAATCATTGCGTGACATTTACAAACCAGCCATTGGTGTTCATAAATGCACATAAATTTACAGCTGTGAAATATGCAACATTATGCTGAATATCTCCAGTGTTAATGCTGTACCTTTTGTCGTCTTTGTAGTCCCAGTCTGACGTTTTCAAGTGAAAATAGATTCTTGGCAGCCTTTCATCCCAAAATAGCCAAAGTTAGCCCTTTAAAGTGAGAGATACAACAACCAGCTTCCTGTCCCCTGCTGTCAATTCACACATCATTAACCCTAAACTGATGCTGACCCTTGTCCGACACAATGTTTGATGTACGGGTACCGTGTGTCTGACATCAACATAAGTCATAGTGAAAAAGCAGATGTTTCTGCAGTCCATGCATTTTTATTTCAAGCTGCTTCTGTGCTTTGAAATCTCATCAAACAGCTGATAATTCTTTATAAGTCACAGATTGAAAATAAATCTGCAAATATAGATAATTAGTCTAACAGCCATGAATAATATCTGTACTCAAAACACACTGCAACTATATATATTTTTACCCGTCCATGAATTGTGTCATTACTCCGAACACTTCAATTACGCTTCTCCTCAAACACTCAACTACATTTATACATTAGGGAATATAACATATTGAATACGTTATTTAAGTTAATCATAGGCTGACTGAAGAAGTGACATTCTTTCTATCGAGATCTGAATATCAATTATTTTAAAATCAGTTATTACATAGTTAAGGTATTTAATCTGCTTCCCCGTGATGTATTCATTTTGATCTGTTGATGTGAAGACTTGAAAATTAAAAATTAATAAACAAAGTATGCATCACTTACTTACTTTGAAGCTGTTTTACATGCATCCATTCTGTTTATTGCCAAACATCAAAATGCACCTTGTTTCCATTTAATCATTTTGTTGTCATTTTCTGTTCCCTTTTCCTCTTACTTGTATGTCATCGCGGAGCGCTCAGCCTCACACTCGGCCAGCGAGAGGCCACACTCTCTTAGGTAGAGCTCCAGCCGGCGCCGCTCCACCAGCCTGTGTGCCGCCTCCAGGATCTGAGAAGCCAGGGCCTCGGACTCGCTCCTCTGGTCCGGGCTCTTGCTGCTCCGAGGGGCCCCAGCTTTGGCCACAATGCTCCCTGAAGAGGATGACGCCTTTGGCTTCTTACTGATGCCATAAAGGTCTTCCACTGAATATTTCCCCCCTTTGCCTCCTCCGGTACCACCTCGGCTGGCAAACATTGTTGTCTGGAATCAGGTGCTGGAATCAGGTGCTGCAGACTGATGAAACGTGAAATCGTCCTCCTTGTTTTTGCTCAGTTTTGCCTGCTGGATCTACTTTGGGCAGAAAGCTGCTTCTGAGTTAGAGACAACAAGGCTGAGCTATTTTGATAGAGATTTACAAAGATTTGAAACATCCGGCCCTGGAGGATGTCAGACTTCAAACTGCTGGAAACAAGAACTTTACGCTGCTGTAAAATATCAAAAAGTCTTGATTGCTCCTTTGTGGAGCCGAAATCCAAAATAAAACAAAGGCAGTCCCAACATGTCAGAAGCAGCACCCAGTCACAAACAATGACTCCTGCTGATGTGAGGTGCTTCTTTGAGTAAAAATGGATGGGAAAAGCAATCAGCATCTTTCTGTCTTTATCTCTCAAAGGAGGGATTTGTGTTGAAGCCCCACCAGCTGACATTTGTTCAGATTAAGAGAGCGCCCGGATGAAGAATCTGCACTTCTGTGGACGCTGTATAATCTCAACCAGTGAGAGTTCAGCTCTCTGACCTTTACTTTAGATACTGCGTTGCAATACTTTTGTTTTACTTACATGGATCATTATAAGTTGATCTGCGCTGGAAAATACTTTTTCCCAACAGTCTTGCCGCCTTTCAGCTCCTGTTGGCTCAAAATAAGAGAGCATGGCATCAGACCAAAGTCTGGCACCGGCTTCAGGCCAGTGCTTTAGTTATTGTCGAGGTCTGGGTTAATGTGCAAAGCCAAACCCCCTGTGCCTTATTATGACACAAACAATAAAGGATAACAAAATGTGTGAACTGTTTCCCACTGGAGGGGAAAGTCAAATCTTTTGGCGCTGATATCCAGTTCATCAAAAAAGAATATAGCATCATCTGCGTAGAAAAAAATGGAAGGAAATAAAGACAGAGAACATCGATATGGATTTATGAAATCCTGTGGCGAGGATTACTTATCTTCTCAACCATACATGCAAAGACATCCATCTTCTAATCTCCCACATGTATAGCTGCTAAATCCAAGTTTTAAGACCAATACAGAAAAAATGTCATTTGTATTGACATCTACCAACAAGAAACAACCAAAATGTTCCATTTAGATTTAAAAAATGTTCTATGTTCAAATAGAAAGTAAGTCATTGATACGTACTTCCTATTATAAAGTTGGTGGGAATGTTTGCACATACTCTGGAGGTCAAGGAATGAATCTATGGGATTAAATGTTCAGTGAATGAATGGAGGCGCATCAGTAAACAAGAGGCCAGCTCATTGACTGTCTGAGAATCCATTCATGCGTCTGTCTGCTCCTTCATCTTCATCCAGCTGTCGTGGTAACCACACAGGCACTCGTCCTGACGTGGCTGCAGAGGCTCTCAGAAGCAGAGATCATCTGGGATTAAGCTCCGATAATCTCTCTTTAGATTGACCACAGTCACACAGGCATCTGGTGGAGGTCAGGCTTGATCTTCAGTTTACACTACAGCCCCAAGTGTTTCCAGGACACAGCGAGTGTATAATGGCCTGCTCTAGGTGTGGGATTATTGTGATGTGCTGTAGGTGGAAAGGTATATGTTTGTGTGAAGATCTTGTATAACTGTCAGATATCTGGGCAGGAACAGTGGAATTTGTTTTTAGTCAAGGGTTGCATAACTGTGCAAAGATAGATTTAGCCGAGCTGACAGTATAGTAACTCAGAAGTATGGAGCGCACAAACATGATGGAGTCAGGCTATTTTTTGCCACCTTGTACATACTGTACAGCAGTGTGAGGGTGGCAAGCTCAACTCTTTGTCAGAGAGGTGAGTTTGTTGCAGATGAAGGCATTTTTTTTACCACGTGTCGTTCAGGATCTTTTCCCCGGCTTCAGTTTAACTCACCCACGTGCACCGTTATACAATGTTGAATCCAATGGTGCAACCAATGTATGCAATTCAGTGGACAACAGGAGCAAGCAACCAGCCTGCAACACCCCAGACACTTAACATTAAGAACTGCCAGGACAGTGGTCAAAAGCTCTAACTTTTTGAGGGGGCTTCTCTCAGCATTTTCTGTATTCTGTAATGTGTTGTTTCCGTCATTGCATGTGTTTTGGAATTTTGCCTGTGTTTTTTGGGGGGGGGTTTTTGCGTTATTTCTGAATTTTTAGCAAGTTTTTCATAATGTAAATTGTTTGGGCAATTGCAGGTTGATTGTCCTTGTCAGCCATCATATAATTCTCGAGTATCAGGTTTCTCTAACAAGTCTCTAAAGACTGCTGAACCAAAATGCTGCAGCTCCTGTACTAACAAGTCCTAGGAAAACAAACCGTATCTCTCTTTTATAAGCTTCTCATCACTGGCTCCCTGTAAAAACTAAAATAGGATTTAAAAAAAATCCTACTACTCTACAAATATGCAACCTATAGTCTACTTTAAAGTCCAACTAAGTAGTATGGGAGGTAGAGCTTTCAGCTAGTCCACTGTCCTGTGTAATAATAATCTACCAGTCAGGCTGCAGGAGGCAGAAACATTTTTTAGTTTTAAAAGTAGGCTTAAAACGTTCCTTATTTGTTGAAACGTATAGGGAGGGCTGGCTCAGATTTAGACTAGCCCTTAGTTATGTTACGCCTGTCTTTCCCTTTGCCTCGCTATTTGTATGTATTCATGTGTAATTGGTACGGTAGCCTATTTGTTACTAATTACAGTTTATGCATCGTCTGATTGGTTGCTGTGAATTCTGGTTTCCGACTGCCAGCTGCATATGTGATTGAAACAAACTCTGCAATTGTTACTTATTGTCAAATGTATATTATCATTATTATTAGTTAGTTATTCTCTTATTATTAGCAATACTATTATCAGTCTTGATTTTCTGTTGTTGTTTATGTTACTGTCTGTCCATGTAAAGTATCATGAGACGTCTTTTGTTGTGTTTGGGTGCTATTTAAAAAAAATAAAAAGATCTATCGATTGATTTATTGAAGGATGTATCAGATTGATTTGACCATTCCTGGGGATTTGTTTGCAGTGACTGACCGTAAATGTCAGGGACTGAATAACGTTTAGCTTACTTTGAATCCAAAATGAAGATATTTCTTAATTCATAATCTCTGATAGCAAGTCAGGATTTTGTCTGTTCCTTTTACAATGATAACACATCTCTGTTTTTTCAGCTGCTTGATGAAAGAACAACAAATGCTGTTGTTCTTTCTGGATGAACAGTTTCAAATTATTATGATTTTGTGGGGTTCTGAACGTCTTTTTCCCCTTTACGAAGCACACCGTTCTCTCAAGTGTTACTAATGTTTTGTTTTAACCTTCCCCTTGACTGCAACGCCCTCCAGACAATGTCCTGAAATAAGATAAGACTTTGGATTGAGTACAGTTCATTTTAGAATTAATGACCAAAAGTGCACAAAGAATTTTAAATGCTGAAACCTAATTACAGCCCATTCCTCTGAAGGACGACAAAGGAACGCTGATTTCCACACAGCCAACAAATTAAATATTTACATTCTGTATTCTAAAAATAAAGCGAAGGCTGGAGCTACTGACAAATGATGTGCTCTTTGGAGAGAAAATACAGGCAATGTTAAAAACAGGCAATTGTTGAACTCAATAGGGGATTTTAGAATTTAAGTTTACCTAACTGCTTATCTTTTTCCCCTCTTATTATTTTTTTAATAGTCTATAGATCATTATTTATGTATTATTTCTTGTTAGATGGCAGTATCTTTCTTCAGCTATTTTAAAATGGCCTTGAATGTTATTTGTATTTAGTAGGGTTGAACTGGATTGACACATTTTCTCCTGTTGATTTTGTGTGTTTGAAATGTATCGTATTGTCTTCACTCTTGTTTTGTGTTGTGTTTATTATTTCTACAAATCTAGTGAAAACATAAAAGTTTTGAACGCCTCCTCTAACATCCTATCTAAACCCCAACATGTGGTCGGCCAAGTGAAACATGACTTTGCTTTCCTTTCGGATGCTGAGTACTCTCATGACCACCAGGGGGCGGCAGAGCAAAGCACTCGTCTCAAAGTAGTCCAATTAGAGCTGCCGAGAGCGACTCACAAAAAGCAACATTTCAAACAAGTTTAAGGCGTTAAGTAATACATTCCTGTCATGTTTGAATGACACGTTCACGTTTTGTCAGTACTTAAAATGCTGTGGAACACCTGCATGTCACACCGAAGTGAGAGCATTTATTTACATTGGCCTATCCTATGAAATTCATGCAGACCGATTTTTTTCCAGTATTTTACACGATCACTGCTCTTAATGCTTTTTTTTTGCCTTCATATATGTGGAGGCGATGGCGCAGACAGACACTCTCCTGCAGTTTTTCCAAGGCGCACATTGTGAATAAACGAAGCTGTCAATGACCTGCTGCATGCGTGAAACGAGCTTATCGATTCAGACGGCAGACTTTCTGATTGTGAAGTTGATTGGCTGATGTCTCGGGTTACAACAAAATGCTAAGACATACATTCATGCACACACACACACACACACACACACACACACACACACACACACACACACACACACACACACACACAGTCTGCACTGACTGCATCCTGCATCCATGTCTGATCATCTGGGGAGTTCGGTTGTAGCCCATTTCAAGAAATAATCAAGGTAATGGTGAAAAACAATTTTCTATCAGTTAAGAAAAAAAAAACAAAACATGTGACACTTGACTATGTGAACACAAGAGGGCGCTCATGACACAGTGAATAAAGTCAATGCCTGTTTTTGGGGGTTAAATCTTTGACTGGGTCTGTTAGCTTATGTGTTTGAAGGGGTGGGTGTTGGGTGCTGTAGTTGCATAAGCACTTGGTTAAATTGAAGAGTATGCCAAAGATAAATTACAGTTACTTTATTCCTGTAATTTGATTACTGCACACATATAGAGTTTGTAAAAGCTGGTTGTATTGCATCCAGATGCTGCTGAAATCATAACCACATGCTCTCCTTCCTCACATTTCTATGTGGGTTCTTCACATGGTGGACAAAGGTGCAGCGACTCAGAGGGAAACCCACAGACTGTCTCTCTCTTATGCGCGCACACACACGCACACACACACACACACACACACACACACACACACACACACACACACACACACACACACACACACACACACACACACACACACACACACACACACACACACACACACACACACACACACACACACACACACACGATCCTGCCTGCCCTGCAGAATGTCACGTTAACCCAGAAATCTTGTTCGCGGGGTCAGGACTGAACGTGAGTGGTCATGTTTTTATAGTGAATTTCAACAGAAGTGATGGACGTCATTTAGTCAAACAAGGCTGACCAGGTCCACAAATCAGTTTGTGTTGGGGGGGGGGCGGGGGGGGGGGGGGGGTGTAACCTATGGGCTGTTTGGGGAGCTGCATTAATGCAATAAGGTAGCCTACATATTCATTTAAGAGACTACATTTAAGAGCTAAATCCGTTCCCTGTGCAGTCACTTGTGTTCATATAATTGTTTATTTGAGTAAGCACTGTTTACTGCTCATTTACTTGGTAAACATTGATGGAAATTGATCATTTGGATTATCGGTTGCTGATCTTTAATTTGAATGTAGAAAACAGAAGGGGAAATCCAGTTGAGGTAAACAGCTATGACCACAATACAAACATAAAGACCAGACTTCACTATAATCATGACAAACAGAACAAACAGACAAAGCCGGGGGATTTGCTGCAGCACGAACAGAAACCCTTAGATGTTATTTTGAAATGTCTCCAAATCCAGAAAGTTCTTTAGACTTCGTCTCCGAACGTTGTCTGCTGGAAAGAAAATGCTGCTCTGTTTTGAAGTTTGTGAAGAGCTGACTTCTGCTAGAAAGACATTTTTTCAGCTGATGGTACAGATTTATATTGGTTGGGTTCAGAGGTGTGCAGGAGTCAGGTTGAGTTAGCACATGGAGGTGAGGCCTGTGGGAGAGGTTAAGCACCAAGGCAGAGAGTAAACTCATCAATCTGAGTTCAATAAACCCTGTTCAAACGGAAAATCAATCACACTGATCAGAAACATCTTTAGAGATGTTTGCCATTTCTCATCTTTGTATGTGCTTCTTTTGACTTTCAGAGAAATCTGATCGTCCCCCCCCTACGTTTACCTCACCCTTTAGCGTACTAGTCTTCAGATTGAGTTTCAGAATATGGTCTGACTCTCACAAAGAGGATAAGAAGCAGGGCAGGTCACACTTCTTTCATTTCCTCACAGAATGCAACAAGCACATCTCAGCTGGGTGGAAAACAAAAGGGCACTGCGGGGTAGACGAACGGCTGCTGTGTGTGTGCTGAAAGCTGAGACAGAGCAGAGGCCTACAAACACCTTTAGAGGGGCCGTTCACTCATCATGAAGGTGTTCATATTTGCATTCCTTGTCCCACCAACACCGCCGTCCAACACATGATCTGATCTTTGAAGTCTGCTGGAGGAGAGGTGGATACCAGCTGTGACAAAGGGAGTCATAATATGTATTGGAAAACTATTCTGCTTCATGAAAAATCAATTTTTACAAGCAAACTGAGACAAGAAACAGGCTGGACACAAACCTATAACTGTAGTTGGGAGGGGGAAATATATCCCTAATTCAGGATCAACACATAAATTGGAAGTATTTCTTGTGGTGACAGCCTGGAGGAGATAATATGACAATATTTGAATACTCTGCTGCAACAAATGAAAATAATAACACAGAGGGGACATCAGGGGCCGGTAATCTAAAGGTTTACACAAGATTACAGGATTAGATGCATGATGAAAAGAGCAACAGTAAATCCAATCAAACTGTACTGCTACTGAAAGTATAATTAAATGCGTGCAACTTTATTTGACCAGGTGTTTCAGCTAAGAACAAACTCTTATTTACAGCTATGGCCTGGCACGAGATACAGAAAAGTCAACAGATCTGCTGTAGAACAGCGGGGAGTGACAACTTTCCCACTGATCACATTTAATACGAAACAGAGTGGAAGAGCTCTGCTGAGCCGTGTGCCTCCCGCCTCTCTCCACCATCACGCTGCGTACACAGGTGAGGAATAATCTGAGCTGGCTGCCGGGTGGATTTTGCTCAGAAATATTGGGCTATTTCGATAAAATGGTCTGCAAGTCATCTAAGGAAGGAAATCAGTGCTGCTGGAGTGCAGGGGAAAGTGGCACAGGAATGACTATCTCAAATCTGACTCTCTATTTTTGGACTTCTGCTGGTAAGAAAATCACAGTTATACTGCAGATCTAAAAAGAAAACTGAAAGTGAATCAGTCAGTGGTTTCCAATAAGAACTTTTTGCATTCAAGGACAATCCCATATGTTGTCACTGGTTGAGTTGACTATTAAAGGAGGGGTATTGACCATATCCTGAGCTGCTATCATTTCATCTACTGTGGTTGTTAATCATACATATTTACAACTGTTGTGAATCATCTGCTTCTAGTTTGATCAGCAACTACGAAGAAAATGAACAGTAAAAACTCCAGAGGAGTGATCTGGTCATATTTCAAGAGGAAACATTAAAAAGTCAGAGAACAGAGAAGGTTGTGTTAGCTAAAGGAACGTTTTAACGCTAGCAAACACTGTTGTAGTGTATACCAAACACAAACTACAACACTTAAAATATTACAGGAACAACCCAAACAAATAATTTTTTAAATCCAAAGTGGAACATTTGAGTATTTTATTAGCATATTATATAAGACAATCACGATCCATATTGTAACATCAAAATGCCTCACAATGTGCAACTCTTATGGTATAGGGTGTGCCCTCGTAAAATCTATTTATGAAGATTTTTTATTAGCATAGATTGACTTCCAAAAGAAGCCAAAATGTCAGGGAGCAGATGTCCTAGTGGTTTGTTTGCAGCACATGTAAGGAGGATAAAGAAGCGTGCAGTCTGGATTCAAGTCCGACCTTTTGCTCCGTTCCTGCATTTCATTCCCCACTCTCTCCTCAGTTTCCTCCTCTATCCACTGTCCTATTGAATAAAATCAAAGCGCATAAATCTTAAACAAACAAAAAAAAAATTGTCCTGGCTGCTCTGTAATTCCCCACAAGATTGAGTAAGAAAAGCCATCGGTCGTTAAGAGCTGCATGATCAAAGGATCGTTCAAAATTAGGTAGGTGCTGCACACTTAGTGGGAGTCTCTCATAGCCTCACTAAAATTAGCTGTTGTGTAGAGAGAGAAAAAAAAAGGGGGAGCTTGAGTTCAAAGCTCTGCTCATTTGTCATCTCTGCACACCTGGCCCCGCCGCTGCCATTTTAGATGCAGCCTTCTTAAATTCCATCATCAGAAATGTGAGGGCAAGGAAGTCTCAGGTGCTGTTGGACCGTCTGAGAAGCAGTTCAGTTGGAGCATACTGACACCTTACGTCTGTGGAAAGAATATGCACTCATAAGAAGCAGAAGATAATTTGTCCTTGAAAGCCATTTGAGATGTGACTGAATTGCCTAATGCGATTGAAGGATATTTAGTTTTGAAGCTTGACACCAACTAGAAAGTAAGATTCTGGATGTTTTGAGTACATGGCTGTTTTACATTGTTCCTTTCTTTTCTTTTAGTGTCTCTCTGGAGTCCCCTAACTTCTACACAAGCCTCACAGTAAATTGCTGAAGTTCACCTTTAACTCTGCTCATTTGATGCAGGATCACACTCTGATGATTTTCTCTGCTGTTTACTGTTCCAGACAGAGTGAAACCATTTCAGCTTTTCTCTTATCCCAGCTTTCTCTCTCTCTCCCTCCCCCCCCCCCCCTTTTTGCTTGCAAACACACATATACCTGTCCCACTGGTTAACCCCCCACCCACCACTACCATCCATCCAACCACCCACATACACACACATGCACACTCAACAGTTGAATGCACACAGGAATGCGAGGGGAATGACACAATCCACCTAATGCTAAAACCTGGTCGGCCTGGTCTAATGAATGGCCATTCAGACACACACAGACAAAGCTGGGGCTAGATTTGTACTATACACTGGGGTCAGAGGTCACAGAAAGCACTGACAGAAGTAGAAACCAGAGATGAATGCCCTACTCTCTCTTTCAAACTCTGAATCACTGCCACAGAGATTCATACACACCAAAACACGCTGTGGGATTTTAAAAAAGCAGTTACTCATTGTTATTTATCTACACTACTTTGAAACTAGATTAGCGCAGGTCTGTACTTGGAGAGCCCACACACGAGCAGTAGAAGAAGAACAAGAATCATCCAGTAACACAGAGATTATCAAAGTACACTAATCAATGAACCTAAACACTTACTGACACCCTTGCAGCTTTGCCTGGTTATGGTAAGTTTTGGTGATGGCAGGAGAGAGAGGGGAGGAAAAAAAGGTGTGTGAGAGTTTAAGCTTATACTGCGCTATAATCTGCACTCAGCCCGAGGCACAGGAGGAGAAACGAACATCTCTCCATGATTAAAAGGGCTGAGGACCAGGAAGGGAAACATAGGACAGGACAAGCTTCAAGCCCTTGGGGGGGTAAAGGCTCCCTGGAGTAACAGAAGGCAAGAGGAAAAGGCTTCAAGTCAGGAGAGCTTGGAGATGTAGAGGGGATTGAGAGTCATTTCTCAGCCATGCATTCTCCTGTTTCGCTCTCATTATTAAAAAGAGGCGATGGTGTAGATGAGAGGCTTGCAACAAGAGCCACAAAGAAGCTGGAAAAACATACCCCATTAGACTCTGTACTCACACATTTCTCTATGATCACAGACAGTTCTGGCAGGGTATTATCTAACCAAAGATAAAAACAAGAGATCAGAGTAAGATTTATTTACCTCACATCCTTGAGCACAGGAATAAAATCCAACTGAGGATAGAATATGGGTTCACACTAAACCAGAAACAACAGTGTGTTTTTCAAATGGGGAGCTGCTTCGTAATGTTTTTGTTTGGCTGTGAATTTGTTACTGAAGTCACCAGGTTCATTGGGACAATACATCATGTCATTGAACCGGGTAGATTATCTGGAATATCACTTTCAGTAACGTCCGCATTTATTTGTGCAAGCTTTATTGTTCACTAGAGGGGAACATTTTTTGTTCAGACTGGATATCTAGATAAGCATCAGACATTTAAATGAGCTGAAAAGTGACTCCTTCATGGTAAACACTGGTGTGCATCTTTATTATGAGTACTGAATACAGATTAGCCTACACACAGGACAGTAATCAAACCTTACTTTATCTATTCATAATTTCAAACTTGTTTTAGTCAGATCTTCAATATGAAGACCACATTTCCCATAATCCTTCAAGGAATCTCTCAGACTCTTGCGGGACAATACAAGCCGTTTCGCTTTTAAATTTGCATTTTAAAAGATAGAGAATGGATGATTATCCGGTATCACAGATGCTTGGTTCATTTGGTCTTTTTTTTCGACTGAATACACAACCTCAGTGTTGGTGAGCATCAAGCTCACTTGAAGTTATGTAAATCATCACACCACATTTGAATTGTGTGGCTTTGCACTTCAAACATCTTAAAACCGTAGAAAAACAAGCATGAAGAAGTTGTTTAGAATACAAGCACAGAATGCTAAAAAAAACATTTAGAAAATGTGCATTTTGTATTCAACATAGTTTGAGTGTCTTTTAGATGTTTTAGCTTCATTTTCTAAATTCACTGCAGGTATGTGAGCTACAGGGGTAAAATTAAACATGACCTACATGTCAAAAAGGCTGGTATTATCCTCGAAGAGATGCAAGGTCTTTGAGAAATACTTTGACATTTTGAACAAAAGTCTGTTATTCCTCTTCAACAAGCACTTGTAAGTCTAATGTGTGTGTGTGTGTGTGTGTGTGTGTGTGTGTGTGTGTGTGTGTGTGTGTGTGTGTGTGTGTGTGTGTGTGTGTGTGTGTGTGTGTGTCAGCTAATCAAACATCATCTCAGTGCTAATATGAGCATTCCACCCTGAAACCTGTGGATACAACCAACTAAAAGCTAGCCTAATAGCTAGTGGACGTGTATTGTTACCCAGGCTGAATGTTTAAAAACAAACTGTGTAGCTTCAGCAACAAAGGAGAACTTTGCTGACTCCTCCAGTGAAGAAAGCAAATAGCTTACTAAATTAAAATGAAGGGGCTGCTCTGCTAATTAAAAAGCAGCCAAAAAAGTATTATTGCATTCCACTCTGAAACCAATGGATACTAGCTACTGGCTCCGAGCTAGCAACATTAATACACACCCAGCATATGATGAAATAAAACAAGACATTGAGCCTGAAGAGAAACTGCTCTACTAAAATACTGGCTATGAGCTATAGCATGTTAGCGGTGTATTGATTTGCATACAGGATACGGACATATTTAAATGTTTGTTCAGAGCAAAAACATAAACAATTTGCTTACTTAACAACCAGTAGGCCTATCTGATGAAAGGAATTAACACCCAGTGTGAAAAGTAAGGGAGGGCTCACTGCTAATCAAACAGCAGTATTTAGCAATTAAAACAAATGGATTCAACCTTTAGCTTGTAGCTTTATGTTGTTTTCCATGATTTAACATTTTGTGCAGCTTTGGCACTTCAGTATAAATACTTGCTAACTCAACACAGATTAAGGGAAATGGTTAACTTAAGCTGAAGAGAGGCTACTCTGCAGGTCAAACCTCAGAGAAACTGAGGTTAGCGTTCCCTTCTGAAACCATTGGATACTTGCTGACTCACTAGATGTGAGTTGAATATTCATGCTGAATGTTAATTGGAACACTTTGTGTATTATTTCCGCTAAAACAAAGCATTTTATGGACAATACACCCAGCATATGCTCAAACAAAAACAAGAAAGCTGAGTCTAAAAATAGAGAGGAGGAGCTGCTCTACTGAACAACTAGCTTGTTAGCTGTATTTGATTTCCATGCCAAGAGATAGGGCCACAGGTTTCAATGGACTGGGGGAGAGGGGGATTGCTTCAGCCACACCCATCATTAATAACACACCAATGAGAAGTAAGAGATGGCTCATTGCTAATCAAACAGCATTTAGCCATAAAACCAATGGATACTATGGCTGTAAACTCATCTTAAGCTTTAAGCTGTGCACATTTAGGGGAAAAACAAAGCTGTTTTGCAGACGAAGAAACTGAAAATATGTTTTGATCTTTAAAATGTGAAGGAGGTGATGTGCTAGTTTAACAGCAGTTCCCTCTTATTCCATTCAGAAAACAAAGGACAGGCTACTGCTGGCTGCTTAGTAGACTATTAGCTAAGCAGGGTGTCACGAATTAGCTTTGGGGCAAATGCAGGAAAAAACTCTTGCCAACTTTAAAACAGTATCTGTTGATTGGAAACAACAAACTCATCTTCAAAATGTCAAAGTAGGCCTTTAAAGTTCATGAAAATCATCAGACAAAATCACTCGTAAAATATTTCTGCTTTATAAAAATGGCATTTAAGTACACAAAGATCTGAATGGCACTGAAAGATGGAGAATACAGAGCAAGAATTAAAAATGTATCAGTTATATCAAGACAGACAAGTCTGAGGCCAGATAGCATCTTTAGGAAATGTGTACAAAGAAAACCAATTCTACAGTGTTCTCGGGTCTCTGAGTCCACTTGGTCCTTGGTTCAGTCTGACTTTAATGAAACTGAGCTGCCAGCAGACACACAGGCAGTAGAAATAACCAACGTTACTCCAAGAAAAACACATGGAGTTACTAAAGTTTACAATTCACTTTGAAATGACAAAAGTGCTGATATGTTTCAGTGTCTCTTCTCTTCATATACTGTGTGCAGAGCTGGAAGTAGAGAGCCAAAACTGGGGAAGTCTGTTTATGCTGAGGAGCAACACTCTCCAAAGTCTGCCTCACACATCACACCTGAGTAAAGAGGAGGTCGTGTTGAATTCAAATGGTAAAGAAGTGAATTCCAACAGTTAACATGATCACTCTTGACGTGCAGGTGTCTTTGAGTAACATAATCCAGATGGAATGTAATGCAAGACACCCAGGGTGAAAGTAGTTTTCATTCATGATTACAATGTGAACACTGAAATCCTTGGATTGGCACTGGCATTTCTTCTTTCCTTCGTCTGAGTGATTTTTTTTATTGGTACAACAACTAGACAACAGCCAGTAAAATGACATGGTACTAAAGAAATGTTGTAAACGCTGAGTCCTCTTGGTTTACCGCAATAATACGGTTTTACCCTCATGGAAAATATGAAAACATTGACCACAAACTGAAAATCTGTCCTTTTTCTTTACGTCACTTTCTCCCCATGGTCACTGTTGGCGACAGAGACTCGCCTGAGGACTCACTCATCCTGATTGGAAATTTCTCTGTATTCATTGTTTTCTTCTTTTTTTGTTTTGTTTGGTGATTTATAATTTCTGCCAGTCTCTCTTGGAGTCCATGGGTAACAGGAGAGAACCGAGAGTGCTCTCATTACATGGCTGCTCCTGTTTGTTGGTGGCCGTGTCCAGGTTAGCTAGAAGGTCACAGTTGTAGTGCTCTTGTTTCGAAAGGTCATTGTCTGGATGCTGGAGAGAATTTTCCTCTGATGTCCGGCCAAAGTCACTCCCATGTGAAGCAGATCCCTGAACACAAATACAAAAACAAAAGAATTATACAGAAGAACAAAAAAAAAGTAAGATAAAGATCTGATTGAGGTTAAAATTAAATGTAAGTTTTGCCCTCCAGGGTTACATGGTCTTTAATTGAAATAAAAAATACACTTTGGGAAATTGTAAATGACGATTAAATTTGGTCCATTTGAAACTGTTGCTACCAGAAGTTTACAAGACCATGTTCCTGACCTTACAGCCTAAAAGTGGGCCTTGAAAAGTGACATTGTTAGTAAGAATCAATGAAGATAGGAACTGACTGTGTGGTGATCTGAGCCAGCTGGTCCACTGAGTTGAAGCCGGCCTGCAGAAAGCTGTCTTCATAGCGCTCCATCTTGATGGCCCTGAGCCATTCCCCCACTGAAGCACACGATGAGAGGGCTAAAGGTGCACGCTGGTCCAGCAGGGGGTAGGACGGCCTGGGGGTCAGAGAAGGGAAACAAAGGGGACCACTTTACACACACAGTCACCTAAACAACAGTGAGGAGCTTATACATGTCCTGCAGCAACATTCCAGTCGACAGGCAGAGGTATAATCTGAGGCTGAGTGACAGACAGGGACAAACAATGGGATTTGTCAGGGGCGGAGTGTCCTCTGCTGCATGTGTCCAGCTGACAGGCAGAATGTGGAGGAAGGGAAACGGGCCCAGCAAGTGTCTGACAGGTCACAGCAGGACATTAAGGTGGTACATAAGATTGGGCAGCAGGAGGCTAATGCCTGTCCTGAGATTATTAGAATTCCAAACAGACACTAAGAGAGGAACATTTTGAAAGGGGAAACATTCTTCCTATTTACTGTCACTTTGATTGACAAGTACTTTGAATGCACATCCGCAAACTCACCCTCCTGCTTCTTGAGCCACTATTTTCAGAGATGCAGGGTTGCGGATCAGCTTGTCCAGGGCACTGACCAGGTCCGCGAAGCGAGGCCGGGCCGAGCGGTCCTTCTGCCAGCAGTCCAGCATTAACTGGTGGAGGTGGGTGGGGCAGTCAGGGGGTGGGGGCAGCCTGTAGTCCTGCTCTATGGCATTGATTACCTGATTTTGATGAAAATACAGAGTGTTAACTTAATTGTATTTAAATCTATTCTAATCTATACCAACAAAATTGTAGAAATCATTGTCAAGAATGGCTCAATATGGCTTTTTTCTAAAACGTACATCCTGGTTGCTCATGTCCCAGTACGGCCGCTCTCCAAAAGACATGACCTCCCACATGACGATGCCATAGCTCCACACATCTGAGGCTGAGGTAAACTTTCTGAACGCTATCGCCTCTGGTGCTGTCCAGCGTATTGGGATCTTACCTCCCTGCATAGAAAAAAAAAAAAAAAAGGTCAGCTCTGCAAAACTTGAAAGAAGAACTGGTCAGACAGGTTTTTGAAAGGACGCTAAGATTCTTAAATAATAACCTTTCTTAATATACAGTATCCTCGAAACAAATTCTATGCAATGCAACTGCTTCATTTCCAATACTAAGCCACAACATTTCCCTGCTGTTCCAGAATGAAGCATGTGTGTAAATGTATATGCGTATGTTTCTGATTGGGTGGAGGCGAGGTCTTTTCACCCCTGCTAATGCTGGAGGCCTGATATGTGAAGGGCATTTCAAATTTAAAGGACTTCATTATCCAACTTTGTCGACCTGCAAACAACTGAATCAAATATTTTTTTTATTTGTCTTTTTGACTCTGATTGTATTGTTTGTGCACTAAATGTACAGTTTATCTGCATAGCAACTTACAAATACAATTATTGTAAAAGTATTGGTTATGTTGGAAATGCAACGAAAAAAGTAATAAATAAATAAATAAATAAATAAATATGAGAGTATGAGTTAATGAAATATATTGGTTCATTAGACTCGTAGATGTAGGTAAAAACTTAATAAAAAAATACAATAATATGGTCTCACCAGAGAGCTGGTGTACGTCGGGTCAGAGGAGTTCTCCTGCAGGAAGCGCGACAAGCCGAAGTCAGACACCTTGCACACCAGGTTGCTGTTGATCAGGATGTTGCGGGCGGCCAGGTCTCGGTGGACGTAGCTCATCTCTGCCAGGTACTTCATGCCCGAGGCGATGCCGCGCAGCATTCCCACCAGCTGGATGGGCGTGAACTGGCTGTCGTTCAGCTGCGGAGGACAGAGACGGCTCAGCTGGAGGAAGAATGAAGTGGCGGTCTGTCTAAATGTGTGAGTGTGTGTTCTTTGTGTGTCGCACTCACCCGCAGAAAAGAGTCTAGAGCGCCGTTCTCCATGAACTCAGTGAGGATCATGACTGGACAGCTGGCGGTGATGATCCCCTCCAGGTGGATGATGTTTGGGTGCTGAAACTGGCCCATGATGGAGGCTTCGGACAGAAAGTCACGTCTTTGTTTGTCAGTGTAGCCTCCTTTCAGCGTCTTAATTGCTACGTAGTTTTCTTTTTTTCCTGGGACCCTCAGCCGTCCTCGACACACCTCCCCGAACTCCCCTGCAGCGCACAGACACATAATAACACATTAGGGCTGTTTTCTTTGACAGGTGTTTATCCCATTAGGAGGGCCAGAGTTGTTCGTGAAAACCTAATGCCTGCTCCCAGCGAGCTGTGCCCTTTAGTTCCCGATGAATGCTCGTTATATTTATCAGTTAATTGTTTTTATTTTCGCTGTACTATTGATTTCTTTCTTAATAAAAAGAAAACAGACAATGGTTTTAAAAGTCACAATAATCAATTTAACTTGATTTGCTTTTAATGGTGTTATGGTGAAAGCAGTAAATCTGTCAGGCTGCAAATAAACATTCAGTCTGTGAGTCCTGAAAAGGGCTGATCAGAACAGAGTTTAAAACATTCGTGAATCATGGGAACAGAATAGGACTCTGGGCCTTACCAGCACCGATAACCTCCTCAATCTTGACAAGGGAAACGTCAATTTCCTTTGCAAATTCTCGCACCGCTTCATTTGGGTCCTCATAGGTGAAGGGGTCGATATAGACCTTGATCCCTGCCAGAGAAACACAAACAGAGTCGTGGGAAAGGAAGAAGCAGAAATGTTAGAGCACTATAAGCAAATACATGAATATGGTCAGATTAAAAAATGATTCATGATGTGAATGAGCTGTAAATCACAGCAGAGGCTCAGTGTGTGTGTCTCTTATCTGTTACCTTGGCCGATGAGGTACTGGTTATTTTTGTCGCTCAGTTCTGGATCCTTTAGTCGGCTGTGTCTGCTGCAGGTAGAGCGATGGGGACAAAGAAAATGAGATAAGGATGGCAGCGTGTTTATCTGAAGAAAGGATGCTTATCAGCTAAATGTGATACAAATCAGCGGCGTTACAATGTGACTGTTAAGATGCAATAACAGCACAATAACAAAGAATCCTGTCTGACTCTTTAATACAGATTTTTATCTTTAGACATCTGGAGCTAACATGAATTGGAGAGGATAAGTAATGTTTGAGCAAAACATGGAAGTGCTATGATGTGACTTTTAATTGTTTTCATAGATATTTTATTTGTTTATTTTCTCATGATTACCTTTGAAAAGCAGAGTTAGGATCATTAGTTTGTAAGTAAGGGAAAGGGGGGGGCTGAAGGAGAGTGTTGAAAGGAGAGTATATTTGTAGGTGTACCTTATGTCATAATAAACAAATCTACAGAATTCACCGTTATTATCATCATAACATGGCTGTATGTATCGTTACTGACAGCGGTTACTTGATGATTTACACCTGCAATATATAGTGAAAAATAGTTTTTAAAAGAAAAACACAATAAGAACAAAGAAAATGAAACAATTTTTAAAAAAGCAAATAAAAGAGCCATTATTAGAAAATAAGATTGGCAAAGAAAAGTAAAGAAACATATGGGTATTAATTGATTCCCTAAGGAAATACTCGGCCGGCGAATGATTCAGTTTCAGACATATTAAAAAAATAGTTCAACGGTACTTTAAGCTCTTTTCACAACTGAACTTCTGAAAACTTCTAGAAGTTTTCTGGATAGCCTGCCCTCACATTTTCCAGAGTAAAAGCATGAAGCAAAAAGGACACTTCGGATGTCACAGTATAATGTATACAACATATCCACAGTTAATAAGAAGGGAGAAGAACGTACTGAAAAGCAGAAGAAATTAAGAAGTAGCTACATTATGTGCACAAAGATCAGAGTACATGTTTTTTTAAACCAGTCTCATGATATAAACACTGCACACTCACTCAACATCATTTATTTTTGACTATAACCTGCTGTATTCCCAAATCGGCTCACCCTGATTTCTTGTGGATATTTTACTAAGAGGCTTGCAGGGAAATGTCTGAATAAATTTGGGATAAAACAGGAGCCATTCTGCATTTCGAGACATTTTCAAGAGTACAGCGCATGTGTGAAGGGAACTTTAAAGACACACACATTTAATAATGTATTCTTTGACAGGAACAGTAGAGGAACAGCCTTTTGTTTGTTCTAAATAATCCCCAGCACATTGATGCACAGTGGCTTGTGGTAACATTGAATACCTGAGCCAACCTCGGTTATCTGCTCTTTGACACGAGCGGCTCTGTTCTAATTCTACAGGAGCAAACTCTTCCCTGCAGGACTGTAACAAACCCTGTAGCTACTGGATCCCTGCCTTCCTCCATTTCTCTCCATCTCCCACCTCATAAGCCTAAAATAGCAATAATGCAACACCCTTGGTAAAGTGGCAGATCTGGGCCTCAGCCGCTGGTTTATGTGTGTGTGTGTGTGTGTGTGTGTGTCACAAGGTCACAGCTATTGTTCTCCTGTCCTGTGGAAACAGGGTTGGGACGCCTGCATCCTGTCTCTCCTTGCCCTCTACCTCTAACGCCATTCCTCTTAACCTGTCTCTCTCTTTCTCACACACACACACACACACACACACACACACACACACACACACACACACACACACACACACACACACACACACACACACACACACACACACACACACACACACACACACACACACACACACACACACACACACACACACACACACACACACACACACACACACACACACACACACACACACACACACACACACACACACACACACACTTTCTCTACTATGGTGCGTCTGATGGCACCCAGCATTATTTACTCAAACAATGACGCCTAAGGAAAACGTTCTAATGAGCAGGATCACTTTTAGCTGTGTAAGCATCATGAGCGTTGCTTTGTGTCTGAGCTGCCTCACACACACAGAAAAAAAAAGGTGTGGATAACAGAGTGCAGATCCACGGTTCATAAGATATGATTGTATAAACAGAAGAACAAAGCAGTGCAAAGCTGTAAAATTGGGGTCACAGTTGTTATTGGTTTTAGATTTCCCCCTTTCTGCCTTTTCCTGTTATTCTGTCAGTTCCTTTCCTTTCCAAATCTACCTTTTATCTCTGCCTCTCTCTTCCCCTCCCCTGGTTCTCACCGTATGCAGTAGGCGGCCACAAAGACGAAAGTGACAAGCAGCAGCATCCCAACAGCGATAAGGATGCCGGGTACCAAGAACTGGGAGGCAGCGTCTTGTCCTGAGAGAGGAGACGGAGAACAAAAGAAAGGAAAGAAAAGGAGACAGACGGAGACTTAGAGTAACGTCGTGATAGAAATCATGACACTAGTGGTACAAAAAAAGCATGAAGAGGAAAGAAAGAGCATGATGGGAATTTATAATATGAAAGAGGCTCAATGCAAGGACACTAACGCAGTACAAGGGCATAAATTCACGACAAGAATAGAATCTGAAAAACCTCCCAAATGCAGATGGAAAAATGTGTTAAAGGGGGAAAAACTAACAAAGAGGACTCTTTCCTACCATCAGGAAGTGTGCGGAAGACAGCTTTAGGACTGAAGCTGCCGTATCCGGCCATGGTGCGCACCCTAACTTGCACCTCGTACTGACTGGCCCTGCGAAGGTCGGTTAGCACGACCTGATTTCTGTTGCTCTCCGAGTAGTGGCACTGATCCTCGCCTCGTCGCTCCTGCAGGATGAAAACGGTGGAAATGAGCTAAACAGGATTACAGGAGAAAATGTGATCGCTGTGGAAAATTCAGATCCAAAACAGATTTCTGTAGGATCATTTACATAATTGAAGGATCACATACTTATAATTGCATACACATTTAAAGTACATTAAAACATAATTACGCTGTCTTTTTTAAAAAACCTTTACTTAGACAGGTAATCTCACTGAGACATGAGGTCTCATTCTCAACAACGACCTGGTCAATGCAGCAACTTAAATATTCAAAGGTTGTAAATTATAGGCAGGAATACACTGCAGCCTTTTTCCACACATACAAGCATGCACCCCTGAAATCTTCCTGAGTTGCCCGTTCATATATTCACCTCACAGCAGGAGTCTTCCCCTGTCAGACAGTAGGGAGAAAGTGGGGCTCGCAGTAAATTTTCCTGAATATTACCTGCTTTGTTCATATCTGTTTACCCCCACCTCTTGTGGAAATGCATTAGAGACTGGCAGGAAAACATCTGGGCAAAGTCTGGGGTAAATAAAATGCTACCCTTTGCACTCACACCTGCAGTACATCCAGAAATGTGTGGGGAAATTACAGGAGTGTGTGAAAAGACAACTTGAGATTTATTTACACCACACAGAGGTGTGGTGAGTCAGTCTGGAGTTAGGTTTGCCTGAGTGTTTTGGTCCGTGCATAAAGATGTCACATGCAACACTGATAGAAGTCTAACTCTTCGAAATGAGATGACTTCCACAAAAAAAAAAAAAAAAAAGGGGCTCTACAGAAAAACATAATTTACAATGTTTTAATATCTGAGTTAAATCTTGACAAACCGCTTATCCCTGTTAATATTATTTTTCCCGGTACTCTAAATTTAAAATCGTAATGCAAAGTACACCGAAAAAACATCCAGCAGGCGAGAATAAAATGTGACCTTTAAGCCTGTCGAGAGACACAGTCAGGTAGTTCTCACCTTCTCGCAGTAGCGGATCTGGTACTGCAGGATGGTGTAGTGCGGCTCAGCTGGGACCAACCAGTGCAAAGTCAGACTGCTCTCTGTGGAGTCACTCTTCCGAATCACAGACACCAGTGACGGCACTGCACAGATGGCAGAAGAATTATAAATACCACGGCAAGTCTCCACTATTTATACCTTTCAATCTTTTCCGCTTCCACCTCTTACCGTCATGGCTCGTGGTGATGTTGACACTGTCACTGGCAGGGTCTCTGCCACTGAGCTGAGAGACCCCGTTGAGCGTCTGGATGGTGAAGGAGTATGTGGTGTGAGGCAGCAGGCCCCACACCTCCAGCCTGCGACTGAGGAGGCCTTGCTGCGCGGGCCGGTAGCTAACGCTGTCTCCGCAGGGGAGGCACGGCCCCTTTGGTGACCGGCACACAGAGCACCTGACTGCATAGGTGAGGTCGGATCTGCCGCCGTTATCCAGAGGCTCGTTCCACTCCAGACTGAGCGTGGTGTCGTTGATCTGAGTGACGATGCTACGCGGTGCCGATGGAGGTCCTATAATGACACACAAAAAAACATTTTGCATTGACTAATTTTCCCAAACAACAGCAAATCAACTTGCTCAAGGCTTCTGTACATTCTGTACTTTTTAATGGTTTCTATACTGTTACTGCTCTAATCAAACTTACATTTAACCTTTAGTCTGTGTTATCTGTTGTGTTTCTGATGCTGTTTATTCTTCCCTATACGTCTCTCTCTTTCTCTCTCTCTCTCTCCTTGAATCCACTTTCTCGGCCCACACAGTCTCGGCAGATTGCTGATCAACACGAGTCAGGTTCTGTTCAAGGTTTCTGCCTGTTAAAATGAGTGTTTGCTCATGAATTTAGATTGGGTCTCTTCGACAGAGACAGAGTTTCTTTTTGTAAGATGTCCTGAGATCATTTTCAAATTTGGCGCAGTATAAATTGAAACTGATTGACTGATCAAAAAGATGATGCGTGCTGATTCGTCCGCTAAGATCAAAAAGGAAAAGAGTTATTCACAGTTAGCTTTAAAGACATTGGCAAAGATTTGGGGGGAAAAATGACTTTTTCTTTGGAGAAGTTCTGGATGACAACTCTCATGTTTGCTCAGTAAACGTGATGCTACACTGAGAGCGTAGCCAAGCTAAAGAGGAGAAACAGCCCAAGTATATTCACATCTTCACACTTGGACTAATTATTCTCATCAGTCCATGACGTTTCAATGGAACCAGAGGAGACTCCAGGAAGTCACTGCTCCGAGACAAGAAAAGAGTCCGTCACAGTATCCCTGTCAAACCAAATATTGATGTTTTTATACTTTTGATCACCCTGGTAATATGAACACTTTATAACATTGGAGGAAAAGGGAGATGTTTTTTCTTTTAGCTTTACACAGGACCAAGCTATCTGTTTCCTCTTATTAGAGTCCCCAGCTCTTTCATGAATACTAACTTAATGATGATGGTCTCGAATTTATTGATGATGATGATGATGATGGTTGTGACGATGGTTTTTGTTTGATAACGATGACTTATAAGATGGTTTCTATACTGATTAGAGCTCTCAAGAACTGCCGTCAATGTTGCACTTTGCCTCTGGTCACTTCCTGTCAGCACCTGTGTGTCCAATCAGACTCAAAGCTGATCGTTTGCTCTTACTGACATTGTTTCCTTTTTCTAGATCCTTGCTTGTGTTGTACTTACTCTCTGATGTACGTCGCTTTGGATAAAAGCTTCTGCTAAGTGAATTGTAGAATTGTAGAATTGTAGAGTCTTTATGCTAAGCTAAGCTAAGCTAAGCTAAGCGCCCCCTTGCTGTTGCTTCATATTTACCTTAAAGACTAACAAAGGCTAATACACCGTACGCCCAGGATATAGAAACTAATCCTTTACATGTCTCTTCTCCTTGTCTGCACAGCAGCATTACTGTCAGGCCCAGGTGTTGCAATTTTCTAAACTTATTAGACTGACTCAGCAGAGTCATTTTTAGCAACATTACACATGACACTGTTGCCATTTTTTTCTTTTGACTGAACACCTTTAGAAAGCACCAGTAGCCATCACCCAAACATTGTCTCATTATTTGGTCCAAACTGTCATCGTATTTTAATATGTAGGAGTCGCTTATCCCTGCTGCAATCACAGTGTGTTAAATTCCTCTATTAAATCAAACTATAATCTCTGCTGTTGTCACTTTGCTGCTGCTTTACCTTTCCGTGACCCACACAGACCATTTGTTTACGTTGAACATGCACGCTGAAGATGTTCTATTCAATCTGTGCATGCAGTCACGAAGCAGAACAATGATCCTGCAGTGGCTCGGCATCCCAGCAGGAGCATATGTGTTGCAGAATCTAACTGGTGCAATTACATTTGTCTAAAACTGGATGATAATGATCACCGTCTGAAGAAGATAGCTATCGCCTCAAGCCAAGCATAACTAAACAGCAATACCACTCAGCAAGTGTGAATGAGTTTCTGTTCCTGCCAAGGAGACAGAGTTTTGTCGCGGAGCCTGCAGCTAACTTAAGTGCTAATAGTGTTCTCATTGGAAACCCAAGTGGGGCAACATCAGAGACAATCTGGGGGCCGATGAATTTTTATTCAACATGTGAAAATGGGATTTTTAGAGGCGATACATTTTACGACTTCACAATCAGAGAGCACTTTATTAAAATAAGTAAGGCTGTCACAGTGATGTAAAACACTTCTTCTCAGGATGGAGAAGTCTGCATGATTTACTGACGGCCCGCTTAGTTCGTAATTTTTCAGACAAATTGAAAATATAAGCGATGAGCAGAATTCTTCAGGCAATCCGCCACAATAACAGAATAAATAATTGGAATGGCTTCATTATGAGATAAATAATTAAGATTACACTTTTTGCAATTACAGTTATCAGCAGTGGATTTTTAGTCCACCCTGATATCACACCTGCACAACACAGGAAGTCTCTGCAGCACGATGCCGTTCCACATCGTTTCTCATCCTCTTTTTATGGCTATCCCTAAATAGTGCACCTAATTAAAAAGTCCCTCCCATTCACACCAGCAACATGTGGCTCAATTGAAATTCCTGAATCCGCTTAGAGGTGTCACTCGAGACCATCAATGCCTACTCCACTTTAGAGGGAAAGCCACCCCCCCACCAACAACCTGTCACAAAAGACATGCATCTCAATGCCCAGCAGCAGCACAAAGGACACAAAGCAGATAAGAGGAGTTTGGCTAAATGACCTCAGAGGAAAAGCAAAACCGCACCAGAGACTTAAAAAAAAGTAAAGAAGTGCACTAGGGAAGGAAGATTGTGGAAACAGAGCAGAGGATGATTTTGTTGTTTGACATCGAATTTCCCCCTGGGATTAATAAAGTATTATTACTGATCCTAAAATACTTGCATGCGTATTTGTGCATTAGTACTGATTTTGACTTACTAGTGCATGGAGCATCAGGGGCGTCTGTCTCCGAACGCAGGTATCCAGAGCGACACGCACACACAGACGAACCCCTGGTGGTGGCGTGGCTGAATCCCGGACAGCCTGTGCACTGTCCCTCTGCGCCCGGCTTGAACTGACCTATAGGACAGGCTGAGGACAGGAAGGGAAAACAAATTAAGGCGAAAAAATGATTACGATTCAGAACAGTTCACAAAATCTTCACGCCCACGGTGTCCCTGACAGACCGAGGTCAAAGTGTTCAAATACAGGTCGGTCTTATTTTCAGGGTAATTAGGTGGCAGATGGTTGCAGATTGACAGGCAGAGCAATATAACGAGGGCTATAAACTGAACACAATCACAGTAATGAATGTGAGAGTAACAGTCAATTTAGTGAATAAGCCAGTCTGTCATTGACATGCTGCTTATCATTGAATTTACCCAAACCACATGTAAATGTTGAGACCAATCTGACAATTTAAAAAGTACAACAAAAAAGATAACATTGAAAATTTACACATTTTGTGTTATAAAAATAGTAATTAGTTACATCCGAGGTTGAACCCATTCTCTTCCTATTTTACAGACTGTCCTCGGTGTGAATGTGCAATGAGCCGTCACCTCATGAGGCCTCATACACTCACTGTATCCTGCAGTGTTTACAGTGTGTGTTCAGCGTGTTGAAATGAAGCTCCAGCTGCCGAGTGAGAGGAATCAAACAATAAACTTTCACACCATGCCCGCCATTGTTACAGTCAAAACCGACTTGTGTTGCAGGGCCGACACCACTTTAACTGACGTTTCGCCTGCAGGACTTTCCCACCCGGGAGAGATTTATTGGTGTGTTGCCGGGTGCTGCTGCATATCATCACCTGTTTGAGGTTGTTAAAATGTAAACTATAAAAGTCTAAATAAAACACGATTACTAACTTGGGCACTTTAGAGCTCGTATTTCCTTAAATCTCACGGTTTTCTGCTGTTACTATAAGTCACTGAAAAGCTTTTTAATTTGTGTACAGCAGTTTATATCAAGGTGGTTACCTTGTGCCGCTTTGTTTGATTTGATAACATCGACACATGGGAAACATAGCCTTCCTATGTAGACGTATTTATAGCCTCCTAGAGCTTTACTTCAAAGATGACGTTTAAATATTGTAATCAAGCTCATCTGTGACACTAAATCCTCCTGACAGCCTTCATAAGTTTTACATTAAAAGGCTTGTGTTTGACCCAGAAAATATATGTTTTGTCTATAGGAGATAAAGGCGTTACAGCGGAATTAATCTAATAGTAAACCTCGACGACAATTTCATTTTCTGAAATGACCGGCCTTCAAAAGAAAATTAACTGTTCAATCTTTCTATAAAAGGCAATTTCCCTTTATGGTCTGGGGAGTTTTCTTCCTCAAAGCTCTCCTCAGCAGAAAACAGAACGCTGGAAATGCCAACCCCGCTTCACCAGAAGCAAAATGTCGGAAATGAAATTTTTGTTATGAAAAATCATTATACCTCCCACGGAGATCAAACTGAATCCTACCTTCAAACCAAGACGGATGCAAGCATGCACACATTTTCCAGAGAAAACATTTCCCCTTATGTTGCTTTGTTTTCAGTGCTCGACATTGGTCTGTGTTGGTGTGTTGCAGCGAGTGTGCGTGAGTGTGCGCATAGGGGGCTGTTCATGCGCGAGGCTTGTTAATTGGACTCATTAGACAGAGCTGCTGCACTGCTCCAGAGAGAATCCCACTGCTTCTTCTTCCTTTTTTTTTTTTTTGTCTGCCTCGGCTTTGATGTTCTAAAAGTGATATGATCTTTACCTCGAGCGTTCCCCTCCGCTCGCTCTCTTCACCTCTGCGGTTGCTCCTGTGCTCCCTCTATCACCGTTGAAGCAGGAGTTGTCGCAGCAGCAAGCCTTTGACCCCGCTCTTCCTCTCTGAGATAAGTGCTGCTCCACCTGACCTCTCTCTTTCTCTTCTCCCCCCCCCCCGTGTCAGAGCCAGTTCCCCTGCCTCATTAACTTCCCCTGCCTCATACTTCCTCTCTTCAACCCTCAGCGTACCCCACCCTCATCTTACCATTGTTTTCTTGTTTAGTCTGCCTGCTCTGCTGCCTCTGTGGGTGTAGTCTACATACATATTTGCACATACGCTCTAATTTTGCTTACCTGTGCATCTTGTGTTTCCTTCAGCGTGTTCGAATCCCGGTTTGCAGGCGCAGGAGGTTGTCGGCTGGCCCACCCACTGGCCGTCTTCCCCGCAGAAGAGCTTAGGCGGCCGAGGTCGGGGCCCCTGCTGCTCAGCGTTCTCCACGCACACACCCTGGGACTCCTGCACCAGAGTGCGAGGAACCGTCTCAGGGAAGGAGGAAAGTGCGCTGACCAGTGGAGGACACTTCTTAAAGAACACCCTGACGGACAGCAGGGCCATGGAGGCGCCCTGAGCCTGGAAAGCCAAGTAGAAGCCTCTCTTGGAGAGCGGGCCGAGCCTCAGGGTCTTGACGTTGAATTTTTTCTCCCCGTCCTTCCTGAGGAGAAAGTCTGCAGCCACCGTGTCCACCTAAGAAGGAAGAGAAAAGGTCTTATGTAAGGTTCCGATTCAAACGCACAGGATGCACTCTTACAAAGGAGCAGCCTGGCTTATTTTAGCCCATTACCTCCAAATCACATGTGCTTTATATTACTGAACTTTTTCCCAAAGCATACCACTGGGGTTGTAGATTGATTTACTACCTATCTACAAGCCATTGTTTCCCATTTGTTACAGTGTGCTTTGAACCTTGACTTGCGGGGATTTGAAATGTGCTTGGGAGCAAAATAATTCATCACAGTGAACATTTCATCACTTTTATTGTTCTGTCAAAGTTACATTATGAAGGGGGTAATGAAGCCGTAGTACAGGCACCATTTTGTAACCTCTACGCAGTGCTGTGTTCAAGGATGCTACGATCTCTGAGGTTTGACGATGAGATGACAAAAAAAACAAAAAAAAAATCTCGGAGTTCATAAGCTATATTTGTGAGGGGAAATGAAACCTCGAAGATGTACAGAAGTTAACACCAAAGTTGTAAAAACAGATTGAATGCACAGACAGAGGAGGGTTTCAATAACAGTTGTTGCTCCCACGAGACAATAAACATAACTCAGACGTAGACGTAAAGAGAGCCGATATCAACTGTAATAAATGTAAAACTTAAGCTACATTTTGTTTCCCTGCGAGCTGAGTTGATATATTTAGAAAGGAATGGAAGCTAAGAGTCTATTAGAGATCATTCTTGAAACTAAAGTGTGCTTTGGACAAGAACACAAGCAGATATTTATCGAACGCTACACATACATGGAGTAAAAAAAATGCCAAACCTTAGTGGATGAAATGTGGATAAGGAAACAGCCTTTTCCATTGAAGAACAAAGGTAATAACTTTTCTAATTTGTGAAGCCCTTGAAGAGCTTTTGTAATGTCAAACTTTTGCTTTATTTGATCATGCGCTGCTGTTCTTTTTTACTTTCTGCATTTTTTTTTCTTTTGTTTTCTTTAAACCAAATAAAAGGGTCCTATTGGGACGTATGATTAGTCTATTATGAAGTCGGAGGATTAATAAGGAACAGATTTATTTGGAGCACAGTATGACTTAAACACAGCAGAACATTCTTGATCCCACACGTCCCATGATGCAGTGCAGTTCTTTTTTTTCTCCCCTCACTGGGCCCATTGTGACTGATTATCTCCAGTGTCTCTGAGAGACTCTGCACCCTCGACGATATGGGTGATTTTCTTGGTTTTAAACACTTAATCAGAGCAGCTAAAGAGTATTTGATGATTAATCAGTAAGACTAATGGTTGGAAAAAATAAACAAGCATCTGTTTTTATTGGCTTGGGTTTTATCTGGAGTGATTGTTTCAGTCATTATCCAGGAAACAACGCAGCATTTTGAACGCTGACTGCTATTATATGCATTTTAGAAACCAAATGCTTTTACAATCAGTTGATTTGTCTATAAAGAAATAAAATATAGGTTATATCCTATAGTTAAATGTGTTCTCACAATAGTTCTGCAAGGCTGAATATTGTATTTTGGGTTTTTATGGCATGCTTCTCTAATGAGCACCTTCAATGTGTAACGTCAATTTTAACAGCGTGTTGAAAAGAATCATTCCTTTAACAACCACAGAGAGCAATAATGTGTGATGATAATAAACATCATCACAGTGAGCATTTAGGACTATTTTAAATTTAGCACGAGGGTGGTCGTGTGCGCACCTTGACGTAAGGGTTCTCCATCCATGGCGGGTAGGTGTAGGTGGCCTCGTTGGAGTCGGACTGGTAGTAGTACAGGTTGAAGGTCTCCTTGCAGCTGCGGTGGTGGGTGCTCCTGGATGAGCACTCCATCATGGTGAAGCGCAGCTCCACGTAAACCTGAGACGCTCCCCGACGCTGGATGAAGCCGCTGCGCAGCCAGTGGCTGGTGGAGCTGTTGGTCTGCAGGATCTGATAGATCCTCACGCTGTTGTTCTCCTCGTCCAAACCGCTCACCTCCTCCCACTGAGAGAGGAGAGCAAAGAGACATTTTAAATAACATGTGACCCAGATTATTGACCGTTTGTTCAATCCTCCTGTAAACCTGACCTGACTTTTACTGGAGCCTCCACATGATTTTGACATTCAAAATCCTTTTTGTTAGAAGAGTGTTTGCAGTTTGTGTTGGCTCTGTGCTGCTCTGCACCTGTCAGAGGCCCAGGGGACAGATGTGGCCTGCAGTGGATTGTGATCCAGTCCAAGTTTAAATCTGGGTTGTTAAATCACTCCTCCTGCTGAGCCGCAGCCAAGCTAGTGTGACTACAAGTCTCTCTTGTCAAACAGAGCACACAGTAACCCCGACAGACACAGCTCTCATCCTCCAACACACATCCAGAGCGACATACAGAATACAGAGGGGATATCACAAAAATGGATGAAGTGGAAACCCCTACAAAGAATTCTACATTTGTTGGGGAGCCAAAAGCTACAGAAAAATGCTTTAATGTTTGACTTCGGAGTCAACAGTAAACATGTTCACCATCACCATGTTCCCCAGAGCGGGAAACAAGCGGCACATTTACATACTCGAGGCAGAATTTAGCAGATTTGCTGAAGTTGAGGCTCAAAAATTCAGTTATGTAAATATGTAAATCTTTAAAAATCCATTTGCAGATGATGTGTTGAGTGAGGCAGAATACTGGTCTGAATGAATTACAGTGCAGCCGAGCACTGAGAGCCGGGTGCTAAACTCTTGAGGGGAGAATCTCCCTTTTTAATCCTTCAAAATATAAATACTATAGTATATAGAGTTTGGCAGCACATATTCCCGTAGATGTTTTCTGTGAGGAACATGTACAAAACATCCCGCAGGGCTCAGCTGGATTTGACAAAATCATTTAAAGAAATGACTCAAAATGTGTTTTGAATGCTGAGAGAGAATAGAGTGTATGTATGTCTTAACGCCATCTATGACACATACAGTCGTAGGTGTTTTTATTTAAGACACACTGAAAATGTGTCAGATTATGTAACGTCTCAGGCAGCATCATTTGAAAAACAGTCATGTGCACATTTGATATGACTTATTGAATAAGTTCATATTTTATTAATGTTGTTTAGGATTTATGTGAGGCCAGTCACAGTTAAAGAGGCTGCATGATTCATTCAAAATTCACATTAAAGATTTTTAATTGCCAGCCATATTTGACATGTTTGAGTTAAGAAAATGTTATTACTTCCACACCCGTGCTATCTTGCACCCGGGGGCCTGTGAGAGACCTGTGTGGTAAAACATGTAACACTCGTAACACCCAGTTGCAGCTCTTCTCGCACGACTTCATTCTGCAACTTTAATTACACACCACTGAGGAACTTTCAGGTCGTGTCGATTTTGGCGCCCCCTGTGGACAAAGCATGTAAATTCCTCTCGTTGCAAATCTTTTCCCGCATGTGTGTGAGTCGTGTTTAAAAAAAAAAATAATAATCTCCTGCTACTTTATTTCAAATGTCAAACTGAACTCACATTGAATCTTTGACATGTGAAATAATTAAAGAAAAACAGGCTGTATCTACAGTGTGCTGTTAATTGCCTTGTCTGACACCTTCCCCACAGCAGGGGTGACAAGCTTATAAAATAACTACTCAATCTTCTCTCTGATGGTCTTGTTTGCTTTTTTTTAAAGCCACAAATAGACATCAGAATTCATTACTGTATGTATTATAACCAGTTTTTAAACCCCTCACAGGAGCATCACAGCACAACGGTATACTTTTCTTTCAAATCGTTAACAATCACAATAAAAACAATTTTTTAAAGCTTTAGTTTGTCTTCTTTTTCAAATTGAACAGCCAGAATTTACAGACAGTTGGCAGCCAATTTCTACTATGTGCCCATCAAACTCCTTCAGAGCTAAAAATAAATAACCATATATGAACCTTTTTTTATGTCCTTGTGTTTTGATGCAGACTGCTCATGGCGTCTCTCCGCTGCTGCCTGTCACTGTTGACTTAAATCACTGTTTTCTACTCTTTAGTGTTATCTTATTAAACACAATCCAGCCCTACTTTTGACATGTGAAGCTTTTCATAAACAGATTCAGTTGATAAAAAGCTCTTATATCTTTATAGTTGATATAAAGAGCATAAGGCCTGTTTTTCTTTGCATCTTAATCAAAAGCACAGACATGTTTGCGGAGTATTTTCTGTCCACTTTCTTGCCAATGTTACTGTAACTGTTTTCCTTCAGCAAACTTTAGCAGCTTTGGTCACTGACTCTTCTGGCAGAAATACCAAAGCAACCGTCCTCCAGCTGATCAAATTACAAATATGTCTTTTCCTGGCAGCCAGTGTTCAAATTGTGGGCAGCCAGTGACTTCAACTCCAAGGTTGGTGGGATAAATCAAAGCATCTGCTTTCAATACTCTGTGAATTCCATATTGGCTCTGACGTTTCCTTTATTCTGTCAGTTACCTGCCATATATGGAGTTCTTTTATAGCCAAAGTAACAAAGGAGCAGCTGGAATCCAAAAATCCCCTGTCATCGAGCTGTGTGTGTGTGTGTGTGTGTGTGTGTGTGTTAGTAATGCAGATAACCCGGAGGGGTCGGGGTCACGTACCTCGGGTTTGGTGTTTGAGTAGATGGTCCACCTGAGATCTGATGTTTCGGTCTTTGTGTTCATCAGGACCTCTGTGAAAGAGATATAAAGTTACTCACAGCTGGACACACAGAAGAGCGACTCAAATGAGACACGTTTAGATTCAGAGAAACACATAAATGAGTTTAAAATAACAGAGTGAACATAATTCAACTCCCAAGCGGCCGGCCAAGTATCAGCTGTGGCTTACTCTGGGATTAGGGGGGGGGGGGAGATGGAGTTTCACCAGTCAATTACATCAACAGAAACATTCCCACTACCCCCTTAAAAATTGTCTTCCCCTCTCATGTTTGTTTTTATTCGCCTTCTTGGCTTTAACGTTCCCAGAGACGCACCGTGCCTGTGGCCACACTAAACCTGGTGAAGCGGCCTTTGCGGGGACAAATAGCTGAAACAAAAAGAATCGAAACAGACTGACACGGGTACAGATGCACAGACGAGCGCACAGACACGCCTACAGTATGAAGATTTAAGCCCGCCTAGTCACGATCTGTGATTACAATAGAATTGATCTTTTATAATCTTTTGAAGGGCAAGCTGCCAACTCGCAAACAATCCCGAGTGTTTTGCTATGATTCAGTATCCTAATAAAAATCTGAGAGACTCTTGGAGTGCACAAGACTTGATGCCGAGTTAAGCTACGGTGAAGGCGCTGCTTTTTTTTTTTTGTCTTCTTCCAGGCTGTCTGTGCAGATTGTCTCAGCTGAATTGTGTGACGATTGTTTGCACTGCCAGGATGGGGTTTTTGTTGTGTCACAGGCTGGCTTTTAGAGCCCTGCATGTTCCCTGCAGACGCTCATCTCAAAAGGTGAGGCGGCTTGGTTTGAACAATAAACAGGATTTAATGCGGCTCTCCGGCGTGACATGATCAAGGAGAGCACCTGCACGGAGACGGATGCCGGAGGAAATGGAGAGTTTCACAGTGAGTTTATCGTTGGGTTTATTGAGAGGTTTTGTTGAATTAGGATCCCAATATAAGGGTCAGCAGTAAACTCTGCCAACACCATAATCCCAGTACACACACACACAAACACACACAAATACAAAACTTCATTCTCCCACAATGCTTTTAAAAAAACATCAGATTTCATTTGTTTTCTTCCATGATTGGTTTTGCATGTCATACATAATATTAAAGTAAAAGTGGGTTTTTTTTCATTCTATGAAATGATTTAGTCAAAAATATTTAATTAATAGGGGGCACAGGTAGCCTAGTGGGTAGTGTGACCGCCCCATATGCGGAGGCTGTGGTCCCTCCAGGCGCGTGGCCCTGGTTCGAGTCTGACCTGTGGGTCCTTTCCCGCGATCCAAAAGTTAACGTTAAGTTAGGTCGTTCTACAAAACACACACAAAAGCCTTTACATTCATTTCTTGTGAAATACGAGATGTTCACTCAATGTCTATTTCTACAGACACCCTCCCTCACACGTTGGGCAGGAGGGGTGTGGCAAAGGCTTTAGCAAATACAGTAACAGCACGCAAGGTGTTAGGACAGACTTGGCAACCGCATGTTAGATCGTAAACGGGTTCTCTACAGGACGCTACTGTGGGCACTGAGGCTCGGAGGAGGGCCCAATATAATGTGTAGATATTATGACTACAAATTATTCTCTTTAGTCCCTTTCACATTGCCAGCTCAAAGAAATGTAAACCGGTCATGCCTCGTCTGTAATGTACGACACACAGAGGTGTAATGGTGGGACAAAGTCATTAAGTCACTGAGCAAGAACTGGAAGTAAAAGAGGGCCAAACTGTGTCGCTGTAGACATCACAGCCTGGCAGGACAGGGTTTGTGTGTGTGTGTGTGTGTGTGTGTGTGTGTGTGTGTGTGTGTGTGTGTGTGTGTGTGTGAGAAGATCGCACTATTTCTTTGCACATCGTAAAACAATGTAAAATCACACACCGAGACACTAATTTTATCCCGTTTCAGGGTTCAGTGTGAAAGTATAAAGGTGATTTGGCGGCCGAGCCTTGTTACAGTGTTGCAGGTGGATCTCAGTGTAAACAGGGCCGTTAATCTTCAGGCAGCGGTGAAATAATCTGTCTCATCACTGTCCACAATAAATTGACCGACGTAAAACAAATCAGCAATTTTTGAAATAAAAAAAAACATTTATTACCACTAAATGATCAATAACGCTCGGATGTGATATGCGAGACATTTCTGAGTCCGTCTGTATTCTCTGGGTTTAACTGATCGCTGAGAGTTTCCTGTGAAACTCTGCATACAGAAGGAAAGCAACATGATGAAGATATGAAGGCTGCAGGGACTCCGCGTGCTCTATGAATATATCTTACACAACACTGTTCAGCACAAACACTTGTAGTATTTTACAAAAATAACCAAAACGCCCACAGTAACTAATCTCTGTGATCCTGTGCAAAGAGAGAGGCAATCACATCCACCACTTTACCAACCCACAGCCCAATAAAATACACATCAAGGCTCAAAGAAATCCTCACGTGACACAGAATCAGACTCGCGCTTCCTACCGAGACAAAATGTTCGCTGCAGACGTACGCCAACGTTCGACACTAAGGAGCGTCAACGTGCTTGGTTTAAGATCCTGCAGATAAATGTGGTCTCTTCAGGATAGTTCTCTAGACTTTGCCTCCGTTTCTTCTGAAGATGTATTCCCTCTACTTCAAAACATGTTTCATTTCCACACAGGAACATTTGAATCCAAAATAATTAACAGTGAGAGAACAAGTGCTTCAAGTGGAAGGAGACATCTGGTATCATCTCCAAATATCCGAGTCGTTATAACCTCGTTTTTCCATAATGGATTTCAATGATCTCTCAATCAGGCCTCTGTTAATGTAATGCATGTCCTCATCCAACAACCCACACACACAAACACAGAAATACACAATAAACGCAAAATGCTTACGTTTCTCAATCCCACTTTACTGCCATACAGCCCAATGACTTTAATCCTTTGCCTCTCAGTGTCACTTTGTCGTTCCCATCACAAACCTGACCCGTCTGCTGCTCAGCGTATGACATTAGTGACCTGACGTCGGTAATTCTCAAGGATGCACATGCAGCAGCTTCCTCCTTCTACCACACTGAGAGGGGACTGTGTTAAATCAGTGACTTTTCTACATATATGAGCTGCTCCCCTCTGTGTGTGACGCTGGCTGATTTACCGGTGAATTCTAGTCTTCATGCAAACTGTTATTCAACGTCTTCAAATAGACAGTGAAGAAACAAACTTTTATTTTTAACAAGTTTGGAACATCTTGTCACGGTGGCCGTAGTCCTTTCATAATTATCATTTCAACACTAAAAAAAGACACAAGAAAGAAGACGTCAGGAGGAGTGAGCTAAGCCGCTAACATTAGCTTGTGTCCTCTGACTTGGCTCGTTTTTAGGTCAAGATTCCTTCAGTGATCATCGTTCACAGGGTGTTTAACGAGAACACGGTTAACGTCCGGCGTCTTAACCACAACAACATATATCCAAGAGGAGAGGTCATAAAGAATGATTGAAAACTGTAAATTAAGCTGTTTCAGGTTAAAATTCAGAGTTTTGCCAACGCTATCCAGCAGACAAAAGTAAGTCTACTGGAGGCTTCTAACCAAGTGGCCACCTATTTCGATATCATCTACCATCTGTGGAGGATTACTGTACTTCCATTTCACTATTAGTTTCTTGCCACTCGTTTTCACTTATATTTTGTGTCTCTTAAAATCCACATTCTCTGACGATAGCTCAAACAATGCTTTGCAGCTGGAAGTCGGGTTAAAGTCCTGCGTTATGTTTGCAACAGAAAACCTCAAACTAACCTCCTGTAGTTACAACTTCTGCTGTTTGAGAGACTCTTTGATTAAAATCTACATCTGGTAAAGATATTTAATCGTTATGGCTTTGACTTTTATCATGATCCCCGATGGAGACTGTTCCATTTCCAAGCCCTACATGCATCTTGCACTGTTCCACTGTAAAACCGCAGATGCACACCAGCATTATGACAACAATCTGAGGCCATAAAAAAAAGAAAGACAGATGAGTGCAGAGAGAGAGAGAGACAGAGAGAGAGAGAGAGAGAGAGAGAGAGGAGGGAAAGAGGAAAGAGGAAAGAGGTGGAGGAGCTGGAGGATAATTGGGTGACAAAGTGCAGGTCGGTGCTTTCCCAGCTTTCAGTCGAGCACGAGTTCACTCCAGTGTAATTTTAAAAAACCACCTTTATAACACTAAGGCTGTACTTTTGAGGCCGACCTGTCTCCACCTTTTTCATGCACACCTGCCTCCGCTGCACATGGAGAAACACACACACACGAGGCACTCGTACACACCCCGCGGCACGGTAATCACTGTTTATCTCTGCTCTGTCATTAAGCTTTATGAGACAGGATGCATGAGTGTGAGTGTTTCTATGAGATGGTGAGTGTTTTTCGATTATGTGCATGCACAGCCTTGCCTTTCACTGAGGTACATTCAGACTTAAACTCTGTTAGAGGAAGCTGCAGTTTCCCCTGCATTCTTACAGCAGCGGCGGCGGCGGCCACCCACAGCCGGAAAATTGCCCCCAGTGCTATAAAAATGTATGAACAATGAAAACTCGTCATCTGGCCCCGTGTAACACCCAAAACAAACAATTGTACAGTGATTACAGTACAATCAGCATCATGAGGAGACACTGGAGAAGTCTAAACTGATCCTGGTGCAGCAGAGGAGACAAGGACTCAGCCTTCGAAAAAAACAACCTTTGGGGAGAGGATTTAAAAAATATATAGGCATACAGAACTGGATGAATACGTTTTCTGTAGACCGACCAGGAGGCAGCAGGATTATATGTGAAGATGGGGGAAACAAATCTTTATTTAAAAGGATGAAAGATGCTGTACTTAATATCTCTGTGTTGTACTTGTTCATATCTTATTCAACCCTAAGTCTCTTTTTTGTTAAATAAATACATCAGAATGTGTACCACCTTTTTCTCTTACCTATGTCAGCCATGATTCATCATTATGTCTTTATTATCATTGATTTCTATTATAGTCCTCATCTCAGCGGCCGTGGGTTCGAATCCTACCTCGGCCCTTTCCTGCATTTCATCCCCCACTCTCTCCTCCCAACATTTCCTGTCTCTCCTCAGCTGTCCTATCCAATAAAAGCAAAAAGGCCCCAAAAAATATCTTGAAAAAAATTAAATAAACTTGAACAACAAAATTTGGAATTCATGAAAGTATGGACATTGACCGTCTTTTTTTTTTGCAATTAGTCACTACAAGGAAAGTCTGACTTAAATGAGGTTAGGTATCGGTGATAGTGATCGTATAGTTTGAACTATAATCCTTACATCGTGATGAAGAAAATCAGCAAATGAGAGGGTAAGAGTTTTTCTGTATGAGCGTCAGACAACAATAGAGGGTGTTGTATGCAGTTTCCTTTGAAATGTAAAACTTGACCCTGTATTTTTCATTTAAAGTGGAGGGGGGGGAGCGAGTGTGTTTGGAGGAGGGGGGGTGCTTCACAGCAAACATAACACCCTCAGTTTCTATACAGCTGTCTTCGTGCTTTAACAACTGACCTCAAACCTGAGAGCAGGAACCATTAGCGCCAAATCCCTGTTTCACTATTCTTCAATTTTGTGGTCATCTCTTTCCCCGCATGCCCTTTCCCTCCCTTTTCTCCACTTTCTCTGTGGCTCTTGGGAGTCTGATAGGGAAATTACAGGCCTGTGAACATTTGCCCTGCTTCAGCCACAATTAGAGCTCATTTTAATTAAAGAAACAGAGTGCCAATTACCGTCACACACACCTCGAGAAAAAAAAAGAGCTTTTTTTAGATGACAAATAGAAATTAGAAAAACTCGATGAGTTTATCAGTGATGACATGTTATGAAGTGATTTTATTTCTATGAAGACGTTTACGCAATACATGTAATAAATCATGAACTGCTGAGCTCAAGAATCACATCTGCTTTTATAGTCATTTTTTGGTGGTTTGGGACCTACAGCTGCTACAGTTCATGAACATTTAGGCCTTCGTTTGGAGTAGAAAAATAATTTCTTGATAACAGAGTTATTATCCTCCAGGTGGACCTCGAGAGTGTGTTTCATACTGCTAGCATGTGTTTTACATTTGGCTAAGCCGGTACCCTGAAAACAGACGTGCTTGTAGGAAGTTCTGGGCCTCGGGAAAGTCGATACCTTCATGTTTCACATTGATGTTGAAGAAATAGTACTGAAGAGTTGGATGAAAGTATGACTAACACTCTACAGCTACATCTGTACATGGTTAGCCTAGCTTAGCACAAGGGGTGGGAAACAGCTAGCCTATGTCAGTCCCAATGACAGAAAATGAAAATCCAGTCCCATTTTTTCACCATTAAACATGTAAGGACTTCTTAGTTAAGTCCATGATGGTAAAAAAGAATTCATTACATTCCTCTTTCACACATGCAGTCATGATGATTTCTAGAACATTTTCATATTTTCCTGAGTTGTCCATTCACACATGCACCTCACAGCTCCACATTTTCTTTGTCCCCTTGTTTCCTTTCCTTGATAGGGAGTCTCAGGAGACAGGGCATGACTTAAAAAGGATGCTGTAGAAATCGCTGTGTTGATGTTTTGCAATATATTTCAGAAAAAGAGAGAAGCAGCAGTCTGACACTTATGATGACAGTTTTTGCGTTATTGGACATATTCACAGAATTAATGGTAAGTGGTAAAGAACATAGTGGCAAAAAAAAAAACAGCTTCATTATGTGCACAAATATCCCACCAGCTCCTCTCCTGTTGCAGGGTATAAACGTCATCACACCCACAACACTTTCTTGCACTGAATTTCCCTGAGTATTTCTGTACCTACTGCATTTTCACATCAACCTAAATTCTTAAGGAAATGTAACTAAGATGCTTGCTGGACAAATAGTAGGATAAAGGCAGGGTGAATAAAATCTGTGGTTTGCATTCAAAGCTGCAGCCTGCCCCCAAAACAAATGTCAAGAAATGATCAGGAGTGCAGTGCATGTGTGATCGGGGCTATACTGTACAGATGGGTGTACTTCCTGAAGTGTTTTCCTTTCCTTCAAGAAATCCTTTATTCTGTTTCTTTCCTCTTCATACTGTAATAATCAGTTGTTTCAAAGTGAGGCTGTTATTTGTACCTGGCTAACCACGGGTGAGACGAATGCAGTATTTGGTATCAACACATTTTGTCTAAATTACTTTTCAAAATGTGTCTTATTTCAATAAATACTAGCAACGTTTTTTCAAGGTAAAACTGAACAAATGCTACCAAAACAAAGTTGATTAGTCGTCTTGTGCTTTTTTTTTTTTTCAACAACCTCCACACTCAGGTTTTCTACTATACTGCAATGAAGAACTCAAACGAAAGGAAATTGTGATTTTTCTTCACGTGTCCCGGCCTTGTTTTTCAAAGTGTAGGTTATTGTGTGCACGTGAACATGGAAACTTATGCCCAGAGTGTGTGTTTGTGTGTGTGTGTGTGTGTGTGTGTGTGTGAACGCTGTTTGTGTGTCTTCGACAGAGTTTTGTCTAGGGAGATTAGGCCTCGGCTTCCCGTAGTTCTTATTCCCTTCCTGTCTCCCTGTTTTGGTGGTGTTGGTGGTGGTGGGGGCCGGGCCGCCGACACACACATTATTCACATGCACGCCGACTCAGCTCAACACTGTCTAACTGCTGTATAACAAAAGCCTGCTGCAGCACGTGTGGATCCGCTCAGCCACTTTAGAGAGGTGAGATGAAAGGTGCAAAGAAAAAGGTGTTAATGTTTGACACCCTTTTCTTGTTTCTCCCAGCCTTTTTCATGTCAGTCGGGATGCATATCAATACATGTTGTGTTTTTGGGTTTCTGTCCCAGGACAGGACGTGACCCAGTTAGAGAGGAAGCTTCATACTGGACAGAAACCAGAGATGCTACCAGAGAGGATCAACACTGCTGCTGTGAGTGAGGATTTAGTGCAGGTCTAAAGATATGTGACCTCTGAATGGTTTGGCTTAAGTTTACCTGGTCGTCAGAGGTTCACCAGACACAATCATAACATCAATCATTCCCGGTGTTTTCACCGATCACACCCAGAGTTCACACGTCGGTCAGAAGACTTTTCTTCTTAAGCTGGGAACAGATTTACAACAACACTGACAACTTTATTGATTTCTTTGCTTTGTTTTTAACAGAACATGTCTTCCCTTTTATGGGCAAAACACCCTTTAAGTGTTTAGAATGCATGTGAGTGTTGGACCTAGAGCTGCAGTAACTAATGGATCAATTAACAAAAAAGAAAACTGCTTTTTTTTTTAAGAATTATCTGTCAGTTTTCAAACAAATATAAAACATTTGCTTGTACTTGTTTCTTAAATATGAGGATTTCTTTTGGTTCATTTTTCATTTATTATAGATACAAGCGAGGAGTCTTTTGGTTTAGCTTTGATTTCATGTCTTTTGTAAAGCACACAAACTGCTTATACTTGATTCTTTTGATGCATTTTGATACCACATGTTTTAGAATGGACACAATCTGTGTTATTTTAATGACTGATGGTATCAGAAAGAACCCAAACTGTAGAGTTCAATCACATTTAAACATAAAGACGTGTTACTGAAGGGTTGCCAGGGTTGTCGTTCAAACCCTTAGAAATGATTCAACACTGGGTGTCTAGGACTTCTATTTTTGTTGAAATGGTATTTAAACAGTTGTTGATATTGTTTGATTTTTACATATATGGTATTGACGCATGCACTGTTACAGTCTGACACCTTTTTATATATAGTTCTACTTTTTATTATGTTTTATGTTTTACTACAGTATGTTTCTTTTAAAGTTATGCTTACATGTTTTATTGAATGACCATGCACAACACTCATTGCATTTCATTTCCCAACTGATATAAAGGGAATGAAAATCTTGAATTTTAAATCAGGAGGAGGCTTTTGGTTTGGAAGATCTGACGACACCACTTGAGGCCTCTGGAAACTGTTAAATATTTATTTTTAGGCTTTTTGTGCCTTTATTATAGAGACAGGACAGTGGATAGAGTCGGAAATCAGGGGGGAGAGAGAGAGAGAGAGAGAGTGGGGAATGACATGCAGGAAAGGAGCCACAGGTTGGGTTTGAACCCGGGCCACCTGCTTGGAGGACCACAGCCTCCTACTTTTCTTTACATTTTATAGGTAGCTAAGTATTCAGAAGATAAAATTAACTGGAGAATGTGATGGCCTAATGGTTATGTTATGCCTATAGTCCTCGTCGCAGCAGATGTGGGTTCGAATCCTTTGCTGCATGTCATCTCCCACTCTTTCCTGTCTCTCTTCAGCTGTCCTGTCCAATCGAGGCAAAAAGGCCCACAAAATAAAAGTGAAAAAGAATCATCAGCTGCAGTGCTTAACACAACAGAAGTAAAGGTTTAACAAAAAAGCTTTTCTGTGGTGTTGGAACACCAATCAAATGTTTACTTAAACAGGTTGAGGCGCCCAAAGGTGCATCTATGATTCATCGGCATTCCCTTTTCATTTAATAGCAGTAAAGAGGACGCTGCATTATTCAAGTCACATAAGTTCAAAGAGAATATTTACTTAACGGCAACGCTTAAAACAAAAACAAAAAAAAGTCTAGAGCCTGGTATGAAATGAGAGGTTAAGGTTAAGAGGGAGTGAGACATTGGCTCGGTTCTGTGGCGTTTTCTATCACCGCCTACGAGTAATGAGACTTGACCTGCAGAGTTAACGGCTCAACAGCTCTTGTGCGTCTTGGACTCAAACTGCATTTTCCTTCAGACTAAAACAAATATCACAGAGCTGCCAAAGGCCAAAGATAGTCCCACAGAGACTATGAGAAACAGACATTATCCACCGAGTGGTGACATCTATCATTCTTCTGTAGTGTTATTACAGGACGTGTGCTGTTGGACTTCAAGAGGAATCGAGTCATATTGGAAAGAAGAAGTGACAGCAGAAGAGTCCGCTTCGTCTTCTGTTTAAATTGTTAATCACTCACAATTCAATTCCATGCAGACACATTAAAGAAGTGCAGGCTTTAACCCACCATTCCCAGCATTATCTCTCATACTGGGTGACTGATTAAATTGCAGTTCTTTACAGCATATTTCAGCTCCTTTAAGAGTATTGATCTGCCACTGAGTGAATTCACCTCCTGCTATGTCCAATTATAGGCAGCCCTTTGTGGAGCCCTGCTTCAAAAACAGCCCCGACACTGTGCAAGAAGTGGAAGAAGTGGAAGAAGTGAAAGGCTGCTTCAGAACGTTGTTTCAGGCTACACCAGCTCCCTGGTGGCGTCCTGATACGGAGGAGGAATGAATTAAAAAAGAAGAAGGTAATCAGATTATTGTATGTTGGGAGGCTGTACTGCAATATTATAGATCCCTGCATTTACAAAAGTCCTTTATTCAAGAACACAGGAAGTCAAAGAGATACAATACTCGAGACACGAGACAAAGCAGATTCTTTTTTTAACCTCAGGGTAGCCAATCTCATTCACCATTTTCACTGAAAACTGGAAACTAATATCTTTACTCCACAACTAAGGACAAAACTTAACATTTATCTTCCTTGGCAGGTAGCTTTCAGACTATTTTGTGAAAGCCATATTTGATACAGAAAAGCAACCAATCAGCGTTGAGAAACAGAGAAGGTCGGGTTGTAGTTAAAGCTACTGTGGAATTATCATTTTTTTGTCCATTTTAGCGCTCCCTGCAGACAAAGCAGTCTGACTTTATGTTACTGATCTCATTCTCTACATGCTTAGCCGCAAGCAACATCAACAGTTTTCACAAATGCACACCTGGAAATTTCAAGAGAATTTCAGGAGGACTGAAACCATCCTGATCTGGTTGTTCACACATGCACCTCACAGCAGTAGAATATCCCTATCAGACTGTGGGTGGGGGGGGTGGGGGGGTTTGTAGGTCGCATAGAAGGAACAAATTAGTATCTGTCTGTTTCATAACCAGCTAATAACGCCCAGAGTTGTTGATGTATTATTAAAATACATTAAAGTACGTGCTGATGAGAATCACTCCTAAAAACATCTAATACTGAGGTGAATTCTTCCACAAAATAATCGGTTTAATTTGTATTTTGGGAGACCTTGAATCTCCAAAATTGAAAGGCAGACGCCTCGTGTTCTGCACAGCTCATTTTCAACACTTTTGGTCTTTTAAAAAAGACACCTTTTGTGTTGACGGTCTTTACAGGCCTGCTTTTGGTGAAAAGGTTTTTTTTCTATTTCCACGCTTGTTGAACGCTCGTTACAAGTGCAGAAAAGAAAAGAAAATGAGAGACACATACAACTCAAAAGTCGAGCTCAACTACTTAGAAAAGATGTGTGCATTATAAAACAATGCTCTGCTCATTGATTTATCATCAGGGTGTCGTGCTAGATAACATCAGAGCGAGACGTCTCGATCCTGTGATTCGGAGCTGGCAAAGGGAAGGCAACTCATTTCATTGCTTGACTGCAAACAGATAAATGTCACACATTGTCAGTCTGGTAACAGAAACATTTTTTAAAAATCCACTTGGGAGGAAAAGGACACATTACTAAGAGAGAAAGCTGTCAATACATCTGCGTTACTAATCATGAGTCAAATTCCGGCCTGAGAACTTCATACAGACACTTCCCTGCTGGCTACCTGGGAGCGATCACACATCCTCCTCCATCTGCAGTCAGAGCTGCCCTCCACAAACCAACTAGCCCTCAAGTTGTTATCTCCTTTATAGAAGGCTCGGAGGCAGCTGATCATCTGCGAGAGCCAAGCCGAGCTATGTGTCATCAAAAGCAGAAGGAGGGAAAAAAAAGCACCATGGGAAAGTTGAGGCTATGTACTTGTTTTCAAACACTTTCTCAATCCTTTAAGAGGATCTCGAGGCCTGAGGTGAGGGTCAGTCACACACACCGGAGCTCCTGCAGGGAGGAACTGCAGAAAATCTGGGATGATCTCCCTTAGCTGCAGGAGACTCTGCCACCCCCCCTGTGTTAGTCGCCTTCAAATAATTAGAGCAGATACCTTACCAATTTAGGACAGATTTATTAGCAGCATGTTTGTGCCTTTTTGTCAAGAATAGAAAAGACTTGGATCTCTTCCAGTGTGTGCTTTCCCCTACAGGGCTGGAGTGATATATTCATCTTAAGACATGCAGCTGCAAATAAAACTCCAGTAGTTAGAGAGGGAAAAGCACATAAATGTGAACTTTATAAAGTAATATATGACAGGTGACCTATCTTATTTCAAATCTGGCTCCATTAAAAAACCCACAAAGCTCCATCTACTGCTGCAAAGCATCTAACGAACTCTCCATGAGCCCTAAAAATGTCTACTGCTGCACTTAAAACAGAGTTGTTATCAAAGCCTTGACTGAAGCAGAATCTACAATTCGTTTTTGGGGGGTAGAGGAAAAAAGAAAAGCTCTCACAGAAGAGAACTCACACACACACACACACACACACACACACACACACACACACACACATACACACACACTCACACTCACAGAGCTTTCAGTGACTAATCTGCTGTGGGAGGTGGACAGCTTGAAGCCAACAGTGCAGACTCTAGCTAAATAAACCATCTAAGGATTGACACATCTAAGTAGAGATACAAGAAAACAGACTCTGTGCGAGAAGTTTCTCTTTTATTCTGACACATCATGCTTTTCCATATTCAAACAACAACAGACACGCTGAGAGCTAATTCTATTCATCAGCCTGCGCTTCGCTCCTGCCAGCCTGCAGACCGGGTGTTTGTGTGGCGGTGACCGACATATCTAGAATAAAGATAGACTCGTCTTTCATTGTGAGTCTATTTGTTTGATTATTTCAGAACAAAGAGCATCATCCCCCCCCCCCCCCCACGGAGAGACACATTACGTTTTCAGCAAGGGGTGAATTCAGTCGTTTTCCAAATGCTTCAGTTTCAAACCCACACTTTTGTCTCATGTCACAAAAATGGACCATGTTCGACGATACCCTTCTTCATAATTGGACAGGGTTGAGTGCAGATAGCGACCAGTTATTGCAGGAGAAATGATGATATAAGAGAATATGAGGGAAAGGGCATTTTGTGTGCAGCACTCGGGGAAAAAAAAAAAAAGAGACTCTGAGCTGCAAGAAAAAGGTGTTCAGTGCTTCTTTAACTGAACTGACCCACTCCTTTTTGGAGCATGACTCCCCTCTTAAAGCTCTTAGCTGTGTGCAAGCAGTAGGAGGGCAGCTAGCGCACAGGAATGTCTCTGTTATTCCTTACATAGCAGAGCCCACATGGTTCATGAGGTATATGAAAAGCAGGCCCCGGGAGATGTGTTGAAGCTGTGTGCGAGGCGAGCGCCAAGTTGGTAGAAAAATGTGCACGACTTCTCTGGGTTGTCGTCGAGAAAAAGAAAAGAAAAAAAAAAAAACCAAGTGAATTGCATTTTAACTAAAAACTCGCATATCAAGCACAAGATGTAGGTCAACCAGCCCGTGACGCAGGGAGGAATATATCCCAGACTCAAATCGAATCAAGTCTACTGATGGTGCATGCTTCAAGCAGAGAAATTTTTCATCAAGGTTGCTTTTTTTAATCAATTCTTGCTCATCCAGCCTCAGACGCCTCAGCAGCCGCCTCGTGTTTCCTGCTCCTCCTTCAAGATTTCGCTCTATTTTCGAGTGTAACAACAAAAGCGTGGCAAGGCGTGAGATGACAATAGCGTGTAGAAATGCTTCACCAAAGTTTTGATTTGATAAGCGTCAAAAAGACAGCGTGGGATAAGGGGCAAGATGGACCTGAGATAAACAACTCCTTCCCTGTTGTTGTCTCCTAATTGAAGGCCTTTTAATCCCCTTGTTATAATCACATATTCAGCCCAGCACATATCTGGCCCCAGGTGTGTATGATTACAGAATGCAAATAGGCAATACACCTACTTTGCTCATTATGCAGTGTGCAGACGTGCACATGCTTGCACCTTCCCTGCCCTCCCTGCACCCGCTCTTTTTCCATTTCGTCGACTCACGCCGGTCTCCCCGTCTCTCCTTGACTCACTTCAAAGAGAACCCCATCCCCTCCCCCCTCGCCCCCCCACCTCCCCTCACCCCTCTAAAAGTGCCATTCTCCTTGGTGCTTATGGCTGATAGGCTGTGGCCTCATTCCCTCTCTGCTGCAGCCTGTCCCCATTGTGTCCCACTCTCACGGAGAGAGAGGAGCGTGTGGGTGGAGGACAGACCGGCTCTCCAAAGTGAATGCCTGACATGGATGTATGGGCTGGCACTGTATCCTCTCACCGAGCAAAACTATCATCCACCTGCAATTCCTCTGCTGCCATATGCATCCTCCCCTGAGAAAGAGAGAGAGAGAGAGAGAGACAGGCTGAGAGTACTTGTGGCACTCAGATGCCTGTTTAACTCTTGAGGAAGCTAATCATCGGATTGAGGTGCTGAGGATGATGGGCTACAGGCTTTCAGAGAGGAGGGGGAGGTTGCTTTAAATGCAAATCCCTTTCTTATAAAAATCGGTTCCGTTTAAAAGGATTTCTGGGAAACGATCCACATTTCCACGGCAGGGGAGACAGTCAGCAAGAGAAAAACAGCAGAGCAGCAGTCAAACATCAAGGAGACAGAGGACGTGGAAAGAGTAGCAAAAGAAAAGGCTACATGACTGTAAAAGGGGGGATTGAGGCTCAAGGAAGGCCTCTCAGATAAAAACATCCTTTCTGCGTCGGAGACACTTAGCGAGTTTCAGTTCAGATTCAGAAGTATTATGCTGTTCAGCAGGCTGGTTATGCCGGGGCGGAGTCAGGAGGTGAAAGAATAAACAGACGACAGACTGTGTATAAAAAGAGAAAAATGGCCCCCCCGCCCCCCCCCCCTTTTTTTTCTTGAACCTCCTATGAGGGTTGATGTCAGTCTTGTCATCAACATATAAGCAGTCCCTCAGAAAATTACATAAATAATAGCCCAGAATGTTCCATTTAATTCCAAATGATGGAGCTTGTTACATTTCCGTGTAGCAGAGTGGATGTAAATAGCTGTCGAGTGTAGCAGTCATTGTTTATGCATGATGCAGATGTGCACTGGATTTAGAGCTGCAAAGGTTCTTAGATTAATTGATTATACTGTAGGTGATAATCCACCAAACTTCAGAAGAACGTTTTTTAAAACAAAAACAGTCAAATGTTTGCATTCAAGCTTCTTAGGGGTGTTTGCACAATTAGGCGCGCTTGTTTCGCACCGTGCCCAAGGAAAGATCGTTACCCCCCTCCCCCCGCTGCTCTGCACCATATAGTGGTCCCGGACTTTGGGGTCAAGTGTACTCAGATCTAGGCCCGGGTACCATAACTTAAACCCATCCTACATGTTACATTTTGGCTGGCTTACTATACAAAAGATAAAGCAACAATATGTAACCCTTCCACTTTAAAAAAGTAGTTTCAAAGTCAATCTAACAGTACAACAATTTCTACAGGGGGTATAACGTCTCTCCCATTGCCACAGATCGACCCAGCTGCCTGCTTACAACACTACGTGAGTTTGGTCGCGGTTCACACTCAAGAAGTTATGTTTCCAGTTTGCACACATTATATATTCATAAATCCTTTTTCACGCCAAAAGTTGTAAAACGGGCTGTAGACTCTAGCAGAGTCATATATGCAAAATCTGGTAATATTACTGTACCTTGTCAGTCGACATGGGTGTTTGGTTTCTCACAGCTTCACCCCTCTGCTTGTCAAATGCAACACATTAGCTAATAACCGCACAGTGTGTTTTCAACAGAGCAGTTGCACTCAGACACCTTTGGTTGGCACCAAAGTGCACCAAACCGAATTCCTACATGACGTCACTTTAACTGAATATATTTGGGTGGTATTTAAATGCAGACATCCAAGGAAGTGATCCTGGTCTCCTGCTAACACTGGTCCTCATTTTGCACCATTTTCACAGAACAAAAAAAACGACGCAATTAATCTTGAAAATAATCCACAGATTAATCTGCAAATAAAATAATCATAAGCTGCAGCTGTAATTAACTTCACGCGCTGCTCCCATCCTACCAATACCAATCAACAGCACTGCACATCACACATTTTCAGAGACAATGTGCTTCGGGGAAAATTCGAACACGTTTTTCAACCCACTCACATTAGAGTGAGACGATATATTAGCATTTTGTTCGTTTTTTTACTATGAAAAATGTGATATTGTGTGTAATTGAAAATCATTTATAATCATGTATCTCTAATGGAGACGTGATTTTTTAAATATTTCATCTCATTATTTCCACTTGGCCCCTGGCCCATCTACCTGTCGCCGTGTAAGCTCATTGTTCAGAACTGAGGCTGCACGTGAGTCATTTCAAACAAACAGAGAGTCGCCTCTTCTGTGCAGGGCCGCTCTGGTTTGGGAGAGTGCAGTATGGAACAAGCCACTGTGTGTAAAGTTTGCAAGAGACAGGATGACACTTCAACCCTCTTTCCATCAGCCAAAGCTAAAAAAAAAAAAAAAGTGCTGTCAATGTGTTTTACCCCTAACAACATGATGGGCTCCAAGTACACAAAGCCCACAGCTGCACTCTGTTGGTGCACACTATGTAAAAAGATGATTTGTAAATAGGAGGAGGTTACAGCTACAGTGACATACCTTATTAGAGGAAAATATACTCCCTATTGCCAGCAAATATAAAGTAGGATTTATAACCCTGTAAAAACATAAACAGAAGAATAAGCCTTCAAGGCAACCATTAACCATTTTGCAAAAGAAACACTCTTCACTTAACATTCAGTTTCAGAGTCACAGCTGTTTTAAATCAATAAATGCATAAAGCAAGATCATCACCATACGGTTCAACAAGTACATTTCTATACATGGAACTAAAAGCATGTGACTTGTTACTCTAACAAGGCTAACAAAGAGACAAACTTCATGATTATCCATGAATCAGTCATAAATGCCATCAATTTCCATCATGTGCAACACTGAATGTGAATTCACAGCCTGGGAAACCAATATTACGCCGTCAGTGATCAATATGAATGCACAAAGACCCGATGGTGGCTGAGTTTAGTTACAGCACATCTAGGAAAAAAGCCGTTTGAAAAGGGCCAAGAACATTCTTCTGCCCACCAGAAATACACTTAACAGTCAGTTTGCACCCCTGACATTAATGATCCCAACATGCTACTTTCTTACATACTGTGTGGCTAAAGAAGAGTGTCAGAGAAGCACTGATTGAAAACATGACACTACACCAGAAACTAATATTTCCAACTCACAACTCTCTCAGTGTTCATGTCACTTTTTGAGCTGGTTGTTGTTTTAAGCTATGACATTTAACTTGAGTAAGAATTTACCCAGCAGCTCTGTAAGCAGCCCAAAGCTCTGCGGAATAAGAACCCATACTTTATAAAACATGAAGGTAGTCTCGGTGAAATCATAAATTGTTCAAAGTAGCGAAAATGATTGTGATAAGCGTTTCTGTCATATGTTCAAGTCCTCTTCATTTGTATGGAAACTTGATCCACAAACCTGTTACACCTCAGATGCTCACGCAGGTGATTCAGCAGAGCAAGCTCTCACAAACGCCTTCGAGCCATGGAAATGAGATGGAACAGAGCAGAGTATGTCATCCAGCTGGGTGGAAAAAGGGTCCTGCGAGTCGAGATGAGTGCCGACAAGTTTGAATCACAACAACTGTGGAGCAGAGCAGGCATATAGGACAGCCGTGCTTTTGTCACTGGCTGCATCCTGCCATTGGTAAGGGAGAGAGAAACAGTATGTGCGAGGAATAATGAGGGGCAGAGAGAGAACCAAGATGTGTACTTCATAGGTTGAGTCTGTGTGTGGGAGAATGAGGAACATTTATAAATATCTAAAATACTTTAAAATCATGGTAGGGGAACATTAGTGAGAATTATTAATACTGCATATGAAGCTTGTGCCTTTTTTTAGGGCCTTGGTTATACCAGTGTGTGCTTTACATATTACAGCAAGGCAGGGCTTAGAAGGGTGTTAGTTTTTTTCCTCTGTGTGTGTGTGTGTGACCAGAGTGCATCCTCGATGCTAATTTCCACCAAAGCTGGCTATTAATTTCCAGCCAAAGTAATTATCTGATCAAAAGCTCAGTGTTTTAATCTTCTTGGAGACAGAAGGAAGAGATATCCATGTGCTGAAACGAGCGAGTGGAGAGCGTAAGTGAGTCGTTTATCCTTTAGTTGGAAAAGGAGGAGAGATTTGGCAGCCGTGAGCCTCATCTACCCTCCCATCAGTTCATTACAGAACTCCCTGCTAGGTGGAGAACAAGGGGGAGGATGATCCGGAGTGCGCTGGCAGACGAGCGGGCCATTACCCAAGACACGGAAACCAGACATCTTGTTCACACTTGGCGAGACACACATGTTCTGGAGTCAGTCAACAAGGCGCCGCGACCCCTCAGCTTCTGTCTGCGTGTCCGTCCTCCACCCAGCCAGTGCTGCACCTGTTTGGATCCAGCTTCTTGAAAACATCAGCAGGGTGGAAAACGGAGCCAAATTGTTTGACATCACTCTTGGTTTTACTAAAAAAAAAAAAAAGGAACGCGTTTGATGAGTCTGCCACTGAAAAAAAAAAACCTGCCTGGTATCGCTACCCACGCATACATCTGAGGTTAAACATCTCTTATGTCCGTGAGGAGGAGACTACAGCCCGACTGAGACATCTGTTGACAGATATAATCAGGCTGCTATTGGCCTTTAACAGGTATATCCGTGAAGCATTTATAATTTCAGGCCGGCCTGATATTAAACTTTTTTTGCAGGTACATATAATTCAGAATCCAAAGGGCAATCTGAATCCTTTTTCAACAATACTCTCAGCACTTTCTGCAGAACCTTCAGCCCTGCAGAACCTTCAGCCCTGCATCACAGCCGAGCAGACACTGCGATGGACTGGCGATGAATAATAGGGATAAATCAGCTTCTGATACGCCTATCTGTGCAAATTCCAGGTCTATTTTTATTCACGCTCAACAAATAACAATATTGGCAGCCAAATTAGTATCTCTGAATTATTCCCTTGTAAAACTGGTACCAACAACCCAGTTCTCAGAAAGGTTGGCACGCTGTGAAATATGTACAGGTAATGTCGGAATATAATTTAAATCAGGCATATATGTTCCTAAAGACAATGAAATGTATCAGGTTCAAAATTGTGCCATTTTAATTAAACATAAATGTGTTAAATATCAATGTTTAGCAAATCATCACGTTCTGTTTTGGAAACAGGGTTGTATATCGTTTCAAATCCACATATTGGTTGGGGTCTAAAAGAGTCTAAAGAACAAAAGCTTAAGAGTTGAGTCAGAAGTCCCCGGCTGAGGAAGAAGCTTCAATTCTCTAATGGCCTGAGCCCCGGCTGCCAGAAAACTCTGTGTCTTCGTCTGTGTGTGTGTGTGTGTATGTGGGAAAATCCCAAACTTCACTCTTGAAATACAAAGTCAACAATGTTTCCCCCCCACAAGAATCCAGACTCCGAGTAGTGGTAGTAATTTGACATCTTTTTTTTGAAGGGTTTGAATGCACAAGCGGTAGATCCAAGCTACAAAAAAAAAAAACACCCCCAAAGAAACGCGAGGGTTGTATTACATACTGAGCTCTACATCCACAGTGTGTTTGTAGAGTCTATAGTAGAGGCCATACTGTAAGCGACTAAGCGCCAAGAAAAGGGCATTGATACCAACGGATATGGCGTCCAGCCTGGAACCAGAAGCGGTTGACAGATTCATGTTCCTGCCACAGAATATGTGAAGTCATGCATGTTCATGGTGTTCCCGTTTACAGGAACTATTGATTGGCATGAACAGAGGTGAGGAAAAGTTTCATTGTTGAGGTGGTCAAATAATTTATTTTCTTTGTCATTTCTCTGAGAATTACCCAGAAAAATGTATGTTTTGTCTTATGTTAATGTATATATAGTGTCCATTGTTCTTATTTTTGATGCTACTGTCAAAGGGAAAATGACATCAACCCACCATTATATCAGCATAAGCAGCTGTGTATAAGCATACAGACCAGCAAAAGCAGGATGGAGAGTAAAGAGGACTCTTCACAGGAACACCAGCATGAAGCATACACAGCACTAATGCACTTTTTAAAAATCATGTGGTGCAACAGCTCTTTAAGAAACCCAGTTGTGATCCTTTGATCCGCAGAATATACACAGCCTTATTATTTCCAAAGACATTTTCTAATGAAGCCTGAAACCAGACGTAGGCCTAGTTGACAGATTTTTGAGAAATATTCCAAAAAGTAGTCTCAGCAGCATTCTCTGCAAACTCAAATCAGTTTCGGGGCTCACTCTACCACACTGAAAACTTCCCCATTAATGTCACAAAAAAAAGAGACAGAGACGGCGGCAGCAGTGGAGAAATAAATAAACACCCAGCATGCTTTGATTCAGATCTGTCAATGTCGCTCAGCCTTCCACCCCTGCATTAAGCAAATTACCCAGACACTGGCCCCGTTGTTATGCTGATGATGTCGAGCTGTACTTGCCTGTAAAAAAACAGACAATTTGAAACATCATCTTCTTAAACGTTTTGACAGCTAATTTCAAGGCTCTCATAATTTGTGCCTCCAGGGTTCACAAAGCTGATGCAGGACAAAATGCCCATTAATGTCCCGTCCGCTGTCAGGAACTGATATAAATTATTAAGATCAAGACAACATGCTGGATGCAGTGTTTTTATTCTCTCAAAGCTAAGATTCCTCATGCAAATATCCTTGTCAAACCACAGAAATCAGAGCGGCCTTGTATTAACCTCAAAGCCCCTCTTGTTTTATTGATTTTGAGGTGAGCTGGTTAAAGGTCCCTAGGGTGCAGCCTGGCAACCTCTAGATGGCTTCATGTAGTGAAAACAAACAGTGAGTCTCAAAAATTGCCTTCCTTAAGACATCAGGAGAGTAAAAACCAACCATGTGTTATTTCTAAGGCAAAAAATAAAAAAATGTTAAAACAGCTTAAGCTGCAAGGGGAAGAGGGAAAAAATGTCATCATGAACATGTATGTTTTAATCACCATTTTAAAATAATGCTATACATACAGCAGAACTAAAGTTCATAAATATTTGGGTATTATATTTCGACAAATGTTGCTACATTTCGTTATTCTTCACTTCATAGTACAGCGCGCACATTTTAATTACCCTGTGCTTTAATGCACTTCCCTTCAGTAAGGAGAACAGGATGTAGTCCTAATCAGACATTTCACTCAGCCATGTAACCCCAGAAAACAAGTCCAGACAGCAAATTTTTTTTTTGTTTTGAAGGAAAGCTCCAGGACTCACCTTCCTCTGCAGAAGCCACGAAGAGCCACTCCAGGAAGATGCACGCCAGCAGGACAATGCTCCAGTGTGACAGCTCCATAATGTTTTTGAGCGGAAAGAAAGATGTCGAAAAAGTAAACCGACTTTTGCGGATTGCCTTGAAATTTAAGAAAAATATTTAAAAAATCAAATTGGCACTGGCGGCTCGGCTGTGCACTCCCCTGACCGCAAACCAGTCCGCATTTAAAGTGGACTCCCAGTTCAGAGAGGCTCACACACCGTGGTCATATCACTGCAGTAGAAAAACACACTTTAGCTAAGTGCGGTTATCAGTCGATTTGGATTCTAAAAGCAAGTCCACAGGGCGGAAACAGCTCCTTAAATAGCCAGGTTTTTTTTTATTTCTAAAACGACTCACTGGAAAGTTCTTCCTAATTGTCTAACTTTGTTTGTGGTGAAAGTCTGGCCATAAAAAAAAAAAAAAAACATTCAGAAGCAAAACCTCAGTGCTGCAGCTTTTTTTTTTCTTCCTCCAGCATCAGTCCTCTTGTCAGCAGCATGGGAGCGACATGGTTGAAACTTGTTGTGTCCTCGGCGTTAATACGCTCTTTGTGCTTCACACGACTTGCCCAAAAACGATCCCCTTCAAGCGCGATGGACGAGCAGGCTGAGACCAGAGCACCTCACTGCATGTCCGATAGTGGCACAGATAAATCTCATCAACAGCAAGTCGGATCATGCCCTCTTCCACATCTTCTGCTAATGTTCTGGGAAAACAATCCACTCAAAGTATGTTGTTGTTGTCTCCCCCCCCCACCACCCTTTGAAACCTGCAGACAAATCTGGCTGCCGGAGGGGGAAAAAAAGCGAGAGAGGTTCTGAGGGATGTAAAACGCGACACGTCTAGTCTGGCCTGAATTCACAGATAAAAATATTGAATAAAAAAAACTGAGAAAGACTCTCTGCTTTCTTCTCTTGTTGAAGCGGCAGACTTTTTCCCGTACAGTGGATATTAAAAGTTGTGCGCTTAAGTGGCTCGCAGGGCTGACTAACAGTGAGCTGGTCACCTAGGACTTCATCACCGCATCAAACCCCGGATCGACTGGCAAACAGCAAGCTCCGCCCACTCCCGTTTCCATAACAGCAAGAGCCAAAAGCGCGTGGTGGGATACAGAAGTCCCGGAGAACGCCTTCAAAATAAAAATAAACACATTAAATAGCGAAATATTTGAGAAGAACTTTTATACTCAAACTCATCCACTGACCCCTTTTTTATTTTATAGACTACAAACTCAGACTTAGTTTACAGGCCTGAAAGTGACTTCTTCTACAATGATTTGAAAAGATATAAACTTTCTTAATCCTCTAGGACAAATAAGCAGATGTGTCATAATTCAGTGTGCGTAACACGGACGTAGGCTAAATTACAAAAACAGAAATGTAACAAAAACGACTGGAATAGATTTTACAGCATGAGCATGACTATACAAAAAGTTGTTTTTCAAAAAAAAAGAGGAGAGCGGCACTTCCGATACTGAAGAGTGAAGTCAATCGGAAGTGCAGAAATGCAGTTCCCTGAGTGTCCACTTGAGGCCGGGTCCAATATCCAAGGAATCCAATAAGAGCCCATAATACAATGCAGAAATTAACACGTTTATTGCCTGTTACAAAAAACATTTTTAGTCTCTATAGCTCATTTATTAATGATGAAAACTCATCTGTTTTTATTAGACTTAGACTTTCTTTATTGTCATTCAAACTTGTACTTTACAGTGCAGATAAGAATGAAATTTCATTGTATTTGGCTCGTTGTAGTGCAGGATAAAAACAGCAGCAAGTATTTACATAGAAAAATAAGGTGCAGATATAAGTAGATATAAAAAGAAAAGCTATGTATAAAATTACTATACAGATAAATATATTGCACGTTTGTGATGTATGTTATGTTGTATTTTACAGTCCAGTGAGGTAGTCCTGTGTGGGGGTTTGAGGGATTATTTTTTTGTGTTCAAAAGTCTTATGGCCTGTGGGAAGAAGCTGTTACAGAACCTGGAAGTTCTGCTTCGGGGGCTGCGGAACCTCTTTCCAGAGTCCAGTAGCAAAAACAGTCCTTGGTGGGGGTGGGAGGTGTCTCTACTGATTTTTATTATTATATATCAAGACTACAGTTATGCATTATTAGGCATATTGAGGGGTTTGGCTGATTTGACTAACAGGTGGGCATGTTTGAGCTTTTTTCACCAGGTTAGGCTTCACTGCATCTTAACCCTATTATGGACCTTAGTATGTCGGCTTTGTTCTAGCAATTTTCACCATTTGGAATATTCTAGTTAGATAACGAGCTAGATGAGCTAAACGGGCATGTATCATCAACCAACATAAGCATTTTTATATAGTACTATAGTATACACACATGAGTACTTGTTCACTCTTAAATAAATACACCTTAAACAGACATTTACCAACAATTTTATGCCACACATCGCTGCTGGGGCAGTACATGCTGTCTTCACCATATTCTTTAAAGCACAGGTAACCAATCAGCAGTATGTCACTGTGTGTTAAAGAGCAGAAGGAGAAATGCAAATTAAAATGCTAAACATGATTCTGAAAATTTGTACATATCGACTTTCAAAAACATCAAACAGGTATTTCTACGTTTAGGTATACTCCAAGAATCAGCTGCAAGCATAGCTTTGGTTTCACTAAACTTATCCAGCCTTATGGCTTTATCTAACCAAATAAAAGCTTCAGCTGGTCTCTCACCCAAATTTATTTATCTTGTTTCTGTCCAGAAGAAGCATGACTAATTGAAACGTGCATGGGTAGAAAAATTAATTGTTTTATTTTGAAAACAAATTCACATAACTTCCGGTTTAAGTCTGGCTTTCTCTGACTATCTTGACTCGGAAACAACAATTAAGACCGTCCTATCTACAAGTACTGGCATGCTGTTTCAGTAACTGTCCTCTTGCAGAAAGCCGCAGGTGAAGCAGGTGGTACAATCAGCCTTCAATGTCCTAAACTTGGCTCAGTGCAAGAACAGTTTGCAGGGATAGCAAGCATGTTGAATACCCAATTTATGCTGGCCAAACAGACTGAATAAAGACTCAAGATAGGTGGATACATATTTTGTCAAACATGTGATTTAAATAAACAATGTTCAGTACACTGTAATATTCATTTGTCAGGACACAGCAGTTATTTTACTGAGGAAGTGCACATTTAACACGAAAAGCAAGATAAGCAGAACAATCTTCAGTATGTTTGTGCCCCCCCATCCATTACTCAGAGGAGTTGTACAGGCGTCAGTCCAGTGGGACTACTGAAGGATACAGGCGTTCAAGGAAACCTCAGCAGGGCTGATAACTTGTGGCACTGGGAATTTGCGCTGGAACAGCAGCTCTGTGGTTTCCAGTTGAGGTCAAGGAAGCTGAAGTGTGCAAAATGCAAATAGACCGACTTAGTATGTCACCTGTCTCAGTGTGCAACCCTGCTGCCTTATTGCTTTAGGCAGATAACACTATTTTAATGCTAGTACTGCTTTATTAGCAGTATTAGAGCTATCATGCATTTGTGCATTGGCCACTTTTTAAACTTGTGTGTTATGACATCACTCTAAAGTGGATCTTTTTCTGCAACCAACTATCTCAACACAGCATAATTTAATGAGACCCATAACATTACCGATTCATTACATCAGTGTTGCAGCACAGCCCATTTCCTTATTTAATTAATGAGTGTTTTCCTCAAGGGGAGCTGGATAGATTCACTTTTTGAAGAAGATCTGGGAGCGACAGCGGCATAAACAAGGGAAAATGCTAATTTTGAGTCTAAATGACGAAATGTAAATAGGACATTAGCAATTCACTGTAGCTAATAAGGGCAGACCTATGTTTAATTTTTGGCAAGGCGAGGCCAGTGTTTGCTGTTTTCTGGGCTCAACATAATAACTCGTGTTGTTGACTCGTTGTTGGAAACTCTTAAGTTACTTAAAAGTGGCCATCACACTAGTGTCAATAATGCTGTATATCCTAAAATAATGGGAAAAGGAATCAGAAAATGTAAATATCAGACCATCATTAGATATGCACATGGCAAAAGACCATTGGTTTCATAGCACTGCTGCTGCTGCTGCTTTACTAAACATCAACAGCTTACTGTAAAAAAGTAACTCTTGAAATTGTCCTATTAGTAAAACAAAAAGGTTCAGATGAACAGCAGATATTTTTTGTTTTGTTTTATTTAAAACATGTCTGCTCATCTCTTGTTTTCATGCTGTATATGTCTGCTCAACTGCACTACAACAAGATTGTTCTGCTACAAACTTTAATAAGTTAAAACAGTAGGACATTTCTAGAATTTATCCTGACGCCATAACAATATTTGTTGCTCCCTTTTGTCAGAAACATCTTTTATTTTATGTTCTGTTCCTTTGTTCGTTTGTTGTCAGTGTGTTATGTAAGTGGTAAGATACTCAAAAAAGCAAGCATAAAGACGATGCTTAGGGGGTATTCAACTCACTAAAGCTGTCACGTTTACTGTATGCAGCAGCAAATGCATGAAATTCTTCCTCATAAGCTTTAATCAGACTCAACCGCTGAAGAGCTGCAGATAAAAATACTGAAATGATGAGACGAAGAAATGTCCCTGAGGTTCCATTTCTCTTCTTCACACCAAGTCTATGATTTGTAGAACCTCCTGAGTGTAAGGCAGAGGAGCTTTGGGATCACAGTGACCTCCCAATGGGAGGAAAAAAAGTTATTTGTCAGATAAGGTCCTTTTTTTCCCCAGACAATGTGTAAACCTGAATGTCCTCCCAGTTTTACTGACACAGGCACACATTTGGGTGAATTCGTTTGAATGGTTTTAAAAGGTCCTTTCCTCTGGCACCCACATAAGTTGGATATTTATGGTTTCACAAGAAATGTCTTAATAACTTAGGCACGGAAACAAACACATCTGCAAGCTCAGGATTTGGTGTGTCTGAACCCTCTTCCTATCAGACAAAATATCCATTCCATCTGATCCGACAATGTTTGCGTCCTGAATCTTCTACTGCAGCCGTATTAATCTGACTGAGTGGAATTTCATGTTGTGTATCAATAATCAATAATAAGTGTTGACTACTAAATCATGTCACACGGGAGACTGTGTAGTATATTGAACGTATTCTACAAATGATTTGGGTGTGGGGGCTGGCTATCTCACCTGGCAGAGTTATGCTACAAAACCAAAACAGTTTTTTTATCATTTGGTAATTGCCCAAAATCTGTTTTAATGCACTACAAATGGCACATTCATGATGAATGACACATTAACAGCCTCAGCTGTACATTTGTGTTGTGCTATTTAGCAAATGTTACTGTGTTTTCTCGCTAAGCTGCGATAGTGATATAGGATGGCTAAACATCAGAATATTTGGATTGTCATAATGAACATAAGCATGCAGCTCGAAGCGGCTCAGTGACTGAGTGCAGCTCCAGAGTGAAAGCTGTAGACTCCTCAGGCATACACTTACTTTGAGCAGTTTCTGGATTCAGTGTCCTGCTTGAGGGCACTTTCTCATGTGGACAGGATGAACCAGGGATTAAACCACCAATGTCGAGGACTCTTGGCCCAACCCCCCTCTACCTGAGCTATAGCCACCCCTGGTCACATCAGGTTTTTTTTTTTTGGTGGGGGGGGGCCCAGAGCAACTTTAAATTATCTGAGAGGCACAAGGCATCCAAGAGCTACACAGACAAAAGCACTTAAGATTGCTTTACTTGCACACCAGAGAGATGCATGTTAACACGTAATGTGCAAGTTGTTTTGTTTGTTTTTTTTATCAAAATGAAAGAGCTTGTTTCTTCCTTGTAGAAAACTGGATGTTTCATTTCTCCCATCTGTGCATAAGTGACAGAGCAGAAGAAGAAATGCAAATTCTAAAGCATCCATTTCTTCCGAAGTCCATATTTTCTTATCTCTCATTGAAAGCAGCATAGCTTAGCATAGCTGAGCAGTGCAGTTTCAGCTATTTTGCACATCATTTCACACGTCACCTGATTGAAGCCAATGAATTTTAAAATTCGAATACTGGCATATTCCCAGAGTGTATGCTATGATCCTTATTTAGGGATCATATATCATCATTGCAATGACAAAATGAAAGGGAACTTTTGGCCTAGGTGACATTATAAGCCGTCATGTGTTAAGCTGTGCCCTTGCAGATGCAGCTTTTAAGTAACACCAAAGGGCTGTATATTTAAAATGACTGTCTTCCCTTGGTTCGTTAAACCCCCACTTTGAACAACCAAAAACCCTTGTCATTTGTCGTTTTTGATTAATTTCAAGCTTCTTAAACATAAACCGCAGAAGGTAACATGCCTTTGAAGCCAACATGCCATGCTGCTATTTGCAGAATAGGCACAGGGTTGACAATTTTCTTGAGAGGGGAATATTCCACAACACTTCAATCATTCACTTTCATTTTATTTCAGAAAGAAATATCTTCTGAGGCAGGTGTGGCGCAGTGTAAAGGAGCCTTAAGAGTCAGAAAGAGGCAGAAGAACCAATAAGGTTTAATCCAACATCAGTCAGAAAGCTCTGGCACAAAACCATGGGAGTCTGTATTATCTTGGGTTTTAAACTTACTGAGGTTCAAACCCGGTAAAGCAGCATCTTAACAGGAAAATCCTGCACCACACCCTGCTGCACACCAATGTGGGATGAATTATCTGATCTTTATGCAGCCGGTCTGATATACGGATAAAGAGCAGTGAAGCATCAGAGGTGACGTCATTCGGATTAACTAACACAGCAAGCGATGTAAACAATCTGAACTCAAGTTGTCCTACACAAACAGTTTGATGGTTGCCAGCTGGGACCACATGGATGGTGAGTGGGGGAAAAAAAAAAGAAGGGACAGAGAATTTGTGAGCAGAAGACGCAGCAGGCTGAAATTAATAATAAAATATGAACATGGAAAGGGATTTGTGTTTGATCCACTACTCCAGGCTGTAGCTGTCGTGTTGTAATGAAGATAACAAATGATGCTGACAACCTACTGTGTGTCGCCAAAGTGTGCAATAGACTGATTGAAATAGCTTAGTGAAGCCAATGTGATACTGTCCCTCAGTTATTGAAACTCCTAGAAATCATTCGGACCTAAAAGGATTACCTCGTCCAAAGAATTAAATATGTGCTGAATACAAGTGAACCAATCTAAAAGCGCACACAAAGGAAAAAGCATAAAGCAACCTTCTGTTTTGTAACACAACTCTGATGAACACCTGAGACCACAGTGCAGTTTTTCCCCAAATATCTTTTGTTTGTAGAGAGAAGAATTCAGTGCAGAAGTGGGCACACAATGCAGTTAGAATTTAAAACATCCACCCTACAGCCTTACAAGAGGAGAATGTATTTTGAGAAGACTACAAGAGCTCTAAGCAGACATGGATTCATAGGTTCCCTTTTCTTTAGTCCATTTCCTGTGATAAAAGTGATTCCTGCTTGTTATCTCAAGTTCTCAAGTTGTTTAGTTACCTTGTTACCTTGACATCATTTAGTGGTCTTCTTGTGATAACAAGTTATTTCAGTTGTTTTCCCGAAATCTCAACTTATTTTTCTTGTTATCGTGGGATAACAAAGCCGGTTTTCCCATTATAACGGATTGATTTATCTCATTATGTCGTTGATAACAAGCTTGTCTTCTTGTGGTAACAAGATAATTATCTGGTGATCTAGAAATCAACACAATAGGCAAGTCAATGTGATAGACCAGTCTGCAACATGCCATGCTGTCATTGACCACACTAACGAGGAAAAGTTGGCCTTGTTTGTTTTGTGCTTTTGCAACTCTGAGGATAAGGTAACAAATAAGTTGAGATCTCAGAAAAATAGATGGAACTGACTTATTATCATGGTAAGTGGATTAAATAAAATGTATGGATGCATGTCCAGTAAGGGCTTTCCTGGAATTCTGCTGCTCTTAATGTGATAATCTTGAACTTGTGGGGTACACTGCAAGCCTCACTAAAAGTAAAGGTTCATGGATGACCTTACAATCATTTGACATTATTCACAAGATGTCAACATTACACTGTTTTCAGTCTCAGGGTGGTTTACTGGAATGATTTTGTAGTGTTGTACTCCTGTGATCCAGTGTGTAGGTGGTGTAAACATAGGTTATCTGAGAAATCAAAGTCATTTCATTGCTTCTACATTAGAGGTTTGGTTTCTGAAGAGGCATTTTGAAGCTGCCCAATACATTCTGGTGGTCACCAGAATGGAAATGCTATCTCCTGGAGCCAGCCTCAAGTGGACACTCAAGAAACTGCAGTTTTTTCACACTTCAGTATTAGTTCATTTTTAAACAACAGAACTTGTCAATAGTTGCATCTTCATCAACAGCTGAAAGCGCAATAAAGAGCGAATATCTTGTTTTATTTTCATCTGGACATCTAACTTATTTTAAGGTAAAACATCATATTTGATAACCCATTACCATCAGAAAATACAGCAAATATTAGCATTCGGCCTAGTCCTAGCTAGTTGGCTAAAGACACTGAATGCTAACATAACTTGATATGTATATAAAAAGTGTGATACAATGTTATAATCATAGAATGGGAGAATTGAACAACAATTTTACAATGCACTGCACCACAGCATTTATAGCTAATGCTAATTTCCAATGCCTGTCCCTGAAAAGCCCTTCAATATAAAATACACAACATATTGACTATTATTTATTTGTAGCAAGGAGAAATGTTAGCTAGGTGGTGGTTTAATGCTAACCTTATGTTTAAAGCTGCTAGTCTAGGATACGATAAGAAATGCATTAATTTTTAGCTAATTGTAATATTAGCTGAGAAATCGGTTAGATGCTAACATTAGCTGTTTTCTGACAATTGCTAATGACTTATCAAATATGCTGTTTTACTAAGAAATATGGCAATTTGTCCGTACACATTTTCACTTTTCTTTTTTTATCCTAAACACTGATCTTCTCGAGGTCATTAATGATCATATGATTTTAGAATATCTAAATCAATACCACTGTAAACATGGAAACCAGTAGTACAAATGATTTCGACATAATTCTCCCCACAAAAAGTGTGACTTCAAAAGAAAATGGCCAACATATAAACATGCTGCACATTGGCTTTACCGGTTTGAGCATGTGGTTTTGAGGTCACGTTTAACGCCTTGAGAGCATTCTCAGCTGTGTCTTTTTTTTCCAGCTCTGGCAAGACACGAGTGTGAGCTCCTCTTTTATCCACATCCAACCCTGTCGGTGTAGCTCTAGACCCCAGCAGCAGACACACAGAGGTATTACTCCATTACTAGCCTATTGTGAAACAGGCTGCAGATAATTGCCAGTGATACAGTAATAGGGCACCTTGATCCCTTTAACAGTTGTGAGATCCAGCTGTTTGAAAATCATCCTGCTAATTTTCACTCCGCCAGCTTCCTCCTGTCATTGTGTTTGGAGTGGGATTTGGTTAAATCTCCGGCTTGATTAAATTATTCCATTTGGTAGCAGTTGTTTCTCATCCCTCACTAGATTTAAATGACCGCCCGCCATGGCAGTGGAACTGGGTGCCTGCAATGGATTGTTTTCAAAACATGACTCACTTGAATGATTAAAGAGAGATTTCAATCCAGTGAGTCGGTTGCTTAATTAGGAGGAAATTTCGTGTTCTAATTTTGAACTAACCACATTGCTTTGGCGAGTTTTACAATAATCCATCTGCCGGGCATCTGTCTTGTTTTAGGATCCAAGTGTGCTTTATTCCAGCAGCTTGGGTAGAACCATTAAATACTGGGTATGGAGGAGACACCTGTTAATGGCTGACAAGAGGATAACAAAAGCATGTGGATCGGAGTAACCTGATGGTTATAAGGTCTTAGATGACCTTTGATGGATATTCTTCCCTTCACCGTTTCAAATCCTTTCTATCACATCCAACAGAAGAGAGCAGGCTTTGGTCAATCATGTGATTGATGTTTTGGAGAGTGACATACCTCATCCTCAACAACCTTGAAAAAGTAGTTTAGAAAATGGATAAAAGGATGAATATTTTACCGCGTTCATTTAATCCCCTTAAAATACACATGTCCTATTTTAACCGTGCACAAGTTTAAGTGTGGGAAATGAATCCTATTTTAGGCTGTCTCTGCTTGTTAAAGGTCTTCAAAATGTTTATACAGAGTGACAGTTTCAACCCAGGACTGCAGTTTTTCTACGTCTGCATCAGATATAAAGTATTCTGGGAAAATGTCGGATATATTCAAGCTTTAAAAGTCAAAACTTTTTAATAACTAACTCTCTTGCAAGTCATTCAAGTGTATCAGGTTTGATCTTGCTGACATCACAGTAGCCTTTCTTAGGGTTAAAGTATGATTTTAAAGCTGCATTACAAAACACTTGAGTAATTAGAAGTGATGTCAGACACAGTCTTTGGTGACGTATTTAATACAGTGTTTTAGTGTTACCTCACCCTTGACACAAAATAACACATCACCAACACTGATGAACACCTAATTTATATGAAAAACAAAAGCAAAGGTAGTTTATGGTCAAATCTTACATTCTGTCTGTTGGTACATTTAGTGTCTGTACTTTTTAATCACAAATCTTGCCTCCAAAGATGGAAGAGACGGAAACATACAGTATATGCAACACGCTAAAGCCAACCACAGGGAAAGCCACAAACAAGCCGTGGATAATGTGCGCGTTCACATGCTTTAGCATTATAAGAGGAAAGGGTCCTCACTGTGTGCTTTTCTAAAGAGAAAATGGTTCCCCTGATGAGAGAGGGGGAGGCGGGGGAGCGACCGGCAAATCAGAGCCAGAGCAAGTACTCAATGTGCAAATGCAGCCTTGAGGAGTTTGTGTAAGCCCCGAAAAATGGAGAATGAGTGCCCTCTGCTGGTCAAACTGTTGCTTTCTTGACCTGAGAGTAAAGTCTTCACATCACCACCACCCACAAACAAAAAAACAAAAACATACAATTCATTAAAAAAAACAAAAAAAAACCAGCAAACAAACAACAAAAAAAACAAGACCGTCGAGACCATTTTCAGAAAGCATTTTTAAATTCATTTTATTATTTTATAGCTGATTTACAACAAGCGCTTCACTGAACTGGAACATTTTATTTTGCTTGATATTGTCATTGTTAAATATATTTTTCTGCATCAGTTGACTCTGTTGTAACTTTGTAATCAGTCTTTTCTGTAAAAATTCATATATTTTATAAGGAATATCACACTATGATACGGATGGCTGAGAGAGAGAGAGAGATTAAGAAATACATTGAACCCTCAAATAAAGAAATTGAAAACATATTACTCCATTCATGGATGTGTTGTCATGTGTTGTTTCTGTGGTTCTCTCCATGTGTAAATGTAAATGGATGTGCTGATATCTTTTGTGTGTCTGAGAGAGTGTGTGTGTGTGTGTGTGTGTCTGTGTGCAGATGTTGTTTTTCTGTGTTTGAGCGGTTATACTGGGCTGTGGCTCGGATGGATTCTGTACTTGCATCAGTTCAGCAGTGTGCACGTCTGAACCTCAAGCCACACAGCACTCCAACATCTCACCATTTATATTTACAGCATTCCTGGCCGAGACCCGAAAGCTCTCTCGATGTGGAAAAATAAAATACAGAAAATATACAGACTTGAGATGGAACCGGTGACAGTTCTAAATAAATAATACAAACTGAAATTGATACTTGTCATTCACAAGCGTTCCCACCTTGAGAAGCATGTGAGCAAAAAGGAAACGTACAATAAATATGAATGGTCACTTCCATCAACACTTCCACCTTGACTCTTATAATTCAAATTATAAGTAAATACAAACACATGCTTTGAAAACCTTGTGAATTCTTTTGCTTTAGCTCATCACTATCTTGTTGATACCTGTAGCATAAAATGCCGTCAGTGCAAACTTTATAAATACTGTTTTAATCTTTGACACACAAGTAAAACCATCTTCATTGCATAACATCATAGCAGTATTGCACTACGTCTCCCCGTATGTGTCTCACTCTCTCGCTCTCACACACACATACACACACACACACCGCCCATTTATGTATTATACATTATCACCAGCAGTAGATGCTATAAAGGATAGATTTTTTTTTCATATAGTATCATTTATATTTCAGACTTTCGTTACACACACACGCACACACACAAACAGCAAACACACAGTCGCACACACACAGCTGTATTGTACACGTGTTTCAGTTCAACGTACACCAGAACAGGTCATGTATGTCAGTTGAAAGCTGTGAGGTCCGCTTTACATCGGTGTGACCGCTTCAGTTATTTCTGTGTAGCTTTTTGCTGCAACAATAAAATGGGAATGTGAGTAAATTCAACAACCAAGCTGCAATATTACCCAAAGAAATCCATGGAATATTGTCTGGGGATGTTGATTTTTACAGACTTAGTCCCTTTAGAAATCGTTATAAAAAAGATATATATATATATTTATATTCCTATTTATATTTATATCTATATATATAGGCATTTTATTTGTTCAACATGACTTAGCTTTAACTGGTGCGGACACAAGAGGGAGAAAGAAGCAGAGAAAAAGTGGAAGAGAGAGAATAAAAGAAGACCTAATCCTCCAGTACAGAGGAGTTTCCACACATATGCGCACACACGAGACCCACGTGCACATACACGCACCAGACACGCAAGCACACACAGACACACACACACACACACGCGCGCGCAATGGCTTCTTTTTTGTTTGTTTTTTTGTTACTGCGGCCGGTGGAAACAGTGTGTACGTCTGCGGCTGAGGGATTCTTCTGGAAGAGTGATCAGTGAGTTCTGCTGTTTGTGCCTAGAGAGAGAACATTCATTCTGAATGCTGACAAGCAGCTCAGAACATCCAGTCCCTCCTTCTGTACAGGAGTGTGCTAGGTTACAGCAGAGGTTACAACTCTACATATATGTGTGTGTGTGTGTGTGTGTGTGTGTGTGTGTGTGTGTGTGTGTGTGGGGGTGCGTGAGTGTGTGCATAAGAGAGCAGAGGCCAAAGTGTCGGAGCATCTACTGTGCTCAGGACCGGCCTCTCATGACCATTTCTCATGAATGTGTCTCACTTCTTTTCTTCCTTCATGCTAAAAAATAAAACTTCTCCACTATATGAAGGTGGAGAAGGAGAACCCACCCAAATGATTCGCCTTTTCTTTTCTTTTTCTTTTTCTTTTTTTTTTTGTCAGATTTTCCCCCTTGTTTTCACTCCCGTCACCATTGTCTTTGAGGATGCATGCACAAATTCAGCATATGAGTTTTTATCATTATAATTATTTAAACTGCCTCTAAATAATGCCTGGCGATATTCAACATGAGTGATTGAGCAAATGTCAGTCTCCATCGCTGAGGTGATCTCACTCAAAAAGGTCTTACTACTGAGAAATGAATCCGCGTCAAAAGGGACTCGGCGGGATCTGGGAACGCCTCTTTCTCGGTCTTCCTCCGTCCCTGTCCTGAAACAAGGCAGCGCTGACAGGAGGAGGAGGAGGATGAGGAGAGAAAGCCAGGAGGTGATATAAAAAGAGGGGCCAGAGTCTTTTGCGGCACCTCCATGTCAGACATAAGTGGCTGGAGGTGTTCAAGAAAGACATGAGACTCGAAAAGGGCTGAGGAGGGTGAGGTGGTTTTATATTACCTCCGCTCACCCTCTTTCTAGCCCTGTTAAGGTATAAGATATATCAAGGCTTGTTGAGATCCAGGTGAGATGGACTGCAGTTCACACTTTGCATTAGAAAGCATCTGGGATCCTTCAAATAATAGCAGAAGATTGGATTTTGATCGGTCCAAAAGAAAAGTACACACAAAGTTGAGTGGCAGAGCTAAAACCGCTTTGTTAAGGACATTTGCGTCCTCAGTGTTTAAGCAGTAACAGATGTATTTAAAGCTGTCCTCGAAGCCAAGATGCATTTTAATGCCAAGTGTGAACTGGGCCTCAACACTCAATCCTGGCTCATTAAAGTGGAACATTAATTAAGTCTTTCTCTCAGTCTCTTTCTGTCTAATTACTGCGTTCACATCCGTCTCAGAGTCTCTGTTTTGTTACCCTTCTTTTCCTCGCTGTGTCACTTCCCGTGTTTGTCTCTGTGTTTGTCTTAGTATGTATTAGTCTCTCTGTGTCATTCCCAGTGATTGCCTAAGCACTGACTTTGCTGGAGGACAGACAGGCAGGCAGGCGAGGCTGGCTCCGCTGTGAGGGTGAAGGGTGGTGTGTCAGTCGGTGGTTGTGAGGAGGAAAGGGAGGGGGTGGGGTTGGCGGGCGCAGCATCACAGCCTCTCCCGAGTGGGGATCCAGATGTAAGGCCCTGATTGCTCCTCGATCACTGTCTTTACTTTGTGATAGACCTCTTCAAAGCTGTCCCCTTCCACGACAGCTGCAGGATGGCAAGAACACAATGAGAAAACAAGAAAACAACAAAGAAGCAAAGACCAAATGACACAGAGAAAGGAAAAAAAAAAGAATAACAAGAGAGACAAAAGGGAGTTTGTTTTCTTTCTGATGTGTTTGCAAGTAAATGTGAGCAATAATAAATTATGAATCCAATTTAATTATATGCATACATTTACAGTATTGTGTGAATCACAGTGTTAACAAAAGGCAAAGCCATCCATTATGTATGTATTTCTGCAAACTCGCCCACATATTTACTCAGCCTCACACGGCAGTTGAATAAATGTCACGAATGACAGCTGTTCCCCATTTGTTTTAAATTGTAGACATCACTAGATTTGTGAGGAAGCCAGACATTCATATTCAGTAGACTGCTGAGATTTGCCCTAAAAGTGTCTCTTAAATGTTAAAATGCCCCAAGTCCTCCCAGAAGGCATTTCTTTTTCTTTCTTAACTAATGCAGCCAGAACATGGAAAAGTTGAGTTTGTCTTTGTGCAGAGGGGCCTGTTTGATCTTTTGTTATCTGTTTAAGACATGAAATGCAAAAAAAAAGAAAAAAAAAGAGAAGATGTGAATTAAAACACGTTTACAACAACCAAGCACCAGTGGTTTGCTGAAAATGTTGACGTGTTTCTTAAATCTATAATCATAAAATCAAGGCTTATTACGATAAGCTCTTCATATCAAATAGATTCAATATGCAGAGGATTGATTAACCATGTGTATCAGCTCAGGTTTTTCATCTGGTGCTGCCATAAACCAAACCCAAATCCAGCTGGCATGAGAGTAAATGACAGCAGGTTTGCATCCTGCAGACAGTTCCGGATAAAACGCTGCTACTTGCATAAACATAACTTTATTGACACCAACTTTCTGAACTCACCTGAGAAACACTCTAAGAAGTCTTGCTCTAGTTTGAGGGCTCGGTCCATCCCTTTCCTGGCCTGCTCCTCCGTCAGGCGGGTGTTGATCTCTCTGTAAACATCAGCACAGAATCATCAATTATTTAGCACATTCACTTTCTGTGTGCAAACAAAGTATTAGGTTACATACACCCATTTCCTGTTTCAATTAGGGTGGGACATACTAAAGATACGGCTATATTGTTATTAATCATATCTTTAATAATAACTTTATTTGTATAGCACTTTAAAAAAAAAAACAGGGGTTTGACATACATGCAGAGAGAAGAACACAACAACATCAACAAAAGCACCAAACAGCAAAAGAACCCATTCAAAAACCCGAACTAACATATTAACCCATACATCAAGAGAGCTCAAGCAATACAGGAACCCAGCTATAAAAACTGAGACCGAGAGGACCAAAGATGTAAGGAGATATGAGCAATTAAAAGAGATGGAAAAAAAACAAGAAACACAAACAATAAGAGGAGATAACAACAACAGTGGGGGGGGGGGGGTGTGACATCACATAAAAGCTAGTCTCTAAATGTGTGTTTTAGGAGTTGATTTAAAAGAAGTGACTGATTCTGTGCGCCTAATCTCCTCAGGCAGGCCTAGCCAAAGTCGAGGGAGCCTTCGTTTTGAGCCTCCACTTTGTTGTCCTGACTCGCGTGGTACAGGTATCGAATTACTGGTGTAAATATTGATATTTCAATTTTTAAAAAAGTGACACACGAAGCAGATTTTCCTGCCAATTTGCTTCCCATGTCACCACTTCATGACTCCTCACAGTGGTTTTCATAAAATGGATGGGGGGAAATGAATGAATGACATGAATCCTGCATTTAACCCTTCGAGGGAATTTCATAAGCTTCAGTTAATCAGATATCTTGAAGTGTCACTTCATGATTGTCCTGCAATATATGATTTATCACAGAATCCTTGAGATGATCTTTATCAAGGCCCACTTTCTCTATATCGTATTATATCTTGAGTTTCCCTGCAATTCCCACCACTCAAATTCATTCTAATACTATTAAAAAAAGAAACAGTTTTGCAGTACTTACAGGACATTCTCCAGGGATTTTGGCCGGACAAAGATGGCGATGGGATGAAGCTGAGCTGCTTGTAGTCTGCGCACAGCATTGGCTGATACATCCAGGATACAGTGTTTCCCCTGCTGCTCGTGCACACATGTAAATAATGAAAGGATAAGGATGACTTGTTATCAACTGTAATTTCAGCTTTGTCTTGTTTTTCTTGAAAACACTTTGTAAGATATGCTGACGTAATTAATGCCTTGATGTGTCTAATAATATTAGATAATTTATCGTTTACCCCTCTATTTTCACTTTTATAAAGTTCTTATCTTTTCAATTGATCAAGTTCGGTTTGTATTTTGTGGTTATCTAATACTTTTTTCAATGATTTAAAAGATCCTACAGGATTGATTTTTCTTTTTATCAGCAGCAGTAACCGTAGGAAACACCAGTCAGTAAGGCAGCTAATCATGAGGGGTCGTGGCGTACTGCTTACGTTTTCTTAAATAGATTAAGTTTCTATTTTTTTTACAGAAACACAGCTGAAATTCCATGCATTGTTAATCACTGATCAATTAGATGACTTTTTTTTGCTTTATTGCATAACTTAAGTACGGATCATTACTTATCAGAAAATGCAAAGCTAATTACAGAAAAAGGATTTAGAAAACCCATATGAAATAACAGTGCGATTAATTCTATAGTATATCCTGGTGAGACGTGTTGCTGTGTACCTGTTCAGCAACCTCCCGGACACTCTGGACACTGGTGCCATACAGGTGACTGTTGTACTGGCCGGCCTCGATGAACCGATGGCTCTGGATATCCTTCTCCATCTGTTCCCGTGACGACACAAAGTGATAGTCCCGCCCATCCACCTCATACTCCCTCTTGGGCCGCGTTGTGTCTGTCAGGCAAAGAACAAAGCAATGAAAGCAGCACTGGCACTGAAACCCCACTTTGAATCTCAAAATCAAAGCAATTACTTCCCTGTATAATGCAGACATCAACCTAAAATGGCTACAGGTGGCAGCGGTGACATCAAATGAAAACCAGCGAGTCTCTATGAGTGACAGCATAATTACTTACGGGGAACACAAGATCCAAACTTATCAGGGAACTCAGACAACAGGTCATCATTTATCCTGTCTTTGACGGGACCCAGAATGATGATGGGCCTCGCATAATGAACTGAAGAGAAAGGGAAAGAGTCAGAGAGGGGAAATAAAATCAAAATGAACTCCAATATGAGATTCTCTATAATGGACTGCTTTATAATCTTACCTTCCACTTGGGTGACAGTTTCATAACTGTGTGAGGTTTTATCTCTCCCTGGGGACAGAACACAGACACATTCAGCCAAGTTTCTCTTTGCTGTTATAATGACAACTAGGTTTTATTGTTTGGCATGTTTGTGTTTATTTGAGAGTGGAGCTGTTCCAATTCCAGTAATTCCAATATTAGTCTCGGAAATACCTCAGCTAATACCTAAAAAAGCTTTACCAGGTATTGTCAAGTAGGACTGTCAACGCTCCAATATGATTATTAACTACGCACCTGAAAAGAATCCACTTTTATTCTACGCTAAAACACTATCACACACATCAAGGATATATAATGTAGTTTCCACAAGCTAATACTGTCTGTATCAGAAAGGTTCTCCAATACAGCCAGTACCCAAGTCTAGTTAATGAAATCGGTATTAAGAAGAAAAATGGCATCAGAAAACCTATATTTCATTTGTTGTAAGATGATGTGGTTATAACAAAAGGAGGGCAAACACATGACTTTGTTTGAGGTGATACCTGCTGTGGACTACAGTCCAGAGGAAATATCAACAACTGCTTGTGTTCACATTTGGCAGTGTGTCTAATGTCCACAAACTGGCAGTGAGGTTAAAAGTTAGAGACAGCGCTGCTCTGTGGCTGCAGATATTGGCAGTTACTGGAGGCACTGTTACTCGCACCTTCAGCTGAGTGATTCATCCTCTCATGAATACACATAACAGGATCCCACAGAGTGTGTCTGGTTACCATGCAGACACATAAACATTTACATGAAGTCTATGTAAATAAGATATTTGTGCATGGCAGCAAATTATGTTCCAGTGCTGTAGTGTCAATGCCAAGTACTACAGTGTTAATTCTAATCTGTTAAAGTCAGTAACATTTGTAAATGTCAGCCTGCAGTGTCAATACACAGAGCATTTATGCTTCATACTAATTACCCTGAGTGCTCAGGCTGTCCCGACCATGGTCCTGCAAACAGAAAGAGAGCAGAGATTTACACACTGGCAGGCAGTTAAAGAGAGAAACCCATGTTCAGAAAACGTCAGTGAAGGAACGTACCCTCTCTTTGGTGTTAACACGAGACCACTCTTTCCTTTCAACCCTGTTAAGGTGAGGATGTATAAAAAAAAACATTTTGAAGACAAGGCTATACGCTTTTTAATTTTGCTTTCTTCTTTAATCAAGGACTTTGGAAACTTTTGAAATACAATGAAAGGTGAGTCATCCCACCCACACTCACAGTGTCATGTCTGACCTTTGCTTGCTAGGGATGAAGCCGACCTCTTCAGCCTCGTTCTGGGGGCTGACCTTACGGGCCTGCCACCACTCCTCGTCTCCACAGTCCAACACATGCAGCACATCCCCAAACTTGAATCCAAGTGCCTGACTGAGGAAGCCACAGTCTGCAGTCTTATCATAGTCAAAAAGGGCCCTGACAGATGAAAGAATTAGAAACAGTCAATAAATAATTTATTTTTAAAAGAATTCCACACTTAAAACAGATTAAAAAAACATCATACTGTAACTACCTTTACAGTGCTTCTTGAAGCATAAGTTACTTAGGTAAGAGACAGTGCTAAATACATGAAAGCATTTGTTGAAGGTTGCCCTAATTTAAAAGCTAAGGGTGTAATTTGAATGATTGCACAAACAGTTCTGACCTTATATTGAAGATACCTTTGTTTCTGAAATAAAAGACTAGTTGCAAGCAGACAGATGTAATGTGGCAATTAATCTGACACATTGAGAGAAACCCAGGGAAAAGGCAAAAGCTTTTTCATTAGATAAAAGAAAACCTGAGCAAAGGGCATTCTGCAACATTACTTTTGATGCAGTACTGTTTCTAGCCAGCAGTGGCAGCACTGAGCACTGTGCATGAGTGCAGAGCCGCTGAGCGAAGAAGAGATACCGCGCCATCTACAATTTGGTACCATCTTTTAAAAAACGTCATGACTGCACCCGCGTTTAATTGGCGTGTGTCGCGGTTTGATAACTACTTTGGCACAAACGCCAACAATACAGTCAAACCGTTGCAATGAATACCTGTAACAGGCGCTCATGATGTTCAACCAATCAGAGACCATGACAGGAGAGTTAACATTTTGTACGGAAACACAAACTGCAATAGGGACAGCCTTCGAAACCATTGACTGTATTTATACAATTTTAACAGTATATTTGGGACCCAAATGTCAGAAGAAATAACTCCGAGCGAAGCAATGATAACATTATTGTTCAAGGCGGACAAGTGCGTTGCGGCCAGTAACCATGGTAACGGTCGGTAGGTCGAGGCTGTGTGGTGGCGGTAACGGTCGGTATGTCGCTGATAATGTCATGAACAGTCTTTTTTGGAAATTAAAATTAAAAAGACAACAATGGGGACGGAACCATCGACTGTAAATATTACTGAGGCCACAGAAGAAGCTGGATGGACATGGCAGGTACTTAAAAAAAGTGGCGGGAGTTTTGGAGGGAAGGTAAAAACAAAATGGCAGCGGAAAACAAACCAGTCGGATTACATAAACATATTTCATGTATTAAACTCTGTGTTGGCACGACATGAGCTGTGTTGTATTGTGCACCCCTAACAGATGTACCAAAACCAGAGGGAATATTATGACTCAAAAGAAAAACTTCCCCTGAACCCGGAGGAGACATTCAACACAGAAAATCAAGTGAGAAGTTCATCCAAAGGTAAGAACCATATTCTGTGTAACGGTTTTTTTGTTGGACATTTTCTCATTTTGTCAGTTTTTGTTTTGATATTGTTGGACATTATTGTTGTTAGCATCACTTTAAGAGAGTTTTCATAAACTCAACACTACTAACTCACAGCATCACAAACTCTGCTGGGTGATTGGTCTGATTGGTTGATGGTTTGAGTGGTGTTTTCTCTTTGGCATTGTAGTTGTTTATATGTAGTGGAGCTGTTCATGGTGCTGAAACATTGTTGATATACTGAGTGACTAATGTCACTGTTTTTGTACATTGGCGTCATACCTGCTTATGTTGTCTCTCAGCTTGAAAATGAGGCATGATGAAAACTTGCGCTTGTATAACAAGCACAGAATCTCTGCTTGTAAACTGTGTGGTGAAGCGCTTAACAGAACGACAGTATTTTATACAGCGTGTAAGAAATCTAAATTGGGTGTACATTGCTCAAAATATTGATGTACTGTGCTGTGCACTTACTCATTCAGAGAAAGTCATAGTTAATAAATGTGTTCTACTGGTGTTTCCAGTATCTTGTGAGTGAAATGAATTTCTTGAATATGCTAGGTAGACAAAAGCTATACACTCAAGTACCTGGCGTCTTTAGTCTTTGTCAGTCTGTGCAACCAAGCAGTTTAGTTCTCGCATATACTTAGCATAAATATTTTTCTACATTTTGCACTTTTTAAATGTAAATATTTGGTGTGTGGTCACTGGGGTTTTTGGGGTTCGAACCATGCTTGCAATAACCTCAGTTTGTTTGTTGAGCAAACTACAAATAGTACTATTATGATGCTAATTCTTCTATTAAGTGTGACACCTGATGTAGAAGCCTCTCTTTGGGTTGCTCCTTAGCGTTGTGGTCCCAGAGCCCATGCTGCTGTTCATCAGCTGTTCTCTCAAGTCATGAATCTTGGCCTCAAAACGGCTGTACTCTGAAACAGAGAAATAGAAACACATTAAGTGCTTGGAAGTGAGAAGGAAGCTTCAATCCAATTTAAAACAACAGTATGTCATTTTTAGAGATGCACTGAACCACTTTTTTTCAGTTTCGATCCGATACATGTTTACTGATTCCGGATTCCCATATTTCGACATCATAACTAATAATGTTACTGTTGTCGTTGGTAGTATGTGTAAGGCTACACAAAGCTGTAGTAAACCCAGCATTGCATTGCATTGTGCTGGCTTCACACACAAACATTTTAATACGTGATATCTAACGCTCGTGTGCTAGGACACGGTGTACGTTAATCTTGTTTTGGAAGAAAACATAGCTAGTTTTTCCTTACCATCGGGCCTGTACTGAGCGATGATGGTCACTGTCTGTCCGGCGTTCTTCAGTGCTGCCGCTGCTTGTTCATGTGTGGCCATACGCAGGTCCACGCCATTCACCTGACACAGCATAAAAGCATTACCTACTAAAACTGAAAAAAGCACTTAATGCCTCTTTGAGCGTATTAATGTGTGTGTGACAGCTTTATGAAGTTAAAAGATGCTTTACACTGAGGATCTGATCGCCCTTGTGCAGCTCTCCGCTGAGGTCAGCTGGTCCCCCTGCCAGAATGAAAGAGATAAAGATTCCTTCTCCATCCTCTCCTCCAACAATGTTAAATCCCAAACCTGTGGAGCCTCTGTGAATCAAAACTCTGCGAGGATCCCTGGACAAAAGATGGAGGAGAGATTATTAATACAACAGTCATGGCATCAGTAATACTACACACTTTACAAAGTTATTGCATACTAACACAAATACCGTTAATCCTACTGCTACAAATATAATTCTGATGATAAAAATCTGTATATATTGTATTAGGATTATTGCTCACCTGGGGATGTCATCATCTCCCATCATGCCATGAAGAACAGGAGAAAATCGACTAGGTGAGGTGGGAGTTAGGGCTTGTGGGTAATCTGATCCTAGATAGTTGGGGTGACTGAGTTCAGTGTCCATATGAGAATATGCTGAAAAGAAAAACATAGAACCATGAGTTATAACTTAAATGCATTTCCCAAGGAATGTAATGATTTAACACATCTTAAACATGACTTTTCAGCCAAAATGAAAATATTCCTCAATTGCATTTGAAAAAAAAAGAAAAATATATATATATATATTTTTTTAATGTTTAGTTTGAGTTGCTTCAAGGACAGACTTTTAACAAGCAGTTTTTGGGTCAAGGGAAAGTCTAGTGGGTTTGTGAGGAGTAAAACCTTGAATTTGTTCACCATAGCTTTGAATTATATCAGACCTAGTCATCTTCAGTAGTTAAGAAAGATGGCATGATCGCAACTCTATTTTTAGCCACTGCTCAAAATATGAAATTCTCCCTTGTTGTGTTTTCTACTTTAAATTCATCATTAAAAGCAGTAAGGATATGGTCTTATTTTAAGCCAGGTGTAGATATAATTCAGAATAAAAATGAACACTGATGAAATATTTTTTCCACTGAAAACAGCTTACTGCTGGTGAGGTCTGGGGGGTTGTAGGAGTTGGTCAGGTACAAGTTGTTGGGCTTGGCCACCCTGAGGTACACCACCTCGGCTGTGTTCTTCAGCGCCCCCACTGCATCCTCATGCATCACGTCCTCCAGACACACGTTGTTAACCTGTTATTTGAGACAAGCGGAGAAACGCATCAGGATCTCCTACAGCATACTACGAAGCTCTAAATGTCAACCCTGGATCCCGCCCCCCTAACTAACACATTTGTATTTATATTTTTGATAAATGTGAACGTATCAAAGATGGGATGGGGATCAACTTGACTGGATCATGAATTATTTCCTTACTCTAGATATATAAGATAAATTGCTTAGCATTTTCTGTATTGTTTATATTGCATACTTGAACAACATTACCTAAAATCTTTCAATACAATAATTATGTTGTAAACAAATATATCTAATGTCTTCCAGTAATAATTAGCTCAGCTAAAAAAATAAAATAACAAAGTAACAAAACGAGCATTGTGCCACATGATTGATCAATATTTTGTTGTTAAATGTATTTATTTGCGTATTCATAAATGAGCACAAACATTTTGCCATGTTCCATATTAACTTTTAGAGGTGAAGCATTTGCTCAGGCACCATTTAGTAGAAACAAAGCACCATTTTGAGGTTGCTGGTGTTGAGCACACCATCAGCTGCTTTGTAAAACTCTCTGTTCTCCAGCAGATGGCAATATTGGCTGCTTAAGTATCCTTGCAGCGATACTACAGCTTAACATTTATCCCATCCTACACATCTATTACCATTTTAATTAAAGTAATTTAAGGCGATGAAAATTACAGCTATAATTTTTGGCTCTTGATACATCAATGCTGCTAATATACGCAAAATGTGTAAGTGTGTAAATGTCTGTCTGTGTGCTTAAATTGTATGTGTATGTGTGGGCATGTAGATATGCAACAATTATTACATTTGAATGACCAACTGCTAAGATCTTGTCCCCAATCTGCAGACGACCATCTTTATGAGCAGCGCCACCTTCAATGATCTTGGTGACATAGATACTGTTATCTCCTGGTATATGCTGGTTACCCACCCCTCCAGCAATGCTGAAACCTAATCCTGTAAAAGGGAGTCATGAGAAAGGCAGAGAGTGAGCAAAGAGGGTATGGGTTAACACAGAGCAGATTTGTTAAATCCAGAGGGGCAAAGCTTAGCTGGGTATAAAGAATTCCTAAGCCCACACAGAAAGCGGTTATGCTGTACACCGATCCACACTTCCACATACCTTTAGGCCCTTTGATGAGTTTGATTTCAGCGACTTTCTCTGCTGCTGGTTTTCTGCGGAGAACATAAAGGCGTACGATAGCACCAGCCTCCTTAAGAGCCTCAACAGCTTGGCTGTGTGTCACCTCTCTTACGTCAACATCATTCACAAATAGGATGCAGTCGTTCACACTAAGAATAAAGAGAGGGGGAGAGGGAAAATACAGCATGTAACTTTTGTTTTGCTAAATACATTGAGTGTTATCCTCTCCAAGAGGGGTCAGTAAATCTTCAGCTTAAGCTGTATTTGGCATCAGTTACAATGGACATCAGACATCTGGCCTTTGCCCCTCCTATCACTGTTTAATATTAAAGTTGGTATTAACACCTCTCCTATTGATCTAGCAGGAGGGTGCGCTGCAGTACAGTTCTTTTTGTGTGAACTCTTTAGAAAATTGATGAGGAATCGATCCTTGAAGTGATAGAGTAGCCTGTGTGTTAATGAAAAACTGAGTTCCAAAAAATTAGATTTTGAGGGAATAGCTATTTTCAGTAATACAGATTGTCCCTTGAAAGGCCTAAACTCTCCACTTATCTCTGTTCTATTAACCTGTTTAAAACAGATTTTCTGGACAAGAAAATTGAAGTGTACAACATTTTTAAGGGCTGCAAAAGTATAGCTTTCTTATCTTTGTGTCACTAACTTCTCCTGCTTCCAACATTGCCAGCTAATGACGCTTTCACGCTTTCAGGTGAATGGCAGATGTGAGATCAGTTTTATTGTCTTATTGTTGCTGTTAGTTATGGTGATCTTCAACATGTGCCTTTTTTTTATTTCTGTTCACTGCTGACACTAACATTTGATTCAGTTCATTGATGACTTAAGTGAATGTTCATTATGTTTGTGACTTTCTATATCAAATACATTCAGATTATAGCCTCTATTTCTTGCTCTACATTTATATTTTCTCTGTCCCTTTCTTTGTTTTTCCACTCTCTATATTTAATGAGCTGGCTGAGGCTCTTCATTTTGTTAGTTTAAAAACAAGTCAGATTTGCAACAGCTTTTATGACCTATTGATCTCATTGACTCCAACTTTGAAATCCTTAGGTTCTCTTTCCAGTGTCAGGTTAATGCTCCTCCACAGTTCATCTCCAGTTTCCATCAACCAGTCCCCAGAGGTTCTTCCACCGACCTGAGCAGCAGTCCTGCTCCAAATCAAATCTATACAGATTTTGTATCATTGCTCTTTTCCCCTCGACCACTACCAACAAATAAAGGAATATACCTTCACAGCATGACTACCCTTTTAACTAGGACACTTCAATGTGGTCTTTTTTTTAACAATTACTAATTTTCCCCCCCAAATTTTCATTTTGCACACACCATCCAAAACATCCAAAAGTGGCTGCAGACCATCAAAAAAGCATGCATTTTACATCAGTGAATAAACAGGTTCTGTAAGGCTTTCACGGAGAAACAAGATTCTTTGTATTTCCTCAACATACTTGGGTTATGTTGCCCTCAGCAGACAGTAAAGGCTAAAGAAAAAACCTCTGCATTCAGGCATATGTAAGTGTTTTCTCCAGGCCTGCTTTAGACTCAGCAGTCTTTCCAGATGGACATTTATAGGTCAACTGTAAAGAAGAGGAAGGGAAGGACGCCTATGTTGCTGCTCAACCCTATAACTCATTTGAAAAAAAAAATCCAGGGAAAAAGCACATAGCGTCTATTTATTTTCCTACCCTGAATTTCCTACTAATTCAGGTTTTTTCTTTTTTTTGTATTTAAGACAATTATTATCATCTTACATCATGTTTTGATACTAATGTAGCCTCGACCTATCAAATCTTTGCTGTGAGATCAGTAAGTTTTATTCACTGCTGCTAAACCTGGTGAACACAACTTTAATGTGCTATATGTTTACAGTTGGTCCTCTTATATCATATAAAACCTGCACAATGAATGCAATGAATTGCTTAGACCTGATAAAAAGGTTGAGGATATTTTTTCCGTTAAGGCATTCAGGTCTTGAATCTTAAAAGCAGGTTCTTTCTGATGCAACTTTGATGTCGAACAGGTTTGACACTTAATAGGCTGTAGTTGTGTAGAACAATACTTTGGACTTAAAATGAAGAGTTTGTTCGTGTACTCTTAAGTGTGTTTGCTTGTAGCAGGTTGTCTGGTTGTCTCTATCCCTGAATATGAAAGTAAATGTGCAGGAAGGTTGTGCTAGTTCTAGTGTAAGAGCAGGATTTGAAGTCTACCTTGCCTGGTATTCCTGAAGGTTCTTGTTCGAATAAGCATTAATGAATGCATTTGCAGGCTGGTGGGTTGTTTATTGTAGATCCTTGTGTGTGCAGATTTACCTGAGCCGTCCATCCTGAGCTGCGGCTCCTCCAGGTATGATTTTGGTGATGAAGATGCTGGGGTCGTCTCCCACATGGGGGTTATCTGTTCCTCCTGCTATGCTGAAGCCAAGGCCTGAGTTACCCTGCAGGAGTAAATATTTTAAACAAGGCATTATTATTCACATCAAAGTTATTCAGTGTGGTAGAAATTGAACGAGAGCTGTAAAATGTCTTGAATCACACATAGAAAAGAAACAAAAACGTTTTCTCACACTCACTCTCTCCAGTGTGATCTCCTCATACTCGATTTCCCCTTCTGTTCCATTTACCTGTCAGAAGACGTAGTTTAGTGTCGTCGGTAAAATATTGTTCAATCATTCAGATACCAGTTTTACTTTTGTACAAATTAACAATACAAGCCAATATAATGAATCAACTGACGTGTATGTCCAGAAATTACTCTGCTAAATTTGATCCAAAATGAACCTTCCTACTCTTTTACAAACTGTATGTGTGTACCATTGTGGTACCTGCAGGTAGTTAATCAACTATTCTTCTTCTTTTAAATTCATCTTCTGGCTGTAAAACTTTGCTTCACATCAGTTTTTTACTTCTACAATTAAGCGAGTCTCTGAGGAAGAGGAATTTAAAGAATCCAGGCTTCACTGTTTTTGGTGCTGACCTAGAAAACAACTTAACTTATTGCTGTAATGGTGCAAAAACACTCCTCTGTTGATGTAAGACTTACTCTGAGAAGCCTCATTCTCTCATCTTTTGCAGTTTCGTGAAAGAATATTCAAGGTTTAAAGAAATAAGAATCTAATTGTTTCATTTGTGTTAAATGTAAAAAAAAAAAAAAAAAAGATGGAATCCCAATTTTAATTAAAAATAAATAAATGAATGACTGTTATTATTCAGACTGAAACCATGGGCAAAGACGTACCTGGATGCTTTGGAAATGAATGGAATTACTTACAATACAGACTGAATATACTGTAGGCTGTTCTGTTAGTTCTGTGATTAAGTCTAACATAATAACACAATAAAAGACAGATTAAACATAATCCTTACATATGGGGAGCCATCGAGTGTGTCAGTGTTCACCACCACTGGAGGAGTATTTCCCTGGAGGCAGAGAGAGAATAAACATTATTAAGAAATGATGGCAGAAACACAAAGATGAGGCAGCTCCTGGATGAGTTCTCAGTATATTCCTGAAATGTTCAGTAGCAGCCAAGAGCCATTTTAGCTCTCCACCATGATAATACTGTTCTCATTCTGCTATGGTTGTCACTATGTTGATGGATAAAGCTCTGCTGGAGAGCCATTTGTTATTTTTTCTCCCAAGATAGAGATACTAATAATTCATGATAGCCCCTGTGTTTTTTTTTTTTCTTCAAACTCTTGTCCTTTGTTTCATCTTGGTGTACTTGTTGGTTTAATTACAAGCTTGAATGTAATAGCCACTGTGGTTTCAAAGATCTGCCTCCTGCCCATCAGTTGTTTCCCAACAAATCTCTCAGTGATTAATGTGTAGACACATTGACAGCTCATGGTGGCAATCGCCCAGCCCACTCAAAGGCTTAATCAGGAAATAAAACTGGGTAACAAGGCAATGACAGACAGAATAGTTGGATACATTTTTTTTTTTTTATCAATGACTGTAATATCAGCATGCATGATAATCAGTATACATGGTACCAGACTTTAAATGCATCCTTTATGGATATCACAGAAAAGCAGATCACATTGTTTTTCAGGATCGTTACACAGAAAAGACTTGAAAGTAAGAGACAGGGAGATAGAGAGGAAGAGGACAGGATTTTGGTTTGGGTAAACTCTTTGGGATTTTTCTCATCTGAAGTGTGACAGTTAACCTCTACACACTGTTCTGATTGCTCTCCTTTTTAATGCAATTTCTCTACAATACATTTTTATGCTTTCAAGGGTTCACTTTCATCATCAAGCTATTTGATGTTGGAAGAAGTAAACACACCACCTACTGTTCTCTTTGGTGAACACAGCCTGATTTCCCCATTGGCACTCCTGTTTTTTTTTTATTTCTGTCACTGTGCTGTGCCATGCTGATTAGCATGGGAAAGACCTCAGCATCAAAAGTGCTTACAGAGCAGCAACCAGCAGCATAAAATCAGCCCGCTGACCTTCACAGTCCCGACAGCTCGGGCACACACAAGTACACACTACACAACCACACAACTGAACGTTTCAGCTTAAAAAAAATAAAATAATTTTCTTTATAATTTTTAAAAACAAATATCAATAGGGGTGGGAATCTCTTATTTACAAAAAGATTCAATACGTTACGCTTCTCTAGAGCTACCAATCTACGATCCAATTCAGGGACGATATATTAAAATACATATATATATATTTTAATATAATAGAGTTGAGAAAAAAATTATAGCCAGTGTAATTTTAAGATAACATGTCCTCATGTTTATTATTATTTCTGTGGAACCAAGAGAATAGCCCTACTGTAAAAATCTGTTTATTATGTAAAGTCTTTACCACACACAACAATGCTAAATTTTGTTACCAACACAAATATCTTAGCTCTTCTGAAGGCTACATCTCACTTTGTGGGCTCAAAGCAGGATAAATAATCTTAATTTGAACTGTCATTATTAAGAGTAATATCAAACGACATGTTGTAAAAACAAATGTAGTTTGATAAGTCCCCCCCATAAAATGATACAGCTTTAATATTGTGCTGAACACAATCTGTGTGCAGCTTAATCGTTTGGCTGTGTGGCTTTAACAGGCTGTGTGGCTGAACAAAACTTTAACGTATATCATTAGCGTTTTCCTAAAGAAATGAAATATAGACTTGGATGTAACAGCAAAGTAGAGATAATATCATCTTAGTGAGGGGAAACACAACACTGATAGAGCTCTTGCCAAAACAAGGGTGAACCTTTGGTTAGCTTCTTTCCCGCGGACACACAAAGTTGGCCTGCTTACTGTTGGACAGGCCAGTTGCCAGTGGTAAGCTTGTGCTAGCGTGAGGTAGCGTGTAGTGTAGGTAACAGCAGTAAATCCTGCAGTGAGTGTGCGGTTCTAGGGGCGATGGGCCCAGGATGAATGTTGTGTTAACAAACTGCGATGAACAATGACTCCACCTCTAAATTAATTGTCTAGTGACAAAAATCATATTTATAGCCAGCAGAAATGTAAGCGGGGAGAGCAGGCACTCGATCTGCTTCATGCACGTGTACCTGCATTCACCCGCCTGGTCTGAGGCTCATAACACAGTCTGTGCATGTTCACATCCCTCTCTGTCTGAGAGACAGTTTTTACTGAAAGATTACAAAAATGCCAATAATATTGACATTTACCAAGTCAAGCTTAACAATATTGAAAACAACTCTCGGTGTCTTTGCTTATTCTGGTCGGATTAAGTGTGCAAAAAATACTCCACTGCCATCATAGAGGATGGTTTAGCTGGAACTGAATACAAACCAGAGATGGCATATTAGTGAATCTTTAATGCTGCATGTCCTGCAAACCATGCAGCAGAACGAGGAAAGCTGTTAACACAAAAGCCAATCAGTCAATAAACAGCGTAGTCACCTCTACTATGTAATACCCAATGTCAAACTACTGGTATATGTTTCATGAAGGAGATGTTGTGCAATGAGCATTATGAATTACCATTTGAATTGCAAGTCTTCAGCATGCATCTGCTGCTCTTCTGTTAAAGCAAAAGAGACCCATATAGCTAACAGCACAAATGATCCTGACTGCTCCATTTTTAGCACTGTCCAGAGCTGTTCAACAAATGGAAATGAAAAGACTTTTGTGAATGTGAAGTGTTTTGTGACGTGTAGCTGTGATTTTTGTGCGTGGCTGGCGAGCTGCCTCTGTGCTCATGTGTGGGTTTAATTGCAGGATGTGACAGAGGTTAATTTTGCAAATGGCTCACTTATTGGCTCTTCATTGCATCCCACATTTATATCTGCAGAGTGCAGGAATATGTGTTCGCATACTCCTTTGTGAGGGCTCTTGTGATGTGGAGTTGGTGGGTGCCTACAGCTCATGGTTTGGTGGAGCGTGATGATAATGAAAGAAACTATTAGAGGAAAAAACACTATACCTGCAGAAACGTACATTCAGCCTGAGGTTGATTTAATTACTTTACCAGATATGATTACTCAGCCTAACTGTGATTAAACAATCTATTGTAGGCTGCAGCAGCTTGAGCCTTAACCTGAGTTCCCTAATCAGATAAACAGTACCAAAAGTACCTCTTGGTGTATTAAGAAAAAAAAAGGTAATCAAACGTACTCTTCAAGCACCTTTCTGAGCTACTTCACATGACATTTTCTTATAGATTTCTATCACATTTTAAGTACAACCTTAGTTAAAAAAAAAAAAAAAGGGAGAAAAAATGTTTGAAAAGTGCCTACCAGCTTATAATGCCGATGATACTTGGCTTTCCGAACATTGTCGAGGAACCGGCAGCCCATCTTTTTGGCATACCACACGGACATGAACATTCTGATCCAGTAATGAAATATCAATCAGCCTTGATACTTTGTGTAAAACCTGCTCATCTCACAAAATGGCATACACATCCACCAAGAGTGTGCCTAAGAGTTTGAGTGCCCTCTCAGCAGTCCCACAAAAACATTTTTTACATACTGTAGCATTATAGCCATAACAGCCACAACAGAACCTCAGAGCAACCTGATTGCCCCAATTAACAGAGACCTTTTTTAAGCTAACAAAAGCCCTCTCAGCTTTGCTTTGTTCTCCATTCAAATAAAACATAACAACTGAGATAGCATTCTACGGATACAACACGTTTTAAGACATTTAAATAATTCTAGATCCAGAATCACAGAAAGCACCGCTTAATAAGTGTCCTCGTCCTGCTGAGTCGTTTCATAGACTTCATTGCAGAAAGCCCTGCACCATCCTCCAAAACCAAAGCTCCAGTTATAGAAATCACTCATTTTTGAGGAGGCTTGTCCTTATTGAGAAAGAACAGTCCTTTCTTCAGAAATCACCCATTCAGAGTAAAACTGAACAAACAGATCCTTTCATTCCTCGTCAGCTGTGGCAGTGGCTGTGATAGCGGTGCCTCCCTGCTGCTGGTCTGTGCTCAGTGAGAACGCAGTTCATATTTTCTGCTGCTACTGTACTGTACCCCGCCCACCCCCTCCGCTCAGGAAAGTCGAGCGTGTAGGAAAGTTTGATGGCAATTACTTAACTGTCTGCCCTGGCTATGTGAGAGTGGGAGGAATTACACTTTGGCTGAACTTTGAAGGACAAGCAGCTAAAAGTGGCCTGACTTGTCTTAAGGAGCACTTGAAAGTGAGAGGCTGTTGCCAGCTAAACAGTACTGGCAGAAAGCTGGTAGATTGCAGCTTGATATCACATCATTTTTCCTATATTATGTACATTTTCTCCAATACTACATCATTAAGTAGCCTTACCAAGCCACAAAAGTTCTAATGGAAATCAGAAAAAACTGTGAAATATCAAAATGAATCTACATCTTTCTTCTAATGACAGATGGATCAGCAGGCGTGATATATATATATGAGCTCATATACACACACAGACGCTCTCTAAACAGACTTATGTAAGGACATGCTGAAGGACAAGCTGTCAGCTGACGTTCTCATCTTGTCAAATAAAACTCCTCACCCTACCTATCTAATTTTCTCACCCTTAATATTACAAGGCCCTCTCTATCAGTCTCACTCTGCCATTCAGCAAGAACAGCTCTCTCCTCCTTTTTTTTGCATGCGTATATTTTTTTCCTCTGTCTCTCTCTCCCCACTTCTTCCCTAAGGACCTGAGCTGCTGCTGCACTGTAATTACACCGAAGCTGCAGGGACATATTTAAACATTTATTAAAGAAAAGTAAGGAGGACAGAGAGAATAAAGATAGAAACAAGATACCAAGCAGACAAGAGTGCAGAGCAGACAGGGGAAGGGATAATGGAGGACTCTTGGGGAACACTATGGAAAACAGTAATTGTATCCTTACATTAAAAACAACTGCCTTTTTCCCACACTGAAGTGTCAAACACATTAAAGAGGGGTTTTGTCTGAGAAGGATTTGTGGTAAAGGATTACGTATGGTAACAGTTCTATGGTTAGAGAGGAGAGAAAGTGATAGGCATGTTTTATGATTAAAATAGACAGAGTGGAATATAAAATGGGTGTTTGGGTCGTCAGTAAGCTCTTTGTGCCTGCTGGTCTTCACTCCAGGCTTTTCAAGTGAATGATAAATGGCATTTGTGTTGTGTAATGTTTGCAGTTCAGTAACTCTGTTAAAATACATGTACCTTATGCATCAGGAAAAAAACCCAACCTTTTTCCTTTAAATTCTTTTTGAGACAGATCTATGTCAGGTAAAATGTTTGAGCCCTGCCTCCAGGGTACTTAACAGAGTCGCACACACACTGAGGGAAGCCCTCTTTGTTAAATGTATGTGAAATGTGAAAGAGTATCCTGAAAAATAAATTCAGCCAGGCTTAGCTCAATAGTTAGATGCCTCTGGGAAACACTGCAAAGTTAAGGAAATAGCTGCAACAGGGACAGTTCAAGACCTTAAGCTCATTAGCTTTGCAGTAGTTTTCAGAAACAACCCTTTTAAAAACCTCTTTTCTTAACTCTATTATTTATAAAAGGAACCAAAAAAAGAGTCCCTTTCTTGTGCTGGAGATTTAGTTTGCTGCATTGTTTGTATAATATGTCATACAACATAATATATTTGGATCTTTTGTTTGCTGTAAATTGAAGATGAACTCTCAATGCTGTTCACAGCAGATAGAACAGTACACGATGTCATTGCAATTTATGGAACCCCATGATACAAGAAAGACTTACAGTCTCACATAGAGTGGAAGCGATATGAAGTTTAATTAATATGAGCTCTGATCAATATCAAAAGTTCTCTGCAGTGTGCAAGAAATCTGTTGTAATTACACTAAGCTATAAGTTTAAAAATATAATATATGTGATTTGAAGCTAAAGCACCTCTTCGCTAAATCATGTGCATAACCCAAAGACCTTTTCTTACTTTGCCAAACCATTGCAGTGCTTCCAGAGACAATCATACCCATAAATCATTGGGGCCTGGAACAGTACTGGCAAACCCCACACCATTAAAGCAATAAAGAGACAGACTGACGACACCACCTACACCTCAATGACAACCACACAGCGGCGGCTGCAGAGGCACCCACACACGCACTCACGTAATCAGAGGGGTTCCTGCAATGCATCTTGGAGACAATTCATACTTTAACCTAACCAGTGTAGAAAATTGAATCCATTCATATTCAGAATGAAGTTCTTCTGTTTGTGTGTGTGTGTGTGTGTGTGTCTGTGTGTGTGTGTGTGTGTGTGTGTGTGTGTGTGTGTGTGGTGTTAAGACATTGTGCTTCAGTGTGCAGAATGTCCAATGTGTAAACCCCACTGATTATAAGCAGGCACTATTAGAAAGGATGCGTTCAAGGTCGGGGCAAGCAGACAGAGACAAGAAATGACGAATAGTTACAGGAGCAACTACTTGTTCCACAGAGACAGAAAGACTGAGAGCCACATTTTATAGTACACTCCTTGCAATGACACAGTCTTTCTCTTTCAAAATAATTCTTAATTATTCGTGCCATTGATGTCTTTAAATCACAACTTGTTTTTGTTTTTTTCTTAATTTAAAAGGTAATTACTACTTAGCCTTAACTTTTTCTTTGTCATCACATCATTTTCACAACACAGTGCCCAGTAATCCATGGTACATAATGCTCATGCAAGTTGTCTGATTATAATGTTTTTGTTTGTAAAAAGGAGTAGAACCTTCTTTCATTGTCTCAAAAGCCATTGGGCATAGACTAACACTGACACCTACAGGCTTCAGTCAGTCCTGCAAAAAGACCATATCCATCTATCAAACCCTCATGCTTTATTACATATTCCAAATACCACTGTACCTTTAACAGTGAACACACATTATTAATAGTTTCTTTATTACTAATCTCTCCATAAAAGCATTGCAACATTTCCTTGGATATGCATACTTCAGGTTAGGTATTTTACGTTAATGCAGAATATGTTGTTTTGAAAAACTGGAACATAATCCACCGTGTTCAGTGGCATAGGTACAAGAATGCAGCAACACTTGAACATAGCAATATGAATACTTTGCAAAAGGTATTCGACATCACTGTGTGCTGGGAGGATAACAAATAAAAAAACATCAGTTCCAGTTATGTTATTTAAGACCCCAGAAACAGTCATTGAGTGCAGGCGGAACTAATCTGTCAGACAAGGGAGATTTAAATGAGAAAGAGCATGAGCACACTGATATCATCAAACAGATGACCTCATACTTTGGCACTACAGATAGAATGGTTTGAACAGGCAGATGTCTGTCTGCAATTAGACAGCCAAACTTTAAGTGACACCAAATGCAGCAGAGACAAGAAATGAGGACACAATTCAGACTGATGATGATGACGGATGATGGTACTGACGCTAAATTTCAGGGTGACGGAGCGGCACAGATAGGGGTGCTCTTACCAGTGTGGAAACAGCGGAGGTGTACATTGGAGTGTGTCCCGTAGACATCAACACAGGCTGCAAAACAACAAAAGGAGAGGATAATATTGCAGGGCATGCCGAAGGGTACAGGGGGAGAACAATGGGTACCACTTTGTCTTCCTTCTTAATTTATTAGCGAAGATGTTGACAAGTTAATCTATGACGCTCTCTTCGTTCACAGCTGAGCTAAACCAAAACTGGGATACAACTATTACACTAAAATATTTAAACTGCAATATATAATTTATGAATTCTGTAATGTGCTTATACTATATGCTAGGCATATAACAGTTACATAACCACACTTTACAGCAATACTGTTTTACCTCAAATTGTAATACATATACTAGCACACTATATACTAAACTCTGGAAACCTTAAGGAGTTTATCATATAAAGAGCAGTGTACAGTGTTACGAAAAACTACACAAGGGCTATCCTGGAAACTTTGAAGGCTTAATTGCTTGCTCAAAAGCACATACACAGCTGTACTTGTTACAGTAGAGAAGAAAATAGAGAAGCATTAAAGTCGCTTTATTTAACCAGACAACATTAATTTGACAATTTCCTGGCAGGTAAATGGATTCAACAGACAGCTTGATGCCTCCCCCTTCTTAACCTTTCTAGAACCAGACACAGGCAGCAGACAGGTGCAGGAGGGGAGTTGTGCAGTGTGGAAAATGAAGGAAAAGCACATAACTCTTAAAGAGATGTAAAAATAAGGAATATGGGATTGATGTCGCTAGGGTGTCCACTGAAGTCACATACTGTATGACGAGACAATGCCCAGGGGTCCCAACACCAAAATGTCAAATTTGAACCACCATTAGGGCATTGTTATACTGTCTTAGGGATTAACAGATTGTGACAGGGATAGCACATTTTCACTGACAAAGCATCATAAAATGAAATAATACAAAATGAAATCCTGTTGACTTCCAGACAGTGTAACTGGAAGAATTCTGTATGTGAACTAGGTTAGAAGACTTATTCCTGCAGCCTTCTGTCTTAATTCAAGTGGAAACTCAAAGTCCAGATATGCCTGCCATCACCATCATCATCAATCATCATCATTAGAAACATTACTCTAAATATACATTTAATAATATCAATCCAAAAGAATTATGTTATTTTATCTAACATATTTAGATTTGCCTGGATCTACATGTCACAATACAGCAGCACACATAAATAAAATGTTCAGTCACAAAAGGCAGAGTGGCTGAAAAACAAAATGTCTTCAACAGTGTTTATCAACGGCCATCGGCCTGGGATTGAGCTCCTTTTTTTTTTTCATGCACATCCAACAATGCAAACCAGTGTCATAAAGTCATGCAAACGATCCACTTTGAACTAAGATGAGCCCAGACCTGTATTTTTCATAATGCATTCAGTTGTCCCTGAAGAAAAATACAAGACTTCATAAATTATGGCAGTATTCCAGAAATAGAATTTGGGCCAACCCTAGCTCCCAAGACAACAAGAACAACATCAACATTTTTACTTTCATCAGAAGACAGAGTTTTGTTGCAGTATGTGTACGTTTCTACTACTATTTTTGTTGCTCTCATTTTGAAATCAATTACTTCTTTCCACCACTTTAAATATGTGTGTTTATAAGACTGGTTTGGATCTCACCCTAAAGTTTTAAATCAGTATTTTCTGCACAAGTACTTAAACCGGATTTTTTAATTCGCATACAGGAGGAAATATCAAAATTCTATGTTCAGAAAGATACGACAGATTAAACAAGCTTTTAAAAACTGCATATTTTTTGCTCATATTATGGGTGGAAGATATGTAGGAAATGTTATTGCAGTGCAATTCTAAACCTCACATTCCCTCAGATAGAAATACTTTTGTGCTGCAGAGAAACCAAAGTAGCGAGAAACCGACCATACTGTATTCATGTAGTTCTTAGATCTGTCACTGTCAGAGAGGCTCCAGCTTTGTTTGCATTTGGAGTTTGTGGGTGTCACATTTATCAGCTTGAGAATAAATGTAGCGCTCTAGACGCTAGCACTTAGGCTACTTACTTAGTGTGCCTGTCAAACAGATAATATGTCATGCCACAAAGGTCTCCAGCTGGAATAGAATTTAGGAAGCTGCACATAAAAGATAAAATATAACAGATTTTGCTTCCTTTTTGACTGTGACATATTACCCGTTGGATGGTTTAAACAACACCCCAGCAAAAGGTTTAATTTAAGCAGTTAAATAAACATGATAACGGAAAGGGAAAAATCTGTTTAAAATGTGTTTTATCAGAATACTTGAGCCAAGGAGTGGTTTATTTATAGGCACATGGTGTCAGGAAACCTGCATCAAGTACACAACCTTGTACATAACATGGCGCACAAAACATTGTCAGCCCACAGAATACAGCAAATAAACCCAACAGTTCTTCTTCTCAAACTTTAAGATCAAAGTATTCAATCAGCACTAGTGTGTAATTCTTTAACCTACATTTATTTTGAAGTAAGAAAGCTCCTTTATACTAGGCCCAAGAGATTCATGCTAGAAAAACACTTGAGTAATACGCAGTTAATTCATGGTGCGCAGTCATGTTATAAAATCATAACAGACAGGGCTGTGAACAGTCTAGAATTTCTCCTGCATCATCTTCAGCTTGGCTGTCTTGTTGTGATGATTCTGTCTTTCTTTATCACAAATCGCTTGGCCACCCTCCAGTTAAATGCAGTTTTTCAAGCTGATTTCAAAGAAAGGCTTTCAGAGGTCAGATTGTAATGGTTAAGTGGTTAATCTCCTGTCTGCACTAAAAATATATAATACTACCAATAAAGATGCCTTGAACCTTAAAGACTCGTGGGGACATACAGTACAGCCTGAAACTGACGCTGTCAAACGTCAAGACATTAAACAAATGTGGGGGAACTTGCATCCGGTTTATTTTGAGAATTCTTCACTGGTAATGCCCAGTGAAGCTCCTCGACTGAAGTGTTTGCCTCCTACAAACACATTCTGATATGGAAGTGCAGACTGCCCACGCTTTAACTGCAAGCCCTGCTGGTCACTGTAAAAAGAATCTCCTGTTAAAGTTGAATAAACATTTTCTTCCAAGACAACAAATTAGGGTTGTCACTCGTCACAGTACCTGGATTTTAAATGACATTACGATACTAGTAAAAATGAAACTATATTTCAATACTAATGCAACAAAAATACTGGAGAAGCTCAGGGCACACAATGTTGGGGGATTTCTTGTTTTCATTTAACAAAAAATGCAAGAAAACTCCTGCACCCTGTCTTATTTTCATGTACACAGATACATTTAGACGGTGCTCTCTCTCCGGTTATGTGTGTTTTTAGTTTTTTTTTTCTTTTTAAAGCTGTGTTACTTTTTGACACTTTCAATAATTAAACTGACTTGGATTGTATCACATGGATTATTCTGACATTACAACAAATACTCACGAAAGGCCCAAATAGAAAATGTTAATATGATTTTTTTTCAAATAACTCCATCAAAAATCTCAGTAATTTCATACAGACGCAATGAGAAAATGATTCATAGTTAATTAGTTGAAATTAGTTGAAATTTGTATTTACAATTTTGTTCGTTGTAAATTAAGGGATGAAACAATCGATAAAAGACAAAAGACGTTCATGCTCTGTGCACATAAATTGCTTAAATTAAGTATTTTTGCCTGTATTTTAGGTGGTAGGAGGTCATGCTGGTGGGCCACTACCCCAAATGAATAGTAGGGGAAACACTTAAATCTATAAAAAATAGAATATCCCCAGTTGTAACATTTGATGATATTTACCCATAAATGATTGCTGATGCTTGCCTTTTTACCAAGAATGTAATCATTAGGCCTGAACAGATATTTCCTGTATGTGACCTCAAGGGATGACTGGTTGTCCTGACATCGTAGGCCTCTTGGAAATGGCTGAATGAGTCATGTAATGAATCTGCTCTACCGGAATCCACTCATGTTTTAACATTTCTCTGACATAGATTTAAATGACCTCATAATGGTTGATTTGTGAGAATGAAGCAAGCCCCACCTCACAGTGTGAATAATTACTGATCCCTTTGATACATGTGCTAGATGACGAGCTATATTGAGGCAATGATAAAGTATCAAAACATCAAGAATGATCAGACAGGTCAAATTCCAACCTATTGTTCAAGCAGTTAACTCAATGTTTTCATACTGCTTAACTATGGTGCAATGGATCAATGTTGATCTGATTGGATTTCTCCCCATGGTTCAAATTGCATGTGATCTCCAGACCGATGAATAATCTATGATCATGGTGGAGAATAAATGTACTAAAAATAAATCCCCTTGCAGAGTTCCCATTGAAAAGAAATCAGCGGTTATATAGTGCTTGTAGGCACCATGGGGATCTGCTGTAATAATGTGTAGACGGTCCAGTGTTTTGAAACATTTTACACAAGTTTTGTGCAGACTTTCCTCGCAGAAAATTGTTGTAAAGTGTTGCTATGTTTATATAAAATATGTATCAAACATTATTTTGCCTCTCACTCTCACTGTGTCTTGTTTATCATGCATCAGCATGTTATAACCCTTTCACACAGCCTGCTTTAATTTGTAGCTACAGACATAGCCAAACACTCTGTATTAAAGTGCTTTGTTCAGTTCAAACAGTGTAAATATAGTCAGTCACCACACGCTCCCTGTTTGTTGTTTTGTAAAAGTGGAGCTGAAGAATAGAAAAGTTATAGAAATAAGTTTTGGGCAATCCGATCTGTAACACACATCTTTGATTTGATCGAAACTGTAGGATTTAAGATGCATTGCACCCCTACTGTTTAACCTTGGATTGGAGGAACACTGCGGATACTGTCTTGGCTGTTGAACAGTCAGAGGAATTGAGAACATCTCCTGAACCTATCAAGGCTGCTGGGGGTAGAATTGGAGTTTGCTCATGTTCTGGAATTTGCATTGTCCAGATTCAGTCTTCAACATATATGTAGCTCACCGTGTTAAATTTCCTGTGTCTGAGGCGATCTCAACCAATGGAAATACCCCAGGGAGAGTGTGCAGGAGGATGTGGACTGGTCTGTAAAGATGTAACCCAGGTCTTAACACTTACACCCAGGTCTTAAAAATATGTATAACTGTATGTATTGTGTAATGCTAGATGTATGATGTGTTTTAACTTACACTTGAAATTATAATTATATGTATTATGAGACGTAAATCTCGGAACATTATGCCTTAAATCTTGAGTGGTTTGACAGCCAATCAGAGCGCATGCTGAGCGTCTTAAGCAGGAATTATTTTTCTGTTTTTTCATTCAAAGATAACGTTTAGTTGGAAATATTTCTCAGTCTCCTGAATTTTATTAAATATTCTCATCAGTAACATTTTTCCTCCTTTACTAGTTTTTCTGGTTTCATTAGCCAAATATGAAATTTCAGTTTACAGGATTATGCTCAAATTTGTTGTTAAAGGATTAACATGTGCTACTTACACCGACTTTTTGTTTTGTCTCTACAATATGTAAATGGATTTAACCACAATATAGAAAAGAATGGTACATCCCTTGGAAGTGCTGCATGTGAGAAAGCAATTAGCTGAATTATTTGAATTGCACATTTCACAGACTTCTCTGCCAGCCTCCTGTACAAAGTATGTGTTGTGTCTAAATGAGCTGGTTTGTGAACCAAACATTGCACTGTTCACATCATTTACAGTGAGCCAACAAATGTAAATTGATATTGCAGATACTTCAGTGTACATGCTATAGTGATTAAAACATAAAAAACTGCCATTATTAAACCAGTTAATCTCCACCTTCCTCATCTAGGAGCCAACCCTCACTTAAACCGAACTAAGTATTTACTGAACTGTAGGACGAGTCTGACTCAGGCAAGCTCCCACTGTGTGCTTCATATGCAAATGTGTACCTCTGCTCTGGACAATGTCTGGAATTCATTTTCTCAACATTGTCTGGGGTTTATATGGTAAAACACAGAAAGAACACCAGGAACTGACAAGCAACGCTGTCACAACCAAATAATGGACATTGCTTCTTTCTCTCTGCTGTTTGTTTTTGTTATTGTTCATAGAACAAGCCCCATAATAGGAAATCCCAGAAGTCATTCACACTCTGTTCTGCTCGTTTTTAGCTGCAAATGGATATAGAGCAACGAAAAAAAAAAAGAGACACAGAATCAGACTCATGAAAAAACTTCTGACGATGATTTAACAATCCGTCTCTTTGAGAGCAAGATGTGTGAACTGGGCCCAATAATGAATTCTACTGTTCCAGAAGATGAGTGGAACTGACTCTCCAGTGCCACTTCTTTTGGTTTTACAGCATTCATAAACTGCTCCATCGAATTCTCCTCATCAACCACAGCTTATGGTGAAGGCTCTGATTTGTTTGACACAACAAGTCAGTGTCTCCTCTCTGTTTATTAAAATAGAGCATTTTATTGGACCGTTGCTCCATGAGGACTCCAGTTTACTCCCATGTGGGAAAAGCGAAACACTTCTCCCCTCAAAGCAAACAACCATAGGACCTCTTAAGTCCTCACAGCCGATCAGACTGTTAAATAATGTGTGGGCATATGAGATGGGCCATTGTCAAGTGTGCATTATAGCTTACACCTGCTTGCATTTGTATTTCTTAATGCACTCAAGGCAACATGACTCTGCTCCTGCTGATGTCAGCTGTGTCATTAGACTGTGTGACTGATGTTTGTATTACAGTTGACTTTTATCAGACACGTGTCTTAAATAACTACTCAGCACAGGAGTTCAGGGTCTGTATTGAGAGCTAGACTACTCTTACCACTTTAAAGTAAAGCCGTTCTTTTTTGTTCCTGCATGTGCCACTCGGGCTTTCTTTGTTGTCATTTTATTCAGCAAAACTAGTGAGCGATTTTATTTCACTAAGTTCATAGGTGTCCATTCTTCTGTTACAAATCCTAATTGATCTTTGACCACATCCTGAAACCAATCAGATGATTGGATTACGCCCCCTCATCTTGTGTCCACCTGCACTTTGATTTTTTTTTTTTTGCTAAGAGTTGATATCAAATTGCCTCAGATGCATGCTCATGCAGGCGTGTAGTTAACCTGACTCTTTATGACCGTATTATATTCCCCTTAAAGTATTTATGTTGGAGACAAAAAGTCATGACAAACAACACATAAGTGCAAAATTATATTTGTATTGTATTTGTATGATTGTTTTCATGAACCACTTGTCTGTGAGCTGAATAAAACTCTTAATAGAAATGTTAAAAGCTTGGAGGATGTTATGTCTTTAAATGGAGAAGGGACATTCCTGTGATTATAATTCTCATAGGTCTTGTGATTTCGTACCTAGTATTTATGTTAATATCAAACTGGTGCATAATTAGTTAGCTTATAGTTTAAATGTTATCACCATCAGTTGAACAATCAATACAATTATCCACTTTAACATTGGCTACATTTAGTACAATTTCAGGAGTGTTTTCAGAACTGCAGCTAAAATATGAATATCTCCAATGGGATTGTGTGATTGACTGATTCAGAGTATATTTCAATATAAGCACAGTGGGAAGGATATAGTTGTGTCATGCTGGCAGAGGAATGATGATATGTAATGTGATGAACAGTGTGATTAGTTTAAAAGCATGCGTGTGTTTATTGTAACACAGTAACAGCCCGACGCCTTAGTGCTGACAGCATAGTGTGTTGCCCTTGTAATAGTGTTAGGTATTGATCGGTAATGTACATTGTTGAGTGAGAGTGTGTTTATCCTACCTTGACTGGAGAGATATGTGTGTGTGGTGTGTAGCCATGTATGGCCTCCATTGCAGCAAGGTTCTTGTCGCTCATATGAAGCATCTCAGCGCTTTTCCCAGGAGCCAGATGTGCTGGACTGTGCTCCAAGGGGGGCGTCTCCTCATCCTGGTACCTGTACTTCTGCAGACACACAGATATGAAAGAGATCGTCAGTCATGTTTTATTTCCAGCTCTCAGTTGAGATGCACTTACTGTGAAAATCGTGGCTGATAAGATACCCATGATTTTTTCATTACTTCTTGATAATTCTAGGTGTCTGTTTTTTGGATGAGCTATGAGATATGATATTTTTTCATAGTCCCGCTCCTCTTGAAATGTCACTGGAACATGTTTTACAAACTGCATGATCTTTTCAGAGATGGTGTAAAAGTCTGCTTAAAAACTTGCATGAAATTAATATACTATTTGTACAATAGATCTCTATGGCACATACACGCACTAAGGGAACACTTTTCTTTTACTTAGACTCTGGACAGGGATTAAACAAACAATTTAATCGTGGCAGGGGAATCTTCCAGTTCAAAATCAGACTCCGCCATGATGGCTTCTGCTCTGCATCTATGTACAGATATCGTGAGACAGTTTTCAACCCAACAAAAAAACGTTTTCATGTTTTAATATTGCAAGATCTTCTGTGAGATGCAGAAGTTTTTCCTCTCTTGTTTCCACAGAAAATAGCCATATCGACATATTGCCTGTCATAATAGCTATCTATTAAGTTTGGATGTATTTGTCGTCTCTTTTGAAGCCTGCACACCCAAACAGCTGATCAGTGCGCTTTTGGCAGAAGAGAATGTTTGTGGTGTGCAGAAGTAGTGCTAAAACAAAGTGGCTTGCTAGTGGAGAAATAAAGTACATTGTTTTTCAATAAAGCATTAAAGATTACGATAATCGTTTTTTAAATTAATGTCCATTTTAATAATCAATAAAAAAAATTAAAGCTGATAATATACGATAGACAGATGTGTGCCCTGCTCTGGGCGACATAAATTTACATATGTCAATGCACTGATCTGATACCAGTATTCATTAAGCACCAAGATAATATAGAAAAATAATCCTGTGATGATACAAACAACCAAGCAGTACTAGCAGAGAGTGTATTGTCAGCTAAAGCTTACCATCCGTCTGTGTTTAAACAGTGTTTTCATTAATGTTTTATTTATCCTGATGGATTTTTGAAAAACAGAAAATATGATATCTGAACACCTTTTAAGAAAACTTACACTGTCAGCTTTGTTGTTAGTATACTCTTCTGTTTAATTGTTCATGTTCTTTAACAGAACAGGGTCAATGACAAACTACCTCATTCAGTAAAACAGAACGTCCAAGTGTTGGTAATCAATATGCAAATCATGTACATGTCACAACATGTGTGACGCCTACAAGTGAAAAAAAGACATCATAGGAGGCTTACAAATATTGCCATTGTGTGTCGAGCAGGATGATCGTCCTCCACAACCACATGGACAACCATGACTCATAGTGGCTCCACAGAAGCAGCAAATCATGCAGCTTCTTCCCCGTAACCTTCCTCCCCTACCGTTATCCCACACCTGGGCAGTCTGCCAGCAGCCCACTGTGTTAGCCACACATGGTAGGTTTCATTCTAGGCGTGATGACACAAAATCTGCACACTGCGTTTCCATCACAAACACATCAGAAGGTGGGCAGCATCACAGCGTGAATCTGCTACACTGTCCTGTTTATTGGACGTTTTTTTTTTTCCCCCTTACATATCTGTACTCCACTAAAGCCCTCCAGGCTTACAAAACGCTCTGCTGCACTGCAGATGTGAAGCAACTCATTCTGAATATGAAGAAAAAAATGGAGGCATCATCTGAATTTTTGGCTAATAGCCCGATGGTGCTCTCTGCCATTCTTTTCTTTTTCTTTTTTTGGGAGGCAGACGGAGAGGGCGGTGCATCACCGAGCCCCGTCTCAGACAGGCTGCCTAGCAACCAGAGCAGAGCAGAGATTGCAGTGGCACAGTTGGGGCTGCCAGCAACCATCCTGGATCACATTACAATGAGAGAGCAAGAAGAAGAGGTAGAGAAATAGAGATTAAGATAAAGGGGAAAGTGAGGGGGGATGGGTAAGAATCACAAAAGTCGAACTATCAATAAATGGAAGCTGGAAAGGGTGAACCAGAGTAAAAATGATTTGATAGCATGGTTCCATATAGTTAAAAGTTGATAAGCAATAAACAATCAATTTGTATTTATTTAGCACTGCAGAGGCAGGCATTGCTTCCACCAGCTCACCTATTTACAGTTTAAAATTGTTTTAGTTTGAACTGAAAAATACTGGTTAACCATTCTAAATCGTTTGCAGTAATTGACAGACATTTTTAACTCGAAGGCACAGTTTGTAAATTACATGAACAGAGTTAAAAGTAGCCCCCGGGAATTTTTTTTTCTCCACTGCATCCAACTTTCTTGCATGACCAACATTCATGCTGCCATGTTGCCTTCTGTCACAGTGGTGGGGGATGTGACAGTCAACGCTTAATATACATTACAAAGTGCCCTTCTGGAGAGCGGTTCAGGCGCAATCCCTCTGACCAGTGAGTTGTATGATTATTGCCCAGTGTACCAGAATAGCACAAAAACAGAACTTTTTTAAAATTCAAACAATTTGAAGGAGTGTAACGTTTATTATTATTTATATTGTCTGAAAATCTTGTTAACGTAGCTGCTTTTTTTTTATCCACTGCAGTATGAAGAAATGCAAATACTCATGTAAATGCAAATGCAATATAATTTATGTGAAGTTAAAAGGAGCATTTTTTTTCAAACATTCGTCAAAGGAAAGCAGTTTCTGGTTTTAACTCCTTTATATTTTAAAGCGCTCATTTGAGGTTTTCAAGCGAGTAAATTGAACATCATGATATTCAACTAGTGCCTCGTATATCAATCAGTCCCTGAGTAGATGCCTGAAATAAAAACAGGCAGCTCTGAATCCACAGAACAAAGACAGGGACCTTCTGCTCGAGATAAGAGCAGCAGCAGCTAATATTTTTCCGGTCCATGAGTTTTTACACACCTGCAGCGTTTTACATAATCTCCACCCATTTCTGGTAATTTGTGTATCATGAAATTAAAGCAGATTCTTCTTAGTAGATAGCTTTTTGAAGTGCTGCATGTTTAAGATTTGAGATACCCAAACAGCACACATACGAAAATGAGCAGTTGTGTGAGGAGAGCGTCCAAGTGCAACTGAATAACAGCAGTGCTGATATTCAGTACTGTGTTAAATTAGTATAATTTGACCAAATGGTTTGAAGGCCATTTATCACAACCAGGGGATCTATAGCAGTTTGAAACAATCAAAATATGCTTCTTTCTGTATAAACAGCCAAATAAATGACCACTGCGACAAAATGCCCCCAGTTTTCTTCAGCTTTAATGTATCAATACAGTACATCATTTTGAAGAGAATCCAGTAGATCTTAAAGGAATGACTCTGCTCTAAAGGTCAATATAAAGAGATTCCCCACACTTCACAAGAGTAGGCCCTACTATACTATAAGGCTGCAGTCTAAGTGGCTGAATAAGCCATCCCTTGAATGGTTAAATGAGTTAACTTGATGTGAAGCAAATGTCATATGCTATCTACCGTCATCTCAGTTTGTAATTCAAGGCCTGAGCTTGAGCTTTTAAATTACCGTGCATTAGGGAATCCAGTGAAAGCTTACCTCACCTCTCAGGCATATCATTTCCAAGAATCTCAGAGTGCAAATGCATTTGATGTGTGTGATGTTACAAGAACCACGAGAGGTTCTTTGGGTGTAAAAGAAAGGTGTCAACTCCCTCACTGCACCTTCTCAGAGTTTAGGCTTTTCAAAGTTTCGTATGTTTGGATTTTCTTCAACGATGATGATTAATCCTATTTTTCTGTTCGGATTAATTCTAACTGCTGCTGCTCTGATGAACTGTACAGGGATTTTATGCTGGGTGATGCTTCACAGTAGTCTCAGAAGTAGTAGTAGTATGCTGGTATAAAGATTAATTTAGTACACTACAGCTCAGTGACACATCTGGAAAATAGATCTGGAAAATGTGATTATAATTATCTTGAGTTTTAACACAGAGCTCAAGAGAATTCCTATTTAAGCTGTTTATGCAAGTGCTAATGATTTAGTGTCAGTTTTTATTATCAGCCAGAAAAAAACTAATGCATATATACAATATATACATTTTTACACACACTGTATCTGACTTTACTGTAAAGATTAATACATTTACTGATTTGTGACACACATTTTGTATTTTCATCCTTGGCAATTTTTAGTCGCCTACCCTGCAATTATGGAGCCAACTTTGTACCTTTTGATTGGACCTCAAGCGGCTTTAGGAAAAATATAAATTTTTGTACCGAGCTTAAGCTCATACATCAGTAGAGATATTTAACTCCCTTCGAGTATTTTTGGGTTATCAAAATGTACTTGATGTTAGTCGGGTTAACTGTCCCACCCAAACACTGCAGCCGACAGGGTTTGTTGAGCCCATTAGCTGTCTGTAATCGGTTGTCAATGTGCACAAAGAAGAGAGGTGTTACAGCATTTCTTTACTTTTAAGGTCCAATGAATCATATTAAACATTCAGGTTGCAAACTAAGGTGCTGCAATAATTATGACTTGAGCAAAGCATGGGAACAGTCAAGTATTGTGCAAAAAATGGAGAAAGTCTGAAGCAAGCGGTGGATGGGATGGAGAGACGGTGCAAAGGAACACACAAGTTTTACCCAGCAGACCAAGGTTTATTTTCAATGTATAATCAAAACTTGGTTATCTTTGACATCATTCGCCTATGTGACGAGAGTTTGTGACCTTTTTCTCAGTTTTCTTTAAATTTACACATTTTTTCTGAAACCACAATTCTTTTCTCCAGACTTAATCTCATAATGTTGGTGCCTAAGCCTAATTCAACTGTTAATCTTGTATAATTGTCAGGGCTAACACGTGTCTAACATTGTTACGAGGGCAGCAAAGGTTGGTTATGTTAAATGATTGTTCACTTTCTTACCTAAAGCCCGGCTCACACTGCAGGAGTTTTAAAATCCTTCCCTATTTTGCATCCGGGCAGCGTCACACACTTTAGGAGAATCCTAACAGATATTCTTCTCCATAATGTCAAGCATGCTCACACTACAAGATATTAAAGTCTTGGCACATCACATACAGGATGTCCTTAAGATTATCGTGCCCGACGGAGGGACGCACCACCTCACGGGACCTCGTGGGACCTCACGTAAACAATAGAGCCGGCAGTTAAATTTGCGACTATAATGCTTTGTGCAGGGAGAAAAACACATAAAAAAGATTTTAAAAAAGGTTTTGGGTGAAGAAATGTCTGAAGAGTCGCAGACAACAGGGGTTGTATATTCTTCAGTGAGTGCTGGAGGTAAGATTGTAACTATGAGCATTACCGTTGTCAAGCGCACCTGTGTAGACTGCAATATATTTTTATTTTCTGCAATAACCCATCAAAATAAAGTTCTTTCTGTCATCTCAGTTGATTTTCAATCTCCACTCCAGTGCAAGATTTTGAACACAACTTTAATATCATTTGCATTATAACAACTGCTGGTGCCAGCCAACACCTACTAATAAAACTGTGTTTTTTTCTTGTATATGTAAACCTCAGAACACAGAAGATTCACTCATCTTCTGCCAATGCTTTCTCTCAGAGGTTTTTTTCTGCACAACACTTTGACAAGTGTTGGTATCCTGTAGCTACAATTCTGCAACAATAACCACAACAGACTTTACATTTACCATAGGGCAGAACGCTTAGAACTGCACCAGGAAGGATTTTAATGTAATAATACATCCAGACTAAATCACAGAGTGGTGCTGCCATGAAGAAGAGCTTTGTATGTCTCCTTGGAGGCGCTCTAGATTTACCCCAAAATGAAATCTACTGCTGTGTTTAGTTACATAAATCTCATGTAATTCTGAGAACTAATGGCAAATACAAAGCTCCTGGCTGACAATAACATAAACATAGAAAAAAACAACCTTGTAAAAGTTTATTTGTAAAAATAGTCAACTCGCTGTAAGACTCAGAGGGAAGATTTGAAATGATTTATCTTTATGTGACTCAAATGTTTTATTAAATAACTACAATGAATCCTAAAGGATACCCACATTTGTATTTTAAATGTTTGAAATAAGTTTGTGGAGGTTGTTATGAATGCAGAGGGGCTCATTGTGCTTCAGAGTGAAGGCGTTTCATATTAGGCATCACCTTGACTGCATTGGTACATTGTCCCACAGGGAGACGCTCGTTCTGCCCAGGAGCACTTTTCAGATTGTCCATTTCAAACTTTGATCAGACATGTAAAAATACTTTAAGTGGTGCATGTTTTGAAGCTCATTACAGTCCCAAGCAACTCAAGACTTTCTCTAAAAATAAGAATAAAACCCCTGTTGGGCTTTCTTCACCACCAAAAGGCTGATATTACTTCAGTGAAACAGGAAAAAGTCATAAATAAATAAAGTCCCTGGATACAAGCTGAGCTCTTTTAGAAACTCAACATTTAGTCTTCCTCATATTTCAGTCTTAAATATTTGTTAGTTGATTTACATCATCCTTACCAAATGAAGACGTACTGAATCTCATTTCTATGATGATTCATCACTGATGAGACCTGCACAGATACATCATCCTCATACTTAATGATCATATTAGAATGTAAGTTACATTCAGTGGTGTCATAGCGGGTGCTCAGCTGCAGGGCTTTTACATAGAATACTTTTTTGGGAGAATTTCATTGTGACTGTCTTGAGCCTTTTTTAAGGAACTTCATGTAAGGCATGAAACTAAACATAATATATGAAACATTTAAAAAAACTACAGACAATGTGGAATAAAACACTGCTATAAAGGTTGTTTGTGCGGCTTTGCTCCACATTTCTGAAAGCAATTCACTTTTAAATGGTAATCTGAGATGAGTCATCTGGTGTTAAATCTTTTTTCCTTCTGTTGTCCTCTTTCAATTGTCTATTCATTGTCTTTGCCTCTGCAGTGATGTCCATGAACACAAAGTACTAAAAAAACCCCTAAATAATGCCTCACCTTGTGATGAGCAAATTCTTGACATAAAAGTATTTCAAATGTTCTAGCCTTCGCAGTTTTGAGAAAACTGTTTTTTTAATTAGCTTCTGAGCTTTCCAGTACAAATTGGTTTAAACAGCACTGCTATAAACAATCACAAAAAAAAATATGTTGGGGTCAACATAAAGCTACGCCTAAATAGCTAAAATGACCTTGATTAAAATGCTCTATAGTACAGTTTACAGGTGAAACCTAACGCCTTCAACTGTGCTCCCGGTTCTCTTACACACAAAACTGTGTAGTCTTAATCATTTCAACCACCCCCCCCCCCACCCCCCCCCCACCCCCCCCACCCCCACCCCACCCACACACACACATAAACACACAATTTTATGCTGAGTACAGGCATTTTGTGTGTGCTGCACTTGTAAGCAATTGTAGCGCTAGCCCTCCTTGAGCCCCATGGGTCTTATCCACCCACTATTATATGAGTGGAGGCCATGTTAACACACAACTCTGTAAGATTAGTTAATGATTTAACTAGAAACAAACATGTCATAATAGCAGCACTGGTTATTTTTATTTTGTGAATATCAGCAATGTTTGCAAAATCCCATCAGGACCAGCTCTGCAGTGCAGGGTGCTAACTCTTCACTTCCCACAACAGTTAGCAAGAGGCACCTTGATGTAGTGGTGGGCGAGATGGAAAAATATATGTATATATACAGCATTTCTTTTTTTTTGGCAGGATCATGATCACGATTTATCACAACTAATTTGCAAGTTTCTGAACAGTTCAACAATAATTATTTCCCGAATAATGTTTTTATATGCACAGAAACTGTGCTAATAAGTTGTCTATTTGATCATTTACTCTGTTGGGGGTTTGGAGGTCTCCCCTGGAATATTTTAACCAGAAATGTCTTTCCCTACATTCTGATCAATTTTTATGCACAATTTGAGGATTTTCTGTCTTTAAATCTATTTAGCGTTCGATAGGTACATTTTTTTTTTATACAATACAGTGATGCATTCATTTTAAAACATGTGGACTTCAAGTTCTAGTGTTTCTGTACTGTTTAAGCTCTGCAGGATTCCTCCAGCTGTGAATAAACCTTCTAACTCGGCTGAGCTCATGGCTAAAAGAAGAAGAATTAGAAAGATATAATTAAAGGATAGATAATGACACTGGTTTGGCTCTTTAAGATTTTTGAAGGAAAATGCTGTTTTTGCTGTTCGCTGTTGCAAGTAAGCAAAGTGTACAGCAACTGTGTGTGGGAGTGTGTCTGTGTGCGTTTTCGTCCAACTCAGACTTGTACTGATATCAGTTTTTTTTTTTAACCATGTTACTGCAGATTGAAAAAAAGGATGTCGGAGTGTTCACAAATGTGTGCCTCTTCACACCCACTCATGCCTTTCTGTACACTTTACTTGCAGTCACCTCACATCTAAAATTTGCTGCCGGCTAAAAATCTGTGTAACTCTTTAATTATAAATGAATCGATAATTAACAGATATAGACTTAATGACGAAATCTCTCGTGTTCAGATAGAGACAGACAGGTAAGAGTCTGTAATTGATCATTTCTTCAGGAGTCAGGAATAATAGAGAGTGAATCAGGAAACTTCTCTGTTTCTATCATTTGAATCATTAATGAGATAGATCTTAAAACCTCAACCTAGCGTGTTATTAACACTAGTGAGTGTTAATAAGGGCTGTTTGAATCTTTCTAGAATGTGAAAATTAAATGCAGAGAATTCAGTTAATGTGTTACTGTAAAAGATAATGTTATACATGCTGAGTGTTAACTCTACATGTATAAAGACGCTTCCACCATACAAATGATCACATGAAAATAAAGGAGAATGCAAGTTACAAAGGGTTTGACTCCCAAAATGTTCTAGTGGAGATTCATTTAAGTGAGAATGAGAGATGGTCATGTAACCTGCGGCAGTTTTGAATATTTTCTTGTAACTAACAGTTACTTAAGAGTCAGTGTTAGGAATGTATTGTGAGGCTAAATTTACCACCAAAGACAACAGGCTGCAGGAGAACATGATGAATGGGATACGCATCTTTTTTGCACACATAAATATCACAGATAAACTGTAATTTATTTTAAATCTACTTCTTTAGATACAAATGCCATTTCTCTGCAGTGCTGTTTTTATAACCAGTGTGTGCTACTTACTCCTACAACTTACACATCCATTGCTCACACAACAGCAGCAGTAGTTTTTGGTAAGTTACTAAGGTACAGGCCGTCCTGCAATGTTCGATATTAGAACTGAACAGAGCGTTAGTAAATATCTGCTGCTGAACATTGTTGTTACTGTATCTCTCCAAGCTTACTGTCAGAGCTGAGGCGTGTTGCCCTTTATAAAGAAAGATGACATAAACAGGAGCATAAAATAGGTCAAATCCATATGGACGAAATGTGTGTTTGCAGGGCTCTAAAACCGGTAACGGTGGGTTTGAAATGCTAAACCCGAACATTACAGTGTGGCAATGTACGCTACCTCAGCTTTTTTCCAACTGGGCTATCATCACATCACTACTCCTGATCTCCTGATTGGCTGGCTCTTAATGATTGACAACAGGCCGTTTTCTTGTCCATTTTCCAGTAAGGATGTCTGAGAATTGATCGTTAGGGTGAGGGGATTATTGATCTGGATATTGAGATGAAAGCCCTCTAATCCCTGAGTCGTAAATCATTCATTACATTAACGCTTAGTTTTGTTTGTTCTTTAGCCACTTAGTTTACACTGTATATCACTTAAGTGAGCAATGCAAAAAGATGAAGATCAACGAGGCAGTATATCTTAATTAAATGCTGTGAGGCCACCAATGTGCATTAGGCTTAAAATAGCACATTAATGCACTGATGAATGCTTCCAACCACATAATAAATCATTTATTTATTGTTATAACCGGAGAGAAACCAGAAGAGTGTCCTCTAAATTCCTGATTTAAACATTACAGAGACTCTGCATAAGTTTTATTTTAAAGAAGCAGCACGAACAAATAACCTTGGAAGATCACCTTGGAAAATGGCCAGTCATGTGGCAGCTAGAGTTACACAGATATTTAGCAAAAACATATTGCTGTCCTGGAGAATGTAGGGAACAAAAGCAAGAGCTATAGTATGACAGTATAATATGCCTGCAATATACAGTACATCCCACACGATCTGGGCAAATATAACCCCACCAGTAACAACCTACCACATGACCGCAAAAGACTAGAACCAAACTGTTTGAGGGCTACTGAACCTGCTGGAAATGCATGTGCAGAGCTGCTGCTATGACATACTCTGTTCAAATGCAGGTGAAAGAACAAAGTCAAGGCAAACCTTGATTCTGATGTTAAAGAATAAACATGCACTCAAAAAGATTGAACATCTTCTGCTAGTAATATGTGCTGCTGATAAACCGAACTCTATTAATACAAGACAGATCTGTTATAACTAGCATTGTAATCGAGCAGTTAATCCCATTTTGAAATGATCTTCCCTTATTACAGAATACATTTTTGCTGTAAAGTTGCATCTCACTGGTTTGTCATGATGACTCTCGAGTCAAATTAAGTCAGCGGATGGAGAATTTCCAGCGTTTTCCATGAGGAAGGTGTGATGTCTCAGATGCAGACACAGCGTAAAATATGAGGCAGGAGGGAGCGAGGTGTGGGGTCACATGGGATTATCTGTGCAAATAAATACTCAACGCTTTCATAGTTTCTGAAGGGGAGGTCCTGCTGTGCTCACACACCCACGTTAATATCACCAGCTGTGTCACACAGAGATAAATTGTTCTCATCTACCAGACAAAATGTAAATATTAATCAATATTAATTAAATACAAAGACATATCCACTGCATATTAAATTATGTGCAACTATTGAACAGGGGTGCATAATGATACCACTTTATATGGATTCTCATACAACATTTGCTGAAATAACAAAGCCTGCAAGTGGGCAATTTAGATTCAAATCAATTCAGGGACCTGCTACACAAGTTATTTTTGGCCCATTTATTACTACCAGCTAGGTATATTCAACCACAAAAACTACTCAAATATGATTGTACAATTTCAATATATATATTTAATGTAACGTAAAAGTAATACATAAAAAATACTCACAAGGACATACACATATATCTGTAGGCCCATATATGGCTTTTTGTATCTTAAATATAAGGTATGGATTGGATTGTTTGAATAGATGATCACTGAATCGATCTGATTTCCATACATACAGTTACAACAACCCTATGAAATTAATCAAATGTGTCAGATTCCAGTAACTAAACAGCACAAACCAAAATGTCGGAGCTGAATTCACAAATGATTTATCCGGAGCTCTGTACACATGTACACATCAATTCTGGCAAGCCATGATGCCTAGCTGGAACGGGCGAGTATTGTGGGATTTGGCTTTAAAAAGTCAACAGACTAGAGCACCATTTGGAGGGAAACACTGAGCTGGCTCGGACTGCCATATTGGAAACACCTGAAGCTGAGAGGGAGGGGCAGTGATGGACAATCAGCGAATGAATGACTGAACATGCAGCTATTTGTACATTTCCTTCAATATAAACAGAGAAATACTGCAGACTCCCAGCTTAACAGCCTGTTAGTTGTTGATATTAAGCAGCTCAGCACAACACTGGCTCTGATTCATCAGTAGCCTACTCTAGAAAAAATCAGAGGCACTGTCCATCTTACCTAGTTTCAAGCTGGGGTTCAGCCTCTCCTGCAGCATACAGTTTCTCTGATGACTGATATTAAAGTGGCCCTGAGCTATAACATACATTTCCCAAGGTCAAAAGCATGCCATGCAATTTGCTTTGCTGGCTAGCAAAGCTAAACATGAACATATCAGCACTTCAAAACGTATGGTTAGACCCGAATGTGACCTGATCTTCACTTAATTAGAATATGTCTGTTGGTGATTGATGTGCCATTCGTTCAATCCCAGTTAACATTTGTGTTAAAGAAATACAATCACCAAACACAGCCAAGCTTGCCAAGGAGACTGTCGCCTTTCCAAGTGCTCCTATATACGAACATGATAAAAAAAAAAAAAAAAAAGCGACCGTGCACGCTTGGATGTTGAAGGTAATTTGCTCGGAATAAGATGATACCTGAACGCATATGGATTAGAGTGGAAGCGGTAGGTGAGTGTGATCTGTGTAGACTAATAACTGTAGTAGCCTAGCTGTGTTCAGTGAGCCAAACGGCTGCCACACACACACAAAAAAAGCGCGATTTCGCACAAAAAGGCCTCTTTTATGTTATTTTTTGCTACATACTTCTACAGGCAAACAGTCTATATTATGCATTGGATCACAAGCATCCCGCTGCAGATTTTTTCTTTTTTTTTCTTCCGCGTGCACCTCGGGCTTACCTTGCAGCCGAACATGAGAGAGAGGGTCCGGTTGCTGCAGATGAGCTTACACTGGCACATGACCGGCGATAGACACTTCAAATTCCTGACAGGCAGAGACATCAGTCCAAAGCCTCACTCACAAGAGGCGGACAGCACAGACCACACTTGTCGGTCCGCCGCCACACACACACACACACACACACACACACACACACACACACACACACACACAGAGCCACGGTACAGCTGGTCGCGAGTCGCCGGAGAGCCAAGGGGGAGGAGGGTCAGAGATGCCGGTTTACGGCGGGCCGCAGCGGTACTCGGTCCGATAGATGCGTGTCTTTATGCAAGTTTACGTCTTGCATGCTTCTCACGTTTAAGCTTCCGTCCTTCTTCATACAGAGGCATGTTGTCTAAAGGATTTACACTGGCAGCATCGAATATGATTTACACTTGCCTAAAAAAATCCAACCTCTCTCGCTCTCTCTCTCTTTCTCACACTCTCTCTCTCTCTCTCTCTCTCTCTCTCTCTCTCTCTCTCTCTCTCTCTCTCTTGCTTGCTCGCTCAATCTTACCATATAGTGTGTACTTAACGCGCAGCTGGCGTCATAAGGAGGGAAAGCAATAAAGAGACAAGAATGGAGCACACCGGCATAATGATGTTACCCAGTGGCAGAATTAAAATGATATTGGTTGTTGTAATAAAGTTAAGCACACACCCATTTACACCCATTAATCTGAAGGCAGTTGAAGCTGGGAAATATCAAATGGCCACACATCGAACAGCCTGCTCCTCCACCACCACCACCACATGTTACAATGGGATTACTGCGCCCCCTGTTGGATCAATAGAAAAAAGCTGTTGGAGCTGTCCAAGGTGCTGAAATGTTCTATATCAGTGGACAGCACCTAACGGTTATATAATGTCCTCATTGCGGATCTGCTTGCTGATTGAGCTAAAAACCGGAGCTTCAACTATTGACACACTGACTCACACAAGGTTATTATCTCCTCTAGGGTTGTTGTGCCTGTATGAATAGAATAATTTTGATTGGTTAAACCTTCGCTTATTGATGCACACAGTAATAACTTTGACCTTGACAAATTCATGAAAAGCAAATCCAGTACATTTAGGATTTTTTTTTTTATAATTCAGAAGTTTTTCATAGAGTTTATATGGAAATATAGTTCTTGACTTCTATACTTGATTTTTATCTAATTTTTATATGTATGTTTTTAACTGCAAGTTTTTAATTTTCAAGTGCTAACTGTTTATATTTTGAACGAATGTTAGTGAAAAGTTTATTTTGCACTCATTGGGCTGATATCACTCCCCATTAGCTGTTCAGAATTATAATAATGGTGATGGTTGTGTCTATTTTAATTTACATTTTATATTAAATTACAACACAATGGAACACTAGTTTAGATAGAGCAGGCACCCAAGGGCGCCGGAAGTCTGGAAGTTTTAGTTGGGGGTGCTGAGAGAAGCGTCCATATGATGAAAATATACTGAGTCGTGCACAAAGTCATCTTCATCTATTAGAATGTTCAGGATTATTGAAAGAACATGTTACTTTTTAACAGACAATACACTTCACACTGAAAGTTCAAACAGCTGTGGCCTATGAACAGAGCAGTAAGGAAAACACACGTTGGAGCTGTTTGAACAGAATTAGTCTGTTACAGGGAATGCAGTCTGCAGTGTTTTTTACAACCTTCTCTGGTAAATGGAGTTAGCTTAGAGCAGAAGATCACCCTGAGTTTTCTTTTCTTTTCAAACCACTTCTGTGCACAATGGCGCACTCTCTCACTCGGCCTCGTCTGTATGAGCTCTCTCCCTCTCAGAAGTTGATGTGAAGTCATTAAAAGAAAAACCAACTAAAACTCCAAAAACTAGGGTACCGTCTAGTTATGCTGCTCTGACTGAGGGGATGATCAGAAGTATTTGGTTTCAGTGATTATGTAGAAAACCTCTGAAACACCTTTAATGTTTGAGTAGCGACCTACTGTGAGTCGTATCACTTTTCAGGAAGTTTTAGAAACATGTTACAGACTACTATAGTAAACAGACAGAAAAACAACCACGCATAGAGGTGCACTACATCTTCAATTCCCATTAAACAGGGTAACACAAGTTGAAATGTTTTTACAAGCTGATGGTGTTAATGATGCCTGATGTTAGGGGGTGCTTCAGCCTCCACTTTCTCTCCCCATATTCCCTGTCTGTCTTTAGCTGCCCTGTCAAAATAAAGGCAAAAAGCCCCACAAACAAAACGTCAATCTCAACACTGCATTACCTTGAAAATCTAACTGATCATTTTCTACATATTATATATACTGATCTCTGATAAAACATACCAATACTCATATCTATTTTATAGTTCTAAAAAGTGCAAATAAATTAGTTTTTTTAATGAAAGGTTAACTCGATAACCAGAAATATCAGTGATAGATAATAAGTAATCAGTCTGAACAGGCCTTATGATATTCACATGATGAATGTTTCATTTAGTCTCTATGAGTTGATTCTCCTCTCTGCTTCTATGTGTGATTGTGCTGACATGGTGTGCCCACAGGGTGGAGCGAGAGAACCAGGTAGGCTAGATTTAAATATTGTGCATTCTTCTCAGGACCGACTGCGGTGCAGGGCTCCTCGCTCTTGGGTGACGTCAGCCTCAAATCGAACACTCAGCCGGCTCCGAATACTCCAGTGTGCTATTTTTTTTTTTTTTTCTTTAAACCTCATCACCCTCCCAGAGAGCAGGGGATATCCTGGGAAATCTGCAGTGCTGAACACACTGGCAGGATTATAACAGGCCGAAGAGAGGGAGGTCATGAATTTAAACACGGTGTGAAGGAAAAATGTTCTCTACAGTAACTCAAAGACCAGAAGCAGCAGTATATAAATCACCAGATCGATACAATCAATGGAAAAAACCCCAAGAAAGCACTATGTATAGTAATGTGATTTCCAAAACAATAATATGAAGATCAATACAGCTGAAGAGCCCCCTCTCATGATGACATAATATTTTAGATAAGGTGTGTTTTTATGTGTGGGCAAAGATTGTTCACATTCTTCTTTTAATATCCTTTGATGTTTCTTTTTCTAGTTGATCTAACTTCATGCTATGACTCTTCTCTCTGATGACATAAGAAGACTGAAAAGTATTTTCACACCCACAATCGTTTCCATGGATATGGCTCTAAAAATGAAAACTGTGTCCTTGATTGCAGCAGTGAATCTATTTTAAAAAGGGACTCTTACATTGACACTGCAAAAGATTATTTCAATGAGTAAGAGGGCCCGCTCCATATAAAATCACTACAAGGGTTTTTCCGCACGTTTCCCTTTTCCCTTCATGCCTTTTGAAATAACATCCACAAAAATAAGTAAGTGATAAAGCGTACGTGTGATCAAAGACATGACCACAGCATAATCTGTATTATCAGAAAGCATTTTTTCCTAGTTATCTTACTTAAGATTCGGCCTTATTGAATGGCTCATACTAACAAGAATGACTCATTTGAAGGTCTTATTAAGAGAATATCAAGAAATCAAGAAAACAAATGTCTTTCAACAATTTTACTTTGTCAGTCACAATTTAAGGCGTTCATGAAAAATTCTTCACCTACAGCAATTACAGTATTATTTATCAGCTGGAGGAATTTCTAAGCCGTTGTTCCAGTTTGACTCCAACTAACTGTTTTTGTGAAATACAAAATTCATGAAAGCCTTTTAATTTTTCAGTCCGCTGAGCTCTGACATGTTAAAGATCAGCAGGAGGGGAAACATTTAGCTTACTTATTACTTTATACGGTACATAGCTGGGATGCCTCTCTGTGGTTTCACAGAAACACAATAATCATACACCTCATATTTGTAGAAGCAGCCTGTATAGAGGACCAATCTCTTTATATATACAACAGATTATATTAACAGTTTCAAAATGTACAAATGTTTATACATGAAAGTATTTTTTTTTTGTTTTTACCGACGCAGCTTTTCCAGGCAAGCAATACATATCAGAAATGACGATATCACTGAATATAGTCGCCATAGATACTGTATAATCTCTGTGCTGATGACTGTAAGTGACTTCCCTCTTCCACTACAGCATTATGTAAGCGTGGGAGTCACACGGAAACTTGAACTGTGGCGTCCAGTGTTCAATATAACATTAACATCCTGATGCTGCATTGTGTATGTGCGTGTGTGAGAGAGGGAGAGGGAGGCCCAAAGGAGCCAGATTGTTTCCATGACAACATCTGCAGGGGGTGGAAGATCCCCAACTAATAGTCGACTTTCCAGCAGCATCCTGGTCACCATATCCATGGGATGATTACTTCATGCTTCTACTCCATGCTACACACACGTGTACACAGTGAATACACAAAAAATATATACCAGTACTGGTATTAGTCGCCACTGACTGTGAAAGAATCCCATGGAGCCAGAAATTGTACTAAGCCCATCACACTGTGGGTCAAGCCAGATGTGCCAGTGCCACTACATTTTCTCTTTTGCAAGCGTTGGTAGCCATCTTTGAATCTTCTTATTCTCAGTATAATAAAGAAGATACCATGAACGGCCTTAAAAAGAGATAGAGAAAGAGACCAAAGCTGAAAGCCTTGGTCTTTGAAGCCAAAGTTCAAACGTGGACAAAAGCCCACTTGACTGAATTGTACTACCCACAGTCAAAGACATCTGTCAATGTCTTTTTTAATGTCTCTTGACATTTAACATTACAACTAAGTTGGTTTTCCTTTTCTCAAAAGGATTCCCATGCTAGAGTAGACTGTAATTCAAATATCTATAAAGAATTTGTACAATGTATTGTCAGACAAGACACGCTTACAGTAAATAGAAACTAGGCATTCTGTTTTGTTACATATTCTAGTAAAAAGAAAAGTAAAAAGTGAAGGTGTTGGGAAAAAATCAATTCAAGTCAGAATTAGAATTGTTTATTTCTAAGATTCTGAATTGATACAAAATGTCCAAAAGTTGATTTTTCAACTTGTACTTTCTTGTGTCCTATAACTTAATTTTTACCAGTAGCCAGTTTGAGCATGGCAAACCCACTGCTGTCAATCTCTTCCATGTACCATCTTAGCCTTCTTTGGTAGCCCACACGCTGCTAACATAGCAGACATTCAGCACGTCCTGTTTTCATTAAAGGAAAGCGTTAGAGCACACTTTGAATTCTACAATTTTCTGGGTAAGAGGAAGCTTGACAGGAAGTATGTAATATGGAAGGTCTGCAAAATGATAGTAAGGTACTTCAGGAACGATTCAAATGCCCAAGCTCACCTCATACGCCACCACATGGAGTTCAAATAAGTGGAGCAATGCCAACAATTGCTGACGATCACACACGGCATCACTTTACCGATCTCCCAGCCAATTTTGAACATGCAATTAAAATAACAAGATCCATGGTCTGTTTCATTTCAGAGACCTGCGCCCCTATAGCGCTACAAACAAGGCAACAATTTATGCCTTGATTTATGATCAAGTCATTTTTTTTTTGTTTGATTGAAAAACTTAAATAGACAGTGACAAAATTCAGGAAAAAAAACAGAGTTGGCCTTAGTTGGTCAGGTTTGAAATTACTCAAAGATTATCCTTGATTGGTCCTTTGCCTCATAGACATGTATGCAACACGTCTATTTTATCCAATACATATATAGCAAAATGTAAATGTGTAACTAAGATATTTGAATTTCCTTTGAATTAACTGGCCTGTATCAATCATTTTGTCTTGGCCTACCCACCAAACTATATCCTGCTCTTATTAGGGCCTGTGTCCACAGACAGTGCTTTTTGCGCCCCTTTTGTGCCCACTTTCAATACAAAACCAAGGAAGTTCAGCGATTTCAGAGCTCACTGGCCTGAGCACCAAAACACCCTCAGTTTCAGACGATTTTTGTTGCTGCCCTCACAGCGCTCTCATTTGAAAACAGTTCAACTTTAAGAACAGCGCCATGCTCATCAATATCACTTCTCCTTCACTGACCAATTAAAAGCAAGACGGGGCGGGACTTCTAATATCATCTTGGTCAACAGCAATGGCGGAGGAGAAACTAGTCTGATCAATCGTTTTCTTGGTTATATTTCCTTGAAATAAAGCAAATATTAGGCACATGGAGTTATCTAAAACCCACCTAATGGACATTACAGAAGCTCTCGTGACCTAGCAACAACTAACATTGTGAGAAGCGCTCTGAAACGGGGGTTGTGGGCGCTCCGACAGCGCAAGAAGGGCTGTCTGTGAACACAGGATCTTATAAAGACTCGATTTACAGCAAATATTGATAACTTTAGCTCCCTCAACAAGATACTCATTAACAAGGCTGAGCAATAATTCTTATAGCTTATAAGTTCTAGCAATAACAGTTATTGGCTGTGTTTTAAGATTGTATTTTTTCTGTGCAGTCAGGCAGGACTTCATGTTTACAGATGTCTTTGATGCAGAGATTCTTCAGAAACTCCTCATTTGAAGGTTGCAATCCTGAAAGTAGCCTGCTAAAGTTTAAAATAAACTTAATATGAACAGTGGGTGGGATGGATCTACCTAAATTGGGTAAAACTAATATGGATCACTTTCACAGAAAAAACAGTGACGCTTCATCATTCATTCAGCTTTGACTCTGTAATTTTGAAACTAAGCAAACACAACTGGGAATCTCCTAAGGCTCTGAGACTGCCTCAGCTCCACTGACTGGGAAAACACCTGAGGTGAGAATTGTAGTATTCACACCCACACAGAACCTGCTGGATCTGATGTCCTTTGGCTTGAATTTCTAAATTTCACCTGTTTGTATTGCAAAATATTGTGTTGTCAATATTTCAGCTAAGAATATGAATGGTGTAAAACAGAGAGGACTGTCTGTTAAAATTATTTCAAAAGGAATTTACTCTTCTAAATGTCAGGGAAAGATAAGTTGGACTTTTTTTTATTATCTTACCCGGGCGTAGGCCTCAGCTTTCCTCAGCTGCAGCAGAAGCACTTAAAGGATGCTCTACAGGTAAACCACAATGTTTCACATCTGATATTCCTCCTTCTGTCTCTTGCAAAACCATCCACATGTGTAAATTTATCATACCACACTGGAGTCATCATCAACAGGGAGAACTTGGAGCAATGCATTATGCATGAAGTATTATGTGCATGGTCAACCTTAAACACACTTCAAAATAAGAAAATCAATTAGCCTTGGAACACACTGCCTTTTCACTTGCAGACATGCTATGAGATGGTTATTAAATAGTTAAATGGAGATCTTGGGAATAATTATATGCACAACCCTCTTATGGGATGTGAACATCTACACTGTAATAATGAAATCCTAACAGATGATCATATTCCTGTGACAAGGGAAAGTGTTTCACAGCAACGACCGGTCTGATGTCATGCAGCAATCACTTCCTCTATCACAGTCTGTTTTCTGCTTTACCTACTCCTACGCTAAAGACAGCAGCAGTGTGCTGTCCTCTGCCAGCTGTCCTCCATTTGAGACTCATACATATATGATGTAAAAAATATGGAAGAAAGATCACTTTGGACTGTCTATTCCATCTCCAGCCTGTACAAAAATCTGTCCATGTAAACCAGAACCACCCACAACCACGCTGTAACATGTTAACACATTTTGAATGGACTTCTGAATCTGTCAATAAAGAAGGTGTAATGACTGACTGTATTTACTTTAAATTCATTAGGGTGTGTTTCTACAGAATGCATCTTTTCAATGTCAAACTAGTGTCACACTTATGTATAGCTATTGCAATAAACGGCATCTCGAATCATCAATGAAGGTGCCTTTTGTGGACAAAAACACTTGCACAAGCCACATTGTAACTACAAAAAGAAAGCCAACCCCTTTTTTATGTACTATTACCTTTGTGCTAAAAGCCTTTATTAAAGATAAAGTTAAAATGGTCATGACTTTATATTAATGTTAGTACGAATTTTCATGAAATTCATTAATCTTGTAACTTCGTGAAATGTATTATTCAAGTCTGCCTACCACCTGTTAACACTCCTACCTTTAGGTGTCTGAAGCTGTAAACTTATATGGGTGAACCATATGTTGTCAGCAACTGTTTGCTAGACAGAGAGTCTACAGTTGTTACGTATACAAATCAGTGTCATGTCATCTTTATTGTTTTATGGTGATGCACCCAAATGGAAAGGAATTTGTGGGTTGCACCTTTTTGACAGAATATAAGCAGCACTGTGAACACTGTTACTTTGTCAGCACTTTGTCAGTCAAGTGATTTGGAAGCATGCTTGTTTGATGAAGTTGTCTGACCTCAGCCGATTAAATGGTGTTATAATCTCCAGTCTGTTTCACGATTTCTTCATTGGATTTATACAAACAGAAACAACCCCCACCTAACAATTAATAAAAAACATGTTTTTAACCATAGCCGCATTAAAGCTAGTATAAAGCAATTGTTATGGAGATGCATAACTTAAAGATCATTACCTATCCATCTGCCCATTATCTATCCTGCTTGTACTGTTCGGGGTCACTCGGGCTGGAGCTTATCCTTAAGACATTAAGTCTTTTCATACATAGACAAACAACGTTGCACACCACCGGACAATTTTAAAGTCTCCAATCAACCAAACAAGCATGCCTTTGGATTGTGGGAGTAACCTGGGGTACCTGGAGTACACATGCAAACTTCACACAGAAAGGCACCCGCCCAACCCGGGGATTCAAACCAGGTACCTTCTTTCTGTGAGGTGAAACCACTGCACCACCATGCAAACCATTATCAACTCTATTCAGAACAATAGATTATTGATTGCTGTTTTGCATTATTCACCAAATGTTTTTTTGATATCTTCCACAGTCTTCCAGAGAAGCTTGGAATTAATTTGAATGACGATGGACTTGCATTGAAGCTCCTCGTCTGCACCTCACTATGAGCACTTAAAGTTAAGAAAATTTCCTCACACTTTTAAAAGAATTGGAGTATTTATTTTTGGATCTGCCTCTGATGAATGCAACAAAGAGGCTCAGACCACCACCGAGAGTCTTGGCTCAGCATGTAGAGAGCACAGCAGGGTACCAGTTTGGTTAGCCATGGCACCACTTCCAGCAAGATGATTAAAACTGAGCCACCAGGTAGTTTCCTGCAGTGTACTTAACTGTGTAACACAATTCTATTTTCATATGTCCCATTCTGAAGTTCACATTAATACTGACATATGCAGACAGAAAAGAAAACATCAGTGTCTATTTCTATGTAAATGGAACTTCAATTTAGTTTTAATGGGCAGCATGGACCACTAAGACAAACTTTGAGTTTTCTTCAACTGACCTCAGTTAGCTGCCTGGCTGACTTAGTAACCTAAGCCCAGATAGTAATGAATAGATTACTATAATTACTAAGTGTACACACAATAAAAAGCCTTTCTTCTTTTTAAGCTGCTATCTAACTGGAATTTTCTGAATTTGAATTGTGTTCAAACAAAACCTCTTCACCAAACTGATTCACTTTGATGAATACTGTGCTCTGTCTAAGTTATGACTGGTTTTTTTTAAGTTCTGTGCGCTTGTCAGTTAATATCTCAACACAAGTATTATGTCAATTCAGAAAATCAATCAAATTGGTTGATATGTTACAGTAGTGGGTTTTTCGTTGACACATTGCTAAAACATCCTCTGATAAGATAAAGGGAAAACAGAAGACAATGGTTTCATAAATTCGGCACAAATTATTATAATTCAGTGTTGTGTCAACATGACTTGCATGAGTAAAGCTGTAATTGATTTGTTGCTTTTATGTGCAGCCAAGTAGTGCCATATAAATGTAATATCTCACATTCTGATCTCGATACGGAGCTATACCTGCGTATGAGTGCTGAATGTTTAGTCATAGTACAAACATTTGGTCTGAAGGCCTTTGGTTGCACACATGGAAAGAGTCTGCTAAGTTGGCAAAATAGGGGGGAATGTATCGGCCAAAATGCAGTCCTGGCTTTAATTTAACGGTTATTTAGCTTCCCATTAATATTCATTAAAGGTGCATACAATACAACCAACACTGGACTATAAGATGTTGTCTCTCAACTCCCACTCAATCCTTGCTTCTTATGTTTCAGTTTAGTGTTTCCATAACATCGACTACAGCTTACAGCCCGTCCGCCCAGGTATATCTACAGCTGCCCAACAAGTTACATTTTTATTTGCCAACCATTTTTTCATATTTTTCCTTTTGATTTAACTCATTCAGTTGCTATTTAAGATCAATAAACGTGTGGACAATCTCTCCTCACATTACTTCTTGTACAACAGTAATAGAGAGATGTTCATTGCAACTCCAATGAGGTTAAACTGCCTGTGATTGCCAGGAAGAAAACTGCTAGTGTAATTCAACAATACTCAGATTGATTGCTGTTTGACTGGAAAATAAATCTAGTTATATCGCAAATTAATCATCGTGCTCTACTGTAGTTGGTCTGATAAAATCTGTTCAAAGGCAAAGAGAAATGGAGGGAGGGGATGGTGTCAGCGAGGTGGTCATTCCATATTAGTGTGTTTGCGTTTGTGTGTACGTGTGTGTTTGTGAGCATATTGAGGATATCGCTGTAAGGTTAAACTGCTTGCTCTTGGGTATGAAATCTAGGAGTTCACATCAAAATCTGATTTATCCATGCGATTTGCACCCCTGCTTCAACATGGCCCCAAAATGTAGGGAACCAATTATAATAGTTTACATTTAACATAACTCTTCATAAGTGGTTGATAGTACTTCACAGTTAATCATTTGTTTGAGTCTATGATTAACAGAATTTGACACCCTACTGGTTTTCTTCTGCTGTCAGTGAGTTCCTGTTCCAACCTTTCCAGTGGAACTTGAAAACTCATTATTACACCGTGTCCTAACAGCACACGGATGGATGTTGCACACTGCTTCCATTAAATATTTAATTCTTTGCTCTGTCAATTTCAGTTTCCCATTGCAAACAGTAAGACATCTAGTGCTTTTGTATTGAATGTGGATAAACAGAAGTCTGGTCCTTTGTATTGACGAGCTGTTCCAAATTTCAACACTCAGAGGCTCGTCAATAAACGCCCTGTGCTAACCTGGAAAAAGTTTTTCTCCGGTGATGACACAAGTCAAAGCACAACTTTTCAATACACTATCTCAACTGTAAAACAAGCATACAAGCTCTGTTGAGTGAGAAAAGCAAGTGCCAGTGCCTTGCAGAGCCCTCTTCTTCCTCGTTTCATATCTGTCTACGCGAGCGACAGAGAGGAAAATAGAAACTGGCCGTCTGGGTTAAAACTGCGCGATGCGTCAGCTGCTAGCGGGCAGTTAGGGCACAATAGAATCGTGCAGATTTTGTCACTGATGCTAGCTCATTGGTATGCCATTAGGACAGGCTGTAACAAATTTGGCCTACAACATCTCTGTTGTCTGTTTGTTGAGGAGCATTGTCCAGCTGTTAAAGCATGTTTTTATTCAAATCTTGAATGTTTTTCTGTATTTCCACAGTGAATAAAATCAGTGGACCAAATTAAGATGCCGTCATCAGCAGCAGTACACACCCAAGCCTTGACTTTACCTCCACAAAGGTTGATAAATTGGCTGGTATGCTTTGGCTTATGAGCTGTTTGATTTTTGTTCACACTTTCTTATTTGTCTCATTGGTCAAACTACTTTGCTTAGATCCACTACTGTCTCCTGGTTTTAAAGAAACCTGTGACTTTGCCTCTGTTAAGTTTAAACCATACTTAAAAGGGGATTTCGATGCTTGTGTGTGACCCTCTAACGCCTACATCTTAGAGGGTTGTCTTCATCGGTTGCATCTGCAGCTATGGGGGTTTTTCTTCAAGCTCCTGATGTTCATCATCTGGTCTTTTTATCCTTCAGGATGTTCTCGTTTACTGAAGTCAAAAGTGCTTTGTAGCTTAAGACCAGAAATATCACGATGGAGATTGTTTTGTGATAGTAAGTCTGTTTTATTTGACCCATTGGTTCTGGGAATTTGAGTCACACCACCACACTACTCCACAGGTGGTGGTGATACTTCAAAGTGTGATGCAATGCTCCAATGAAGTCAGGAAGAAGACCGCTGGCTAGTAAACATGCAGGTACACAATAAGGGATTTTAAAATACACAAGATTTCTTTGAAATAGTCGTTAAGGGAGAAAATGCACTCAAATAATTTGTTAGAATCAGAATGCACTTTTCATTAACTTCCCCAAATGAAAACAGGATTTTTGTTCTATTTCAAGAAAACGCCACAAACTACTTCAACTTGTGATTTTCAAATGCCAAATGTTCTGGCTTAAAACAGAGATAAATTATCTTCTGCCTGAGCCAACTCCTTGCACCGACACAGAAAAAGATCTTAGTTGCAAATGTTACATCTACAGTACAAACCAAATCTTTAGAGCATTGTGTACAATGGATTATGGAGATGCTTCATGTTTCATTAGATGTGGATACAGATGCAGTTGAATTTAAAGCAGTGAGACAGGAAATAAACCTAAGTCTCTTATCATACATATTCAAGTGCTTAAATGCAAAACAAAAACAATGTGCAATAAGTGAGTCACAAAATAATAATATGACTCTCCTTCATTTGGCCAGTGAACAGATTTTTTGTCCTGCTGAAGCTGACGTTTGTGTCCACATTTGCGACTACAACTCTTACATAGATAATAAGCAAAGCAAAGCTCTGTTGGACCGCATACACACACACGCGCACAAGTGGCATCTTGGTGCCATAATATTCCACCAGCCCAGTACAAGCCTATCATGTCTGCTCAGCTAATTAATGCTGGAGGACCTCTGGACTCTCTAGTCTGCTCAGTGTTTTCATTTTCACCAGCACACAACTGGAAACATAAACTGTATTCAACAGAAAGGGACTTAAATGACCCAGGATTGTGATCAAACCTATTATTCTAGCCTCACCATGTTTTCTGTATGCTCCTATCCAAAGCCCTTAACCCTAACAATATGACCTCCCTCAAAGTGACGTCTGTTATTTTTCTGCAACTCTGCTGTTGTGTCCTGGTGTCCTCACATGGATAAAGGCTGAAAATATATGACCTGACATACACATAACCTTTCCAGATGGAGTACAAATCCATTGCGTACATGATTCTAAAATGCTTTAATCAACAAGTCTACAGAGTTTGACTCCTCCTGTGTGTCTTAACCTGCTCCCTTGCACATACACACCCACATGTGCAAGGCCACATTCATACGTAATACCCCATAGTGCATGAATAAATCTACACGGAGCATACTTACAGGGAGAGAAAAAAAAAAATCCTCGTATACATATCTGTAATGACAGCGGAGGAGACTGCGTGCATGTTTTGATGCACACAGATGTAGATGCAGACCTCCTCTAAGACTGTCAGAGCGACTAGCAGACTTTGAGCTAACATGCAAAACAGAGGCAGCAACAGAGAGATGGAGGAATAAGAAACGACATGAAACGGAGAGTTGGATTTACCTACCACACACGGGCAGAGGGAAGGGAGCTTAGTGCGGCCCTTCATGAGCGAGAGACAGAGGAAAAACAGCCTCCCAGACACCCGCAGTAGAAGAGAGGAGGGATGAGAAGGAGGAGAGAGAGGGAGAGAGATGGGAGGCTGGGGAAGGGTGAGGGGAAATAAAAAAAGAGGGAGGAGGGGGAGACAGGGAAGGGGAATGGGGGTGTCGTAGCAGACGATAAGGGGGAGTTTTTCCTGGAAGCCAGAGTTGTTGGTGTTGGATATAGGTTGATGTTAAAGGCAAGGGTCTGGATAAGAGAGGACTGACAGCCTGCTCCAGCCGTGACTCATAAAATATGTTTGTCACTGCTGGTGAGCGAGGGAGGGAGAGAAGGAGACGGAGAGACATGGAATAAACCTCTTATATTATTTTTCATCTTTCCCTGTCACAAACACTACATCTCCCTCCATCCATGCTGCTTCTGCTCCTTTGCCTTTTTGCTTCTTAACATCCCTGACATATACCTCATACCCGTCAAGTAAAGGCTAAATATTGTGAAGATGACTTAAAATGAGGAACATTTTGACACAGAAATCTCTGTTACGCAATCATTACATAATTACAAATGTATCCCTTTGCAGCTAGTGTTTTATCTGAAGACTCTTTATAAATTTCTAAGCTGCAAATTGACTCCTTTGAGTTCTGAATTTAAAATACCAACCATACTTATGTAGGATGCTCCATTATGACCCTGGGGTTGTGCAAAAGTTCCTCTCCCATCAAACACTGAAATAATTCATTGGTGAACTAGTTGAAGGGGATTTCATCAGAGAAGGTAGGCGGTTTTAAGGTACCCCCACGCTGCCGTTTTGGACGCCCCTTAATCATATTTCTAATAAGCTCCACGAGCAGAAACATGGTAAAACTAGGATAAATATTGGAAATGCCTTTGACAATTGGTGAGAGATTAGAAAGCAGAAAACATTTGGAGAGTGATGCAGAGCTGATTAAACACTGAAGCTTCTGTGGCTGTGACACGGCAACGGCAGTACTTTGCAGAGTCCTTTAACTTAAATCATGAGATGCTTTGTTAGTTTGTACATTACAAGCAAATGTGGATACTACAAACCCAAGTTGAATAGACTGTACTGTAGTTCATCCCGCCAGCAACCATGAAATGACACCACGACTGGCCATTATAACAACAGATGTTGCCGAACAACTTATCTTGAATTGAATGGAAATCACTTAGTTTGAAAAAATTTTGGGGTGATTTTATATTAATGCTATGTGATATTCACTAATACGTTAATGTTATACTTTTTGGAATGGCCTTGAACTCTAAACAGATCTGTCCCTAAAGATAGAAAACTATCAGAAAATCTTGTAATTATTCAACAGAAAAGAGAAAAATATTTATTTTGTAAATAAATGGGCAACATATTTTTCAAGGCTTTTCTTATGCATTTAGTATTTTTTATTTGAAAAGCCCTCAATCAATTTATCGATCAGTATAACAAAGAGTTTGATCTAAACACCTTATCTTCTCGTGAAGTGTCTTTAGAAAAATTGCGATTTGGTGCTTTATAAATATAAAGAATGAATTGAGATAATTGACTTCAGAACGTCATGAAGACTGTACAAAGATGCCTGATATTGGAAAAGGGGGCCAAGCTCCTTTAATTAACTTAACAATGGAAATTTTATCTACTTCATCTTGTGCCTTACTTTAGTGTTTGAGTATATCTTTCTTCTCATTTTCAAATTCAGAGCAAATAAACCTGTGTCTTCTTGCCCTTGATGCACCAATCTTCAATGCAGCAAAGTTTTAAACCCATCAATAACTACTCCAAGGGAGGTTTATCTTTTCAACATTTGCAGTTACATAGTTGTTGGTAGTTTCAGATAAGGGCTGTTACCCTGTGTATAAATGTGTAAATAGTCATCAAACATCATTGTTTTCGCTCAGTCACTGAATTCAGTTTCTTTTTCGTCAGATTCATTTTGTCTTAGTAAATCTAAAGTGATTACTGGACCAGTGTGCAGCCTCTATTTCATTTGCAAATAGTCTATGTGTAATTAAAGTGTAAAAATGTTAAATCCACATTCAAAATTTGACTGATGGTTGCTTGTTCTGAAGGATGAATCTGTTGGATCTTTTTCTTTTATGCTTTTTAAATTGGGGCTCTTTAACTGCCTTTGGTGCATATATCAAACGACTATAACATGTGATACTGTAAAGGCATGTAATGATCATCAATCTGGATCGACCTGTCCATCGATCAAATGGAAAGTCAAAAACATTGAACAACATCTTTGTCTAATATATGCCTTTATAAGGAAATTCCCACTACACACCTGTTTCATAGTTTCCACCCAGCTTATTCTGTAGCTTAAAAAACGAGTTTAATATCTTTGAGAACTGCAAATGTGGAAAACCTTGAGGTGAAAGGTGGTGAAACACAAATGTGCTTAGTTAGGGTCATAATAAAAAGTAAAAAGGAGCCCTTACTGTTAAATGGTTGTTTTCTGTAGGTGTAATGTAACTGATTGTGTTAAGTGGGTACATAACATTATTTGAAATGGATCAAAGGTGCCTGAATTAAATGGAAATCATATCGTGACAGACTTTATGGTATCGGCAAATATCGTATCGTTGTCCAAAGAATTTATATGATATATTATCCTGATGAAACTGGTTATTTACATCCATAGTATGTTTACAAATTCCCTGCTTTCTTCAGCAGTCATATCACAGACTTGATTAACGACAGATTTTATTATCGCTTCTTGCATCCTGAAGGTAAAGCCTAAAACCTTACTTACTTTATTTTGAATATATTGTCTATTTTTGATTAGACAGGCATTAAAATAGACATAAAACCTGTATGACTTGGATAATACTTTCAAGCTTACACTAGTAAATGGTGTTTCTGTTTCCTTTCATCGTCTTAAGTTAGAGCAATGAATACAGACTAGGCATTTATTAGATGTTTTATGGTACCTGTTTTCCAAAAGGAGTTTCGTTGAATCACTTCTTTGTGGTTGTGTGACCCTGTGGTCAAACCAAATAAGTCCTGAATGGACTGTGAAACTCCATGTGCCCATTCAGAATGTAAGCCAAGTGTAGAAGTTTTCAAATGAATATTACAGCAGCACATTACTGTTGAAATACTTTAAGAATAAATACCAAATGTTTCAGCAATTTTAAGATGGTTGAATTAATAATAATAACCGACCGTATTCAAACCTACGTTTTTCGATTTAACATTATTATAGACAAATGTGAGCTTCTCTAAAGAACACATGTTCAACTTCTCACATTCTCAATCGTCCTTTCTAACCAGCAGGCTCTGTTGTAAGCCTAGAGGCACATGATCATTTCAAACACTAATGTCATTGGTTGCAGCACTAATTTAATCAAATTTGTTAGTATTTTTACTCCTAATATAATTATGTTCTTACTTTGATCCTTACTGTAGCATAATTGTCATAATAATGGGTGTATTTGTCCCTGCACTTGCCTTCTCAGGCTCTGTGTGTCTCTGCCGCATGGCTTTATTAAAGGAGAGCTGAGTGAGGGAATAAACAGAGGAAATGCACTGTGACCCCACAGGGCTGTTTTTACAGTGGGCTGCTGTTGGGTGATGGATGGATTATGACACCTGTGGAGGTTAGGCCCAAAGCCCTCTGGACCTCAGCGACACAGTGAGCTGCAGCTTCTGCATCAGCCTCACTGTCTGTGACTAAAGACAACTGGAGCAAGTCGTGACATTTCCATCTGGAACGAAGCCTGTGCTGTTCAAAACAGTGTCAAATGCTGTGGAACCTGAGGATCATTCAGCCACATAAGACCCGACATTAATTTTCTATTCTCTGCATTCATGAGCATTCTCTGCTGCCGCCTACACAGAGGTCATCCTCCTACCTGCACACTGTGGGCTTCACATTATCAGCACCCTTCAATGGCAGGGCTCTCTCTCTCTCTCTCTCTCATCCTCTCTCTCTCCCCCTCCCTTCCTCCTTTCATCTCTATTCTCTCCATGATGATACCCCTGCCATGTTGTCATGGCAACAATCGGGCCCTGATTGCTTGGTTGCTAGGCAACTGACATCACCTATAAGAGGAACATGAAGATACAAAAGCCAGAGACAAACAAATCACAGAAATTATGTGCACTTGCATGCTACTGTCGCGAGTTGAGCTTGCATATCTACAAACCCAAATAGTTTATTTAAATTGCATAATATTTTCAATATAATTATTTTTGTCCAGTGATAATATCCCACATTGAGGCAGCAAGGGGTAGCACTAGAGTAAGAAAGCATAGTTTTCAAAAATGACCGGTGGACCCGGCAGTCTTCTGCTCTTTGCTAAACAGAAAGTGAAAAAAAAAAACAACCTTTGAGTCTATTATCTGAAGGTTTGTGACAAAATGAGTCAGTGTCCAACAACTTCCGAATAACTCTGAGAACATTTTTTTTTTTTTATCATATCGTATTATAAAACGACAAGGCCTTGAACTCTGTGAACACATACCCCACACATCCTTAAAAGCTCATGCTAGCAGGACCCGAGCAGCTCAAATATTACAACATCCCTGAGCCAGGCTGTGCTGTAGTTTACCACATTGCCACAAGATGTCATTGTGTGCTATATTGAAAGGTATTATTACCGCACTGTGAGAAAGCCTGATCCCATTTGCAAGGCTAATGTATGTGCTATTCATATCCATGATACCATAACAGCCTTGCTTGTCATTCTTGCTTGTCGCTTTCTTTTAGCTTCCTTCCAGTCTGTCCCCCACTCACACAGAATCATTAGACACACACTCTCATGATGAAACAGAAATGCTAGTTAGCTGACTCTTTCAACTAAACTGGCTGGAGTGGGAACACAAGGTTTTATTACAGAGGCCCTGATGAGACGTTGACCCCTCCTTGACCCTGGTTCTCTACCTAATAAGGCCCACAGGAGCTCTTCTGTTCAATCTTCCCACATCTTTATATACACAGTACATCATTATGGTCATTGATTTATCTATTTCTCAGCCTTATATAAACATCATTTCTAGAATTTAGTGTGTTTTGTTTGCAGACTAGAGTGTAGCAACTGTCAGCCATGGCCATCCTCCTAGTCCACCACAGCAGGCTCATGTTTAGCCATTAGCCTTCTTGTTCAATGTGAGACAACAAAGTCTCTAGCCAAACATCCCATGATGGATCGGATCTGTCACCTGTCATATGGACGATTTCAGGACAGACAGAGATGCTGACAGCCAAAACACTGAAATTAAACAGCAGAGCAAGTACGAAGGGTGGAACGCAAGACGTAGTACTCGCTTTTTTCTCCAACACAATCAATACCAAACTGAGAGATTTGATGATAATGTTTTTTAGCACTGTTATCACTAGGGATTTTCCCAGGCGACTAATCTTCCAGTTTACGGAAATTCAAATTCAGACTAATTGACTAATCTGAAGGTAAGAGGATACTCAGAAAATTGTCAAAACAGAGCGCAAATCATTTTAATTGTTTGCTGGTGATGGTGTAATTTGGTTTGCCAAGTGTGGCTTACATTAGCAGTGCTTGCAACCTTTAGTCTTTGCAAATGAACGTCCACATGCCTGCATGAAATATCACATTGCCTCGGTCGATATACCAGTTCAACCTGACACAGCCATAAAACATTTTTATCAACATTTTCATGTTCAAAATATTGCCAACGACACTGCTCCTTTGAGATGCTATCCTTTTACTGTGCTTGTTTAATTTTAGGTAGTAGTGGTTGCACGACTTTTTTAAAGTCGACAGTCATGTGATAATAGTCGAGTCGATGTCGACTAGTTGCTGATGAAGTTATCAATGAAACAATGTGAGAAGGGAATGCTTTACAGCCACTAAAAATCTTTATTTGCAAAATGTGATGCATATACTGCTGAAAGCAGACAGTTAACACATAAAGAAACAGCAGGTTGCAACAGCTGCAATAAAGTATGCAACAATAACACATAACACATGCTACAACTCCCATATCGGTGAGTGCAAAAAACAAAAAGTCACACGTGGGAAAGAAAAAAACTCAGGTATACATAGCGTATTTGCCTACTCACTGTCGAGTCCTGCTCAGACACAGTTTTATATTTTCGATCCTGGTTTGCGTCTAAGACAAGAAGATGGCATCAATGTGAGCTAGATGAAGGCTTTCCAGCTGTCTCGTAACGGTATTCCCAGCAAGAGAAAAAATCTTCTCGCTTGGGGTGCTGATGGGGACAACCAAATAACCACAGCCGCTGGACCATGACAACAGTGGAATTCAGTTGGACCGCACAGTCAGTCTGGAGTTTTGGGCTCTTATGCTCAGCTGTTTCTGGCGCAAGTGGCCACTGCTGAGTGTTTAAATTGGCTGACACATCTTTTTGCTTCATCAATACCCTTTACCACATCAGCCTTTACTACATCAGGTAAGACTTAGTCTGCCTTTTTGGCAGTTGCAGAGTGTGCCGGTGTATCCCAGATCTTTGGGAAACATGTCACAAAGTTCCATAGCTAAGGTCATGTTACCAGGGTGCCCCATTCTTTTTATCATCTCAGAAAGACGATCAGCAATGTTTGCAGCAGTGTGTCTCTCTGGCAACATAGATGTACACAACACTCTGGCTTATAGCTTCCATTCATCAGTAATGTAGTGAACAGTTACGGTACTGTTAGCTCCACGATGGAGGTGCATAGGTCGGTTGACAGCGACACATGTGGATTTTGTTTTCCTTCATGATTTCACGCAGGCTGTTGCAGTGTTGTTTAACCCAAGATACTGCCTGTCTAGCTACAGCTATAGACCGGCTAGTGGTTGGTTGCTGTGTTGCAGTTTGAGCATAACATTTGACAGACTGGGCCAAAATATATAACTAACAGGTGCGACGACGTTTAACTGTTTAGTTGACTCAATACTCACATCCCTAGTTACCACTAGAGAAGCCAAATGGTGTTTGGCATTGACTAGGGATGCAAAAATCTGTTTTTAACAGCCATCGGCTCATAAGCAACTATATGTGGTATGCACCGATAACAGTAGCAATTGTTGTGTCGCATCAATTTAATGCTGCAAGTCATTAAAACTTACTTCTGATTCAGAGAGGATGATTTTACATTGGAAAATATTTATACTGGCAGAAGAAGTCTACCTGTTGGACAAACTCTGATTTGTTTTTATGGACAAACATGAAGGAAAATGTTGGCAGTGTGGAAGTCTTAGACTGTCACTGGGAAAGATCAGAGACATGCAGATTGTGTTCCAGTAACATTTCAAGAGGAGGGAGCTGTGACAATTCAAAAGCAAAACAATGTCATTGCTCAAACAGATACAGGATAAAGAATAACAGGAGTAATGAAATAACCTCACTATTAAAATTGACTATCCACTAAATTGTTATTTTAAACATTGGTGTTGGTATTAGCCCTGATTTTTTACAATCGTTGTATCTCTTGTGTTTACAAAGTGCATATGTCAATGATGTAACAGCAGCACCAAACCAATCCACAATGAAAGCCTTCTTGTTAAGCAGGGTGAATTAGGCTCAAAGAAAATTTAGGGTCTTTTTTATTTAATTTTTTAAGATACATAAAGACACTAAGAAGCCAAACCTGACTGAATGTGTGACCTCACACTTTATATTCAAAAATATCCACCACTAATATCGAAGCTTTAAAGGGAACCATGAAAAGAATTACTGACGCATTGATCAGCCTTTGTATGGATGAGACGGTAGAGTCGAGTGAAGCACAGGTTGTGTTTTGTGCTTCTGACAAAGTGCTTCAGAGCCTTCTTGCTGGCTAAGACTGCTGGTGGGGATGGAGAACTAGAGAGACTAAGGTGATTAGATGCAACACAAGGATATATGTCACATAAACTTTAGATAATAGTGATTGTTGTCCTGAGTGGAGATCAATTTGAAACAGTTTGCATTTTAACTAATGTTAAATTCTAACAGCATAACGCTGTTCACAATTTCAGCTGCCTGAGTTTTGCACCTGCAGTAAAATTAGCACCATACAACAAGCCTCTGCCTACTGCTTAATTAATCCTGACAAGTTTTTCTAAGATGTGAACTTGCTCTCAAGCAAGGCTGCAGTTCTGATATTCACACAGTGCAGGAGCCCCTTGCACTGGAGTAGGATGCACTGCAGTTTTTGTGCGAGTTCTGTCTGATCATGTAGGTGTGTGGCTTTCTTTCAGGAAAGCGGTTGGATGTGTGGGTGACTGGTGAAAAATGCGCTTAAGGACGAAACAGAAGCGGTGGCGGATCACGTACACATGAAATATTTCTTTATGGGGAAAAAAAGCAAGCCGTTGACTGGAAGAAAGAAAAAAAAAAAAACGTCTGTATTGAATTACATCTCTGCTATCCCCTCCATTCTGCTGTGTTTTTGATTGGATAATAGAGAGCCCCATTGCTGTGCAGTCATGGCATCAGACTTGCACCGGGGCAAGCCCTGCCTCTGTGCTCACTGTGCCCTGGGAGCAACTTGGCAGGATCAGTGTCTCTGTGGCTGCATACAAAGGCCTCATGGAAGCTCGTGCCCTTGAGCGAAGATCATATTAGCTCTCTACTGGATCACTAATCCTTACACACAGCACATTGTAAGCATGTCACACGCTCATTCGAACACACACACCACACAGTATGTTGAATGAACACTTGTTTTAGTGTTTTAGAGAAGAATAGTAGACGAGCTGAGTGAGTTTCTGTTTGATTTTTTTCGAGCGAGGAGGTTAAGCTAAACTCCATTTTGGAGAATCTTAGGATTCTAGATGCAGAAGCCATAAGCTCCTCACGCTTACGTACACACACATAAATATTCATATTTATTGAACCATAAGAACATCTGGCAGCAAAAAAGAACTACAATTGTGAGTGCTAAAACCCATTCCAGGGAAGGAGATGTTCATGTTGCAGCATGAAGCCATACATGAAGCCAATAATGTGCACACAGAGCTGCTGACTTTGACTACATCTTGTCAAATGTATAATTTATAAGAAGAAGCACTAACTAGGGAAGCCTCGAAAGTGCTGAAGAGGAGGGCAGGAGGTAAGCTAGGGAGTAGAGTGCAGGAAAGAGGGGAGTAGGCAGAAGGGGGAAGGAAGGTAGAGTGAGATAAAGGGAAGAGGAGGTGAAGGAGAGGGATTAGAGAGGTGGGGGAGGCAGAGGGGACAAAAAAAATGTGGAATTGGAAATGTGGGAGCAGAGAAGTGGAACGAGACTGACAATTGAGAAAAAAAGAAAAATCAAAGGAGGGTAAGACAAGAAAAGCCAAAGGAAGGTAAAAGAAGTAGCAGAAATATACTGTATTTCCTCTCCATATGTACCTATGTGATTATTTTAGTGCATTACTTTTCTATCAGACATCCTGATAGAAAGTAGGCTGCTTTTACAGCTTAGATTTCTTTTTAATGTGTGCACCATCTCTGTTCTCGCCTTCAAACATCAAACCATCCTCCTCTGACTCAGTGCCATACAGGGAGGGAGAGTCAAAGGTATTGTCAGGCTTGCAACCAAATATAAATCCTCTGACGTCTCTGCAAGCTGATATGCCCTAATATTCTAGTTCCAGAGTGTTATGTAATGACACTTCTGTATGATGCGCTTCGATCATATGTTGCAATTTTATTCTCTCTGGATTTTAGTGTAGGAAGGAGAGAGAATTACATAAGCTGTCGAATTCAACACTCGGGGAGGAAGAAAAGTCAATCCAATCCCTGATAGGAATTGAAACTTGGATTTTCTTTGAATTTGAATAACATTTTAAGATGTTCAAGCTAACATCAAAGCTGATTCTAATCAAAGGGGGCATGATCTCTCTTATATATGAAGCATTTTCTAGGATGTGTGAGATCAAGGAAATCTCATGCCAAATTTTGTGCATGCAAATATTTGCAATGAGATATAGGTCAAAAATATTATTAGAATTTTGAATGACTTAGTCTTAATCAAACTGAAATCTCTCAAGGGCAAGGATAGCTATTCATTTATTGCTTACTTGTTTTGTTTTTTTATACAAAGGACTATTAATTTTCCTGTACGGAATCTCACATTTGTTCTCTATTGCTTTCAGGAGATCTTAGTTTAATACATCGCACCGAAAACTCAAGGTTTAGGTGAATTTCCCACAAATACTCAACAGAGCGGCTCACAGGGGATGCCTACTTACAATAAAAGACTGCTAGGAGAAGCCTATTTTGTATTGAACAGTATTGTTAAAGCTGCTATTCTTCAAAATAAAAGCACCATTGAGCTGAGTTGTGTGCAAGTTAAGCTCTGCATGCTGTATGGTAGTGTTAACACATATTTGTCACTCACTAGCCTACTGTGGCTTCACCCACTCAGTAAAAACTTTGCACACAGACTTGAACGGGAAAGCAACATTGTTCACATAACCTGTTTTACAGTATGTGGGTGTCAGGGAACAGCTCACCCAGGGAGCTGCTCACCCATCATCTGCTACATGATGGTAAGCCACACTCCCCACCTGCAATGCAGCCAGCGTCCATTAAACTTTAATCACACTTTTAAAGGAATACACCAAGGTTTTTTGGTCAATCCCCACCCACCATCAAGTTAAAATTTCATAGTGTTCTCTTGTGAATATCTAGTTTTATACTGTTATACTGTTGGTTATCAAAGGTTTTAGTAAGCACGTTTAGATGTGCTTGTAGATGCAGCATTGAGAATGCAACCAAATATGTAATTGGTTGATCAAAGAGCTGCTTTTTGTATTCCTTTAACACACTTAGCGTCTTAACTTTCGCTTTTTATAAACTCACCATCTGCCACACAATCTCTTGGCGATACACTGCCTGTCTTTGCCAGCTTTACTGTAAATCTTTTCTCACTCTGATTTCTATGAAGGAAGTAGGTTTGGTAAAATATTCACTCTTACAAACTGTGGTCTTTCACTTCTTGTGATTCATTTTTCCTAGCTTACACGGTGAGTCACTCAAGGAAAATAAGATGCATTAGAGACTGATGTTTCAGGGTTGCATAGAAAATACCTTGACATTTTCATCCTCATTTCTTGTTTTTCATACAATTACGTTTTTACCTTCAGCTTGTTGGAACTAGGCTTTTATGACCTGCAGACACTTCACTTAACTCATTAGAGGAAGCTGTGGAATAACTTTGTTGCTTTCTATCTTTAAAACAAAAATATATGAATTATTCTTGAACGTAAACCCCCACTGTGTAAAATCCTGCCTCCCCGTTCATCTGACTGCACCTTCCTATCTATGTTTAACTGACAAATAATCTCTGTTGCCAAGGAAACTGAGAGGTTGATAAGCAAATGAATGTAATGTGCCACAGTTAAGCGCAAATTTATGTAATACGTCTGGAAGGGCCAGCTGCACTCACTTCTGTTCTACACACACTCTCAATGCAAGTTAAAATTTCAAACGATCCCCAACTTCCCACAGCTGTACAAGTAGCTGTGTGTGTGTGTGTGTGTGTGTGTGTGTGTGTGTGTGTGTGTGTGTGTGTGTGTGTGTGTGTGTGTGTGTGTGTGTGTGTGTGTGTGTGTGTCTTACTTAGTGTTTCCCACTTTTTCTCATCACTTCCTGTCTGAAACTGCAATCAGGTGCAGCTGCTTCAATGTATTGTTCATCTGATTTTGAATGTGTGCGTTCAGTTGGATTTTAAAGGGGCTTGAATTGAGATCGAAGCCATCTGAATAAACAGAGTCTGACCCCGGAGTGTCACAATGCATTAAAGCTCTTTCATTTTTCGTTTTATCAGCCAATTTCACCACCAGCACTTCCTCTATGAAGCCTGAGCAGTTCGCGGTGCAGTGACGCTGAGCACATGTGTGTATGATATAATACATCGCTCATATCCTGTATTCTGAGAGGCAGACGCGTTTAGAAGCACAGCGGGCAGCTTGAACGTGTGTGTGTTCGAGGTTGAGATATAGCAACTGACAATATAAGGGGATATTAGCATGCAGGATGCCCTCCCATGCTCTCTCCCCTTAGCAAATTCTGCAGCCCCGGAATGACACAAAGAACCGCACACACAAGCAACCAGAGCGCAGGTTCTTTCCCTGCTTTTTTACTACATCCACGCAGGTCAGCCGGCCGCCTGTTTATACACTCACAAGAAATGACACAGAGTAGGAGATGCAGAGCGAGTGGGAGAGAGGGTCATTTAGAGAGGGGAATATCAAAAAGGATTCTGTCCACACACACCACTCAGGTAGCCAAATGCAGCCCCAGGATTTTTTGACATGTCCACAAAAAATATTATAAAAAATGAAACATGTAGAAGAAGAATTCAGGTGTATTCTCTTAAAGTAAGGGATGACATAAAGACAAGCATTTGTTTTATTTTCTCACATACAGTTGTGATCCCTCACACTCGCTCTCACACACACAAGCTAAAGTAAGGAACATCAGATAGGCTTACCTTTGTAGTCACAATGCAGAGGCAGTCCATGGTACTTATAGAACAAAATTTTTGGGGTATATCTCAACCCCCCCAACCCCCCACGACAGAGGGCTGAGACCCCACACCCCTCTCCCCAGCCTGCCCCACTCCTGCACTCTCACTCTCGTCCTGCCTTTCCCCCCTTTTCCTCTCCTTCCGTGAATCTGTTCTTTGACTAACTGAACCAGCGAGGGAAAGAGAGGATGGAGGGAGGGGGAAACATGAAAAGGGAGGGGGAGGGCCACAGGGAAATAGAGAGAGTGAGCAAAGAAAGAGAAGGGAGAGAAGAAGATGGGAGAGAGAGGGTGGTCTTGGAATTTTAGTATGAGGGAGAGAAAGAAGGTATATCCGGTTTTTCTTTTTTGCCAAGGCGAGAGAAAAAAAGCAGGAAAAAAAGAAAGAAAAGATGGGGTGAATATGAAAAGAGATGAAGGATGGAGATGGAAAGCAGAGGTGGTGGGGATTAAAAAAAAGAGGGGGAAGGGAGGTTCACAGTGTGGAAAGAAAAAGGGAAAAAGAGAAACAGAGAATAAGACAGCGAAACAGCAAGAGGATGGAGAGGAAGAACTGAGGGAGGGGACAGTGGAGGAGAGAGAGAAGGATAGGGAGAGTGGGTGAGTGTGTGCGTGTGTGTATGTGTGTAGAGACAGAAGGAATTAGACCGAAAGAGAATGTGTTGAGGAGGAGAGTGTGAATTACATATGCATCATAGAAACAGAAAACACGATGCGAGTGTGACTTAACGATGACCAAATCGGGAGAGGAAGAAAAGAAATGGAGGTTTGCATTAAATGAGTTGAAATGATGGGACTGAACATGCATGAAGGTTTTTTTTTTTTTCTGCTTGTTGTTGCACTCTGCAGCTGTTGCCTTAGCAATGGTGCAGTTGTTGCCATGGCAATAGGGAGGCTTGTTGTTGTCATATGGTCAGCATTGTAGTACTGAGGACAGAGTCAGGAGGTCATTGGATTAATACAACTCTGCATCAAAAAGAGTGTGTGTGTGGGACGATTTCATTGACTAATTCAGGACTGAACCATGAAGGACGGTCATGATTAAAAAATTAATCAACCTGAAATTATTCGCTAGACTAGATATCATGACATATCTGCGTTATTCTGCATGATTAAACATACAATTATATTCTTAATTAAAATAAACCATTTCTAACATTGTGATGTTTTTTTTTAGGTACGCTTTGTCTTCATGTAAACCATTTTGTTAACTTAAAATAAAATGGTGTAAAAATATAATCACTCCTCTCCGTTGTATACTCTGCCTTTAAGACAGTGGACTGTACCACTCGGGGTTGTGTAAAGGGGGAACGTGTGCCTCACTGTCTTTGCATCTTCAGATCTATGATAGTAAAAAAAAATCCACCCCTCACCCTGCTTTCCAGCTCCCCACAATGCCGGAGTAATGGTGCAGCAATAAAGCAATTCTAAATGATGAACACACATTTATCCCCTGGGGTGTTGAGTATTGAGGCTTTGATAGAAATGTACAGTGCAATGCAACAAAGACATACACACACTTAAGATCCACGGATTGCCACATCCTACAGATGGCTAAAAATACACTGGCAGTCATGCTTTCACAAATCTGTAATTACATAAAAAGAGAGGCTACCTTAATTACTCCGTTTCCCCTCAATTACATACCTGTTAGTGTACACTCAGTGTTTCCTGTATCTGATCATCATCCTATGACTCATAGAGCTGGTTAACTATAAAGTGAACTTGTTAAAGGCTGGACTTGGTTTAATGTGACAGGAATTAAATGAGACATTCAGCAGAGATTCCAGCAAAGAAAGTTTAAGAAATATTTATCTGTCATCATTTAACATTCAATAACTCCCACTAGCTCTAAAAGCCTTCTTACAACTCCATGTATAATACATCTAAAGACTAAAGGACTGTAAGAACATTTTCGTTTTACCTGCTTGATTTCCATGTATAATAATAACAATATAATAATTGGTGGAAAATAAAGGTTGGACCTTTCAGAAGTCATTAAAGATGCAATCATCCATGAAAAATGGCAATCTTTTTTTTCTCTTAATATATGTTTAGGAGGAATAAAGTCTCTTTTTTTTTCAAGTTCACCGGCCCCTCCCTGACTTGATTTCCATGGAAGTGATAATGAAATAAAATCCTTCTCATCCAAAGGTGATAGTTAATTAAGAAATAAGGGCTTTTCTTCCAAAATTAGTGCTTTTAATACAAATGTGTGTGTTCTTCAACAGTACTATGTTTCCTTACTGCAGTGGAACGAGAGTAACAAAACCATCGTACTTCATACTAAAAAGAAAAGAATGAAAATAATCTGATTGTTTTAACTACTACTACTACTACTAAAGCTTCTTATTAATCTGGTATTGTTGTCCTGACTCATGTCACTGAATCACTGGTGCAAAATATCAATTTATGGCGCTCTAAAATGATATTTGACGGCCAAATTGACTCACTGCGCCACCACTTCATGACTCATGTGGAGCTTTTGGAATACATGAGGATATTGTGACCAAGAGATAATTGGCCAAAGTAGAAGTTAATAGTAGGATAATGGGAGAAGAAGAAGAAGAAGATGCCAGCACTGAAAAAAAGTCAAAGGCTGAAGTGTAATAAGAGGTGAAACTGAAACCAAATAGCAGTGAATAAATGACCAGCACCTGTCCTTGGTCTACCTGAAATCTTTATTCAATCAGAATAAAGAATAGTGGCTCAGTCCTCAGTTCTATTGCTGCTGGACCTGTTGGCGGCCTTTGACATAGTTAACCATCAAATCCTCCTATCCACTCTCCATGAACATGGCATCTCAGGAACTGCCCTCTGATGGTTCTTGTCCTCTCTCTCTCAGGGAGCTCTTTTAGAGTGTCTTGGAAGGGAGAAGTGTCCAAAGCACACATACAGACAGGGGTGGCTCAAGGGTCAGTGCTCGGTGCCCTTCTCTTCTCCATCACTCTCAAACCACCACCATACCCAGCTCTTACTTTCATTCTCAGATCACAGTCTCTGCAAGAATTTCGTCATGCCTTACTGATATCTCTAAATGGATGAATGAACGGCTCTCAATGACTGAGCACCTTGTCATCCCAGCCAGTCCCTCTATGCAGCCACAGATCAGTATCAAGTGTGGTACAAACAAAGGCATCCCCACACAGTCTGCCCGGAACCTAGGTGTCATGATTGATGATCAGCTAACATCCCAGTGGCCCTCAATCGTCAACATCTGAAAGATCAGACCTTACTGTATAGAGCACAGCTCCTGGTGCAGGCTCTTGTGATATCACGCATTGACGCATTGTAACTCCTTACTGGCAGGGCTTGCATGCAGTATCAGACCCCTGCAGATGATCCAAAATGAAGCAGCAAGACTGGTCTTCAAACTGGCTCCCAGTTACTGCTCGCATCAAATTAGAAAACCCTACTGCTCGCTTACAAAACAGCAACAAAAACTGCTTCGCCATAATAAAACTTTCATCCAGGTCTACACTCCCTCCGCCCCACTACGCTCTGCCAATGAATGCCGTCTGATCCAACCTTCACATCGGGGCCCAAAGTATCTAGCTAGACTTTTGTCGCCCCTGTTGGTGGAACGAACTTCCAAGCTCCGTTCGAAGAGTCCCTTTGCACCTTTAAAAAATAACCCTGTGCATTAAGCATATGTGTCCAATCTGACATAAAGCTGTTGGCACTTCCTGACATTGTGTCCTCCTCTTTGGATCTTTGCTTGTATTCTACTTAGTCTCTGATGTTCGTCGCTTTGAATAAAAGTGTCTTCTAAATGAATTGTAGAATTGTAGTATTAAGTAATGCATGTACAAATCTCTCCAGTTATAGTGCAAGAAATAAAATGAACCCTTCTTTTCTAAGGCTTCACTCTTCAGTATAACATTATTGTGTATGCACTGTGGCAGGCTCCTGTGCTCTGATGCTCTACACTAGAGCTAACAAAGGCCAGCAGATAACAATTTATTTTTAAATTATCTGTAAATGTCACAGACAATTGACTCCAGCCACTTATCACATCTGTGATGAAGTTATTCTGTTGTTATTTTTATTCAGTTTATTTGTACAGCAGCACATGGCGTGCCCTTAGCCTTCATAGCTGCCTGTCGATGGCTTTGACAGTTTCCTCCTTCACCAATAAACTGTAATATCTCTCAAATCTATCTTTTAATAGTGTCTTTATGTGAAGATGAAACATTTCTCGGTGTACTTTAGAGATGTATTAACAGACATTTAATACCTGTGTAAATATTTAAGTGGGGCACAAGGAGCAAAATCATATTAAATGACTGTAAGTGTGTGACAGCATTTGTGAAAGCTATATGTTGACTATTACTGTAGTGTAAGTTGTATGTGAGTTTTTAAATGTAATAAAGTGACATTGTTCTAGTTTTGGGCTGTATACTAAACGTAGCTGCAAGTACTAAACATTTTTTCTTCAAGAGCATCCTAATATGGCTGACCTGTATACAAGATTATATAATTCTGCTCTCGAGTGAGCAGATCTGTGCTCACATTTAAAGTAGTTTCACCTCCTCAAAGTTATAATTACTCTTATGAAACAAATTAGCTTTAACTGTCAGAATCTGAGTGGCAGGAAAACAGCCTAATATTGATGTTAATTATGTAAATGAGGAACAAGTCTTAAACACACAAACCTTCCACCCACACGGGCACGCACTTACAAGCACATGCAGTTAAAAATACATCACGCAGGAAGAAGCAAAGAGAAAAATCTCTCCCTGTGGACGAGCTTCAATACTAAGAGTATTTTCACTGATGTACATTCACAACAATATAATCATTCTTTTTAAGATCTGGAGAGCACTCACCCATAAATATGATCTCTCCATCCTCTTGTGCTGCTTTGCTAGAGGACTATAGTCTTTTGGCTCTATTTTATGCGTCTGATCAAAAAGTAGGCCAAGGACAAGTGCTGGTCATCGAAGCAGGCTGAACCCAAAGCAGAACATCCAGATCATGGGGCTGATGAGCGAAAAGAGGCTAGATTTATCTTTAGCAGGAGCCAATCGGACAATACCACTACAACTTCAGTACTGAAACTCCCATATATTAAGTATGCTTTTTTTCCAATATGACTTTTAAGTAAATCAGGTGAAATACTTACTACTGGATGTGTTATTGTGATTGAAAAATACAAAAACAAAATGTATGAACTTATAGATTGTTTCTTAAATTTTCATTTTAGCTAAGATATTCTGGTGTATACAATCAACTGTTTCCCACTAAAGTGTTAAAAATATTACTCGTCTGGTTGGCTTTCACCTTGCAGAATCTCCCTCTCCCATATCCAAAAATACTCTGCTGGCATTAAAACCGAGACCGTTTCTGAGCCGTCAAGGCCAAGAGACACCCACAGGTGTCTGCACGCTCACTTTTGGAAGTGTCACTTTTTTCTGTAGCTGTTTCGGAGTATTATGTGAAAGAGATTTTGGCAGCATGCTCTCAGTTTTACAACATGGATGTCACTGCAGCTTTCTTTGAGTTAACTGTCTTTAGGGCGAGTGATGAGTGCCAGGTAGCATGTGTGAGTTCCTCAGGAAACAGGCTCCAGGTTGGATCCTTGGATGTTTTTGTGTCCCAAGGCAGATGTTCACTGATTTGGCTGATCTACATAACATTTGTTCCTGAGAGAATTGAAGGAACAATTTCACCATATTGCTTTTGCATGGTCTGTATGCTCGCTCTAGAGCAGGCTTAGGGGTCTGTTTGCGCATATTAGTCAAGCTGTGCACCTGCTCACATTCAACAGAGGTAAGAATGGAAGAGTAAGTATGTAATCATGAACTCACCTTGAGCCACATTCTATCTGCTTTCCTCAATATTGTGGTTTATGCTCCCTTAATTTGCAGGTCATCTAAAACGTATGTTCCACTCTTTTCTATGTCTTCTACTTTTGACATTTTAAAAAAACTTGCCTGTTGAGTCAATTGGGTGGGATGTCTGAAATTATCCAAACTGTAAAATTCATTAGGGGAAATGTTTTTTTTTTTTTATTTCATGCAGCTTGCCTTTGCTCAAAATAAAAAAAAAGCTAGTTGAAAAAATTAGTTTTCAAGGCCTTTAAAATAAAATGTTGCTGCTAATTGTGTGGATGACATACTGACTGACCGTGATTTCTGTCTCCATGTCACTTGTGCTGCTGGAGAATTGTTTTTCTCCAGCTTAGAGAGTCAGTCTCAAGGTACTTACTTGTACCAGCATGCAACATTCGTGATGAGTCAGTTGGGAACAATCACATTCTTTTGAGAAGCTTTTTGAAAAAGAAAGTTGTTTACATGACTAAACTTCAAGACATTGTGTGACGTGTGTGTAACCTCAACCATACAATCAAGAGCTGAGCAGGTTTGTGAAAAGCCTTTTCATCGTCATCTTTTCGGGTTGGTCAGACTCTGACTTAGTCATTTCAAACAATAAGCCTTTATCATCATGACTAAGCTCACAGTTCTTTAAGCTGAGGACCCACTTCTTTGACTCTGACAACATGCTGTGATGGAAGATATTCACATGTGTTTTATTCCAGATAAACTGACAAGTTGTCTGATTGTCTAAAAGGCTGCTCTGAATTGAAACTATGCTGTGACACCACCAGGCGGACAGAAGACGAAACTCAAATCCTCCCTGTAGTCCAGCAAACCAGGCTGCGGAGAACAGCAGCAAAGTGTTATGTTAATGTTATACACATGCCTGCACCATGACTTGGAGGATTTCTTAAGATCTTAGATCCTTGCTGATTATGTCTAGAGGTCAAATAAATCAAACGCCAACAAAAAGAGTCAAAATGATTATTATAATTTATTCAAAATTTGCAGCCAGATAGACAGCACAACAGTTTTAACTACCTAACTTGTGCAGAATGTAAGACTAACCACCGTGCTCCCACTTGTCAGTGCATGCCGTCTGCTTAGCTGACAGCCTGGTGAAATGGCACTTTGGCATAGAGATAAAGCAGCACTCACATGGTAAGCAAGGCACTTCTCCGACTAACACTAGACTAGCTTACTAGCTTGCAGTAACGATTATTCCCAGCAATGCTCAGCTGTCTAATTAATAAGCAGCTGGGGAATTCCTAGGCTGGTAATACATTCAGTTGTCCACTGCAGCATGTAATGATACAGCTCACATTCATCCTCCTGCGTATCAGCCTGAGAAACAGAGCTGCTGAGAGGAGTTTAGTTTAGTTTTTTGTTTTAGTTTCGAAGCTTTAAATGTTTCCATGTTTCTAATGACGATAAACCAGCAGTACATCTGGAAATAGAAGGATTGCCTAACTTTGTGTTTAAATGTCTGCATTTAAAATGGTGTGAAATTGAGTGGTGCTGGAAAACTATAATTCTACTCACAATGTGGCATAGATTTGACCAAAAATGCATTCAGCATTTGTGATTTGACTCTCAGATACATACATAAGGTTTCCTCAGGGCACATGCCAGGAAGAAGCTCCTTTTAATCCCTGAGTGTTGACTGGAAGGCAGCTTCCTCCTCTCTCATTGCTGCCAGCAGTGGGCTAACAATCTTCACCTTGCCAACCACACGCCACGTGGCAGTGTGCCTCACTTATCTTCTTAGCCAAAGATAAAATGTTACCAGCGTAGGTAAAGTAAGCTAAATTGGATCTTCTAATGTTAAAGTAGAGTTAAAATTAGAATCATTTACATGTCATGTTTAGTCAAGGCTGCTGTGTTGAATGGAAAAATGTACAACCCTTACTAATCTGTAGGGCCGCTCTCTTATTTATTCAAACAAAGCCAGACATTGTTTTGTATCAACTCAATTTTACAAATGATGTGTGTGTCGTGTTTCATCAACCTTATGTTAAACTTTCAACTTTGATACTCTAAATAACAGTTTAGTCTGCTGAGGTTGATTTCAGAAGAAAACCTGGTGTGTTATTATTTGGAGCTTAACGCCATCTTCTGGCAAAATTCAGCACTACAAGAAATTGCCCAGATTTTTACTTGTTACAAAACTAATGACTACTTGTCACACTAGTTTTATTTTTATTTTTAAGTGAGTTGTGTGTGGCCCTAATGATACAATTCTACATTTCAATAAGCCAGAGGACCCGTCCTCTTAAACAAGCTCTTAGACATTTTGATAAGTTACAGCTGGGAGAAAACATCTGTTGACAATAAGATGAATTATAGCTGGATTCAATATAGCCGTTTCAGCTGCAGGGTCCTGGACTGTATGCTGGCTACTCTAACACTGTCGTTGTTTACTGGAAATCTTGAACAGAACAGAGTCAGCAATACTGTTATTTATTAAGCACAAGCTTTCACGAAGAGACTGTAGAAAATTGGCACCACGGGTACATTTTTGGCCATTTTGGTCACTCTGTGTGAAGCAAGCCCTCAATAAGTACACCAAATTCACTTATAGTTGTCTTTCAGGGAGGTTTTGGAGGATGTACATCTGCCCCTTCTGATAATCATGAATACTAATGAAGCATTAACCCACAATAGATTTATATGATGTAACATGTTATATTTTTGGGCCCATTTTTTCATTTATTGGATGGGACAGCTGGACAAAGATGGGAAATGTTGGTAGAAGAGAGTGGGGGAAAAACATGCAGCAAAGGGGCTGAGGTCGGATTCAAACCCATGGTCCTTGCTAGGAGGTCTATAGCCTCCGTACAAGGGGCGCGCTACATAACCGTTAGGCTCCCCAGCTCCCCGTTGTTTACATTGTTGATCACCCCCGGTCAATTTGTTTGTTGGTACATATAGTTTGTATGTCTTTTTAATCACTTTCGCACACATCCAGAGTACATTATTTGAATCACATTTTAATTCTGTATCCATTTTGCTTTCTATTGCATTTCATTTTGCTGTTATATATTTTTTACAACTGATTATCTCCATGTTTTGAGCTTTTGGTCGGTCCTATTGCTTAAGTTTTCTTTTTATTGTGTTTTTTTCCTCTATACAATTCATTTACGGAGCCTGCAATAAAATGTCTAGATTCTTTATCTCAATGTGACTGTAGTGAGAGAAAAAAACATTGAATCTTGAAATGAAAGTCAGAGGGGTGCTGCCACTAGTGGACTGGGCCTTTTTGAAGCATGGCTTGAGAATGCAAATGCAGTGTAGGGTGGGAAATGTAACAACTAGTGGTGACACTGAAGCTAAATGTATGAAAGAACATGAAATCAAATGCTGCCTAAAGGCGTGTTGTAAGCTTTGGATGAAGGGTTTATAGTCCATCAGAAGGCATACTTGATGACTAATGCTGTTGAGAAATACAAGAGGTCAACCTTTGTAATTGTGTTCAGGTTTTGTGTGTCAGCACCAGCCATGTGCAGAAATAGAGAGCAGTCTTCCTCTTGATGCTCCCAGCAGTTGACAGCAGGACAAATGGGAGGATGTCACAGTCTGAGCTTTGAATTTCTGACACTCCTCCTCATGCCCACCACCACCTGCCACGGCTCTGACTGCCAGCCGCTCACCTGAACGGTCATTCAAGGTCTTGGCCGAGCTTCTGACGGAGCAGACATTGAAGGATGGATGTCCCTGCCCTCCTGGAGGGAAGTAAAAATCACACATACACTTTCTCCAGCTCACACCTGGAATTTACACACTTGAAGAAAAACCATGTGCAACTGATGAGCTTCCCAAGGCTTTCATAGGAGCTGTCAGCACTCCAATTCTTGAATCAGGGCACATGTCATCATCAGGTCACGCATGAAAGCATGGTTGTCATGGTATTTTACTTCCTGTCATGATTTACACATTGAAGGTAAAAGAGGATAACTCAAAAGGTGTCTCCTGCGGACACTCCTCTGCACATACTCTGTGGTCTAAACTCAAAGGAACTGGTTTACATTAGTAACACAAATAAGAATCAATTCAAATGTAACACTCTATTCTGCCTTTTTTTTTAAGCACTTAACAGGAGAAAGTTTAGTTTCTGGTAAACAAAAGTCATCAAATTATTTAAGCTCGTATAACTTCAAAATGTATTCTGTAAAAACTTGTATGTAATTTGAATTGTAATCAGAATAGAACATTTTTTTTAACATTAAAGATACTCACCGTTTGTTGACTTGTCTGATACGAGATTTTAGTGCACGTGGCAAGCAAAGGTGAGATGAGGAAAAATCTGTTGAGACCCGGTGTGTTATTCTTATATTTCAGCTACAAGGATGACACAGACAGGAGCCCTTGTGAGCTGAAGAAGCAGATTAATCATTTATACCACTTGGACCGTGTTCCAGAAAAAAACAGCACAGAGATAACTCATTTATGTTACCTCGACTGTCTTTCTAAAAGGGACAAGAACAAGTCTGTGTTTTGGTCGACCATTGTTGTCTCTATTGTAGATGTCCCTTCACAGTTCAGCTAAAACACTGAGTGGAAATTGATCAGGAGTATTTAAACAAGTTCAATCACATACATTTGTAAGTTCAGTGCGGCATTTGCTTTTGCTTCAGTTCTACCAAAAAAATGTAAGTCTTTTCACACAGCATTTTGTAGTGCAGCATTCTGGCTGTGTGTTTGTGTAAGTAAACAAATGATTCTCTGCTTTACTTGCTCTGTCACAAGGTTACAGAGCTTCAGTGTGTTTAGTTTTGGATGCTTTGTTTCTGATTACTTTGTGACATGTTAGTGATTTTACAGCATATTTTTATTCTTTCGCTTGTTTTTTTGACTCAACCTCAAAGCCTTCAACTCAAATACCATCTTACTCACTGAACAGTTGGTTCTGCTCTCTGTAAAACACAATAACGAGCCTTGGTGTCTCTTTCACCTCACACATGTACAACCTGAATAAAAAAAAAATATTTTTTTTTACAGTTTCTGCAGTCTGATAACAGCCGGGTGAAAACAGTAGAACAGACCGAAAAGGAAGAGAGAAAAAAAAAACTCAGCATGTGAAGAGTCCTATCCTCTGTCACTGCTGGCTCGTCTGTGATCATTTCTTGCAAGTTTCAGTGAAACATGTAACACCAATGTTGTCACAGACATACTGCTCAACCACAAAATGAAGTTATTTTAGGCCCAATAACTGACAAATTAAGAGCAAAGACCAAGTAGCCTAAAAAGTGAGAGAAAAGCTAACAAAGCTCTCTTATTGTCTGTACTTGTCAACCATCTGCCTGCAAACAGTTTTGAAGATGAGAGGCGAGTAGCTCTCCGCATCGCAAACCTACCTGTGCATTTACAAAATGTTGCCAGCTCTGTGTGGCTAGTTTGCTATTTTAACTTTAATGGTCATTTATTTTATGTCTCCAAAACATAAAACGCAACAAAAGATGAGACAAAGAAGGTGTCACTGCTGCTGTTGTTGTTTCTTTAAAGTTGAAACTATGTGAGAGGCAAAGTATGAGGAAGTAGATGGCACTGTTGTAACAGCTCGTCGGTGTTTATAGTTGGATGTATTTGACATCGAGTCATCACCAATTAAGTGATAAACTCCGGCTGAGTATCAAGGTGTGTCTCACTTTGTTCACGCCTGGATAGCTAAGAGGAATTCACAGCTTTGTACTGTAAAAGGAGAACAAATCTATTCTGAACGCCTCGAGGAAAGAACAATGATTTTCTGTGTTGAAGTTGTGAGAAGATAGTTGTGGAGTTTAGTATATTTTTGGTGACTGGCTTTACTTACATGTACAAGCCTGTTTTAGGTAAAGTATGCTTAATGTTGAGCGGGATCAGCAGCCATGCCACGCTGCTGCTAGTCATGAGAAGAATATGTCAGTCGTTACTGCTCTTGTAAAAGTTGATTTCATATACAAAGGCCATGGAAAAGCTACACGTGACCAAATAAAGAGACTCCTAAGCAGACTGCATTCATTTAAAGTTGTGCTCTTTTCAGCAGTTTGATGCGTTAAATCATTTTATATAAAATTTAAATGTAGTGATTTTATTCCCAGTTTCAGTGCTAAAGCTATCAGAAGTTAAGCATGGACTACAGCTGTGTTAGTGTTCAAACCTTGAGGACTTTTTAAAATCAAAAAAGAATGAAAAGAAAACTCCTGAGAAAGCAATGTTGTATTTGCACACATTAACGTGTGAGCTGCTAAGAATATCCTGAACAGAAATAAGATGTGAATTTCAATGCAAATCAAATAAAAACTAATCCCCCCCCCCTGCTTTTAAACCTGTTATGAGATGTCTAGACTGTCTGTAAAATGAATAGTCGGTGAGCCATTCACTGAGCACAGTATATTAAAAAGTGAATGAGATACACAAGGACGATACGAAGGCCTTACTTGTGTTTATCTGTACAAAAATCTGGACCTTTAACCCAAGCTATAACGCGTGAGATTGGATTACTTCTAGGTGATAGCTGACCTTGATTTGAGCTCTACGTAGGCAGGCTAACTTCCATTTCAGTTAGTTTATGTGAAGTTGACTTTTTGTAAGTTTACAAGGATCAAGATTGACACCGACATTATGAGCTTATGTCACTGTATAATACTACACACCTTGTGACACCCGGAGGTCGTTGCTGTAATTGAATAGGGGGACATGATAATGAATGGATAAACAAATAAATAAATGAATAAGTTTCAATGGACAGACGTCTTATTGCTGCCCTCTGTTGGTGACATTTAAAGCTGCTGACGCTTGACTGGACCTGCCAATTTGCATTAGCATTCTTCTCTTTTATCATAGTGGACATTAAAGCTGTGGTAATGATTTAGTTTTGTGGGTGTTAAATATTAATCACAAACTAGAAATGTTTTGACACGAGTTGCTAACGGCAAATTAAGGTTAACTAAATCAGAATTTAAAATGTTCAGTTATTCAAAAGATCTGTTTTTTTACTTTTGTATTAATCAGTGAAAAGAAAAACCTATATTACCTCTTCACAAATATTCAGCTGAGTCTGTGTTGGGTAACCAGTGAAATTTGGCAAATATTTACACAGCAAAAATCTTGCTTAAGATCAAGTTTTAATTATATTTTAATTATACTTTGGTTATCTGTAACCTGACACTTTCAGGGAAGAAAATATTTACTTTTCTCATACCAAAAACACTGTTTTGTTATTGGATGGCCTTGAATTGTATTATCCTGGTCCATTCCTTCTGTAAAATCTCTATTCAGCTCAGATTTAGTTGCACTGAATGAAGTGAGTTGTTAAATGTTGTTCAGCTCGAGGGACAAAACATGTTCATATTTTTAATTGGATTTTATTTTTTTGAAACTGCAAAAATAGCCTATATTTGTATTTTAACTGCGTTTTAGCAACATGGAAAAATCACTTTGTGTCACAGTTCCAGTATTTTCATAATCCATAGGAAGACCTGTTTGTCAAACAGGATTTATATATTTATTATTTTGTTTTTAATTTAAGTAGCCTAACTTTCAATGGGGGTTCTAAGATGATGACGATTAATAAAACAGCGTACACATTATAGCCTATATGTTTGTTTGTTTGTTGCAATGAATTCTTATTTTATAATATAGTATAATTAAGGAATATTTATGGCTATGTACATGTGCTTCATTTCGTATTTTTCGCTGGACATTTTTGAAATATGAGCACGAGCACGAAAATTCTAAATATTCTTGAAATATGTCATGCTTATTTCAATTAAAAGAATAAATAAATAAGTAAAGCAAAATTTTAAGTTTATTTATTTAATTATTTTTTTGTCATGGTGGCAACAACGTGCTGCCATAAGGGGGTTAGTCCAGAAAAGAAAAAAAAAAAAAAAAAAAGCAAAACATGTAAAGCTCTCTGTGGCTCTCCTGAAACAAAATGTTCTCCGCGTTGAATCCTTCCTGCACGTGCTGCCGGTCGAGCCATGTTAATGAAGCGAAATATCTCAAACGCAGTGCCGGGCGGGCATGCACCACACGGATACGCGGGGGTCACTTTGGGATCCTGTCATGACATAATTCAGATTTCTAATGAATATTAAAAGCACTTTGGATGCTGGCTTTATTGTCGGATTGCAGAGCGGCGCATTAAGGCCGGTGGCGGTGTTCCCGTGGTGTTCCTGGTTAATGTAGGTCAAAGCAGTGACGGAAGGGTGTCCTCCGTTGAACCCGCGGTATTAATCCTCATCTCAGTCCTGCAGATGGCGCACACAGTCAACTGAGTGCCCTGGGTGCTCACCACGGAGCTCACACAACAATATCCGTATGGAGCCTACCCAGCCTGAGAGATGGCGATTGTCTGAAGCGACACCTCTGCCCCCCTCTCTCCCCCCCCACCCCCCTGTACAACTGTAGAGGGCTATGAAACCAAAGTTCAAGGGTGCTTTTTTTTTCTTTTAAGAGAGAGAGTTTTTTAACACCCAGTAGACGCGTGCAGCAGCTCGCGAGGCAGGACGGTTTATCAGACGGGCTGCTCGAGCGTAACCTCAGTTGACCTCTTTGTCAGTCAGAGCCTGTCTATCAAGACGAGGAGCTGTTTACACTGAACATCCTCTAGCTCCAAAAACTACACATGAATAATATATTGAAGTATCTATTAGACACTGGCCTCCGCGTGCTCATTATTCTGAACTACAGACACGCGTGTACGCACACACGCACACCTGTCACTGTCTAGACAGGGAGGGGGCATTAAGGCGGTGGGCGCGGGGGGGATCCCACATGACCCATTACTGCTTTATTCTATGCTAGCCAGAATATATCTTAAGGCGCTGTATAATTACAAAAAAAAAAAAAAATCAACAACAACAAGAGAAAAAAGCGAACGCTCTACCAAATCTGATTGGCCGGCTGAACCGACACGAATTTTTCCCCCCGCTCGCTAACTCGAGGTCAGCTCGGGACGTTAAAAAATAAATAAATGAGAAAATAGAAATGCGTAGAAAGTAGAAGACATGGCAGACAATCTAGCTTGTTGGTGCCTTGGATGATCGACGGCGCCGCTGTCCAATGGGAGAGCGCGGCGCAGCTGGCTCTCTGTACTGGCAGAGGAGGCGTCCAATGCAAAGTTCAGACGCATGATGGACACATAACTGACTATTCCCCCCCGTCCTTTTGATCAAGACTGGGGGATAAATGTGAGTTCATTCACAATTGTGAACGCTGATACTTTCTGAGCAGCAGACACCTCAGCCCACACAACAATAATAATAATAAAAAAAGATGTGCTATTTTAATTAGGAAGTGGGATTTATGGGGGAAGTGAACAATCCTGGCTGCGGTGCAACATCACAGTGAACCTGTTTTAAATCTCATCCCATTTAGGTTTGGTTACGCACTATGACTTCTTCTCTTTTTTGAAATGTTCTGTGTTGCTGCTGAGGTCGGAGCTAACTTCTAACACCTCGAGTAGGAGGAACACTACTACTACTACAACAACTACTATTACTATAACTCCCACCACTTCCACAGAGCCATAATGGAGCCGGATTCACCGCCCCACCGTGCGCCCTGCGATTGGGGCACCATAATGTTGACGGATTTCTGATCCAACCCAAGACAGTGCCCTGTTCTTCCAATAGCAGCTTTAAGTGAAAAGGCGTGCCTGCGTGCACCACCCCCCCCATTCTCTCCCCCCCCCCACCCCTTCCGCCACCACCACCACCCCTCACCACCCCTCAAAGTACTCGATGTATAGTTAAAAAATGGGAGGGCACACTTGAACCGAGCTGCTCTATGAAGGTAGGCTGCAGCGTGTGTTTATTGATGAGATGAAAAGAAGATGGAAGTGAGAAATGAAACAAAGTAAAGGAACATATTGAAAAAATAAAACTGTACGCGCTTCGTCGGGGGAAAATAGGGGGAGCCGAGGAAACGCTGTCGGCCACTTTTGACAAGCTTCGAAGTGCAGGTAAGAAATTGAGAAAAGTAGGAAAGGGGATGGGTCCTTACTATATGTATAATGCTTATATTACAGAGGAGAATTGGGAGAAATTTATTTTACGGGCGATTCAAACATTCGCATTGACTTTTGCCTGATATGCATGAAATGCCTCTGACTTCCATGTAGTTGTGGCTGGCTTTATCCACCAAATATTAAGCTCTATAATCTGAAACTTCAGTCTTCTGCAGACATTGGATAAATATGAAGCTAGCGTACCAGATGAAATGTCCCTCACGTTAGAGGGGCTCAGTTTTTTTTGGCTTCCAGGGGTTTTTGTTGTCCATTTATTCGGCTACAACAACGCGCTGCCTGCCCCTGCCATGACGCAAGTTTCCCATCTGTCATTATTCTCAACATGCCCCTTTTACCTTTAGCCCTTTACTTTCGGAATTGGCCGTGGAACCGGCCAGGGGGACACTTGAGAACAATACTGTGGTTAAAGTGTGTAACTCACAGGTCTGTTTCTCTCAATCAGCGATGCTCGCAGGGCTTCTGCTTTCACATTTTACACACTGTTAGCCCGGAACAACTGTGGCAGCCGACGTGCGCATTTGGCTTTTAGGTCAGTTATTTAAATCAGAGGGAACGCGTTTCCATGTTGAAATTAACCACAACTACACACTCTTAGTAAAAACAGTAATTTCTCAAATGCGCTTCAGTGTTTATAACTTGACCCAAAGAGGGTTTTGATGTTTGAAATTCACAATTTGGCTACAGCAGCGGCTCACACAGCGCTTATACTCAGACAGATGTCTAGCCTACATTTTTTATGAATTAATATCAATACGGCGTGGCATTTATGAGATGGGGTTACATTGTGCTCAGGCAGGATGGTTGATATCATGTGTGAAGGTAAAACAATACTGCTTGTTCAATTCCTAAAACAGAGGCTAAATCAGAACCAGATCCAGTGGGACTCTGCTCTGGATTTTTTTTTTTTGTGTGTGCCATGTTTCTCCAAAAAATGAATGATCACTTTAAATCGCCGGAATCCGCTTTAAGTCGTAGCTCAGTGTGTGATGCGATGTGAGGATGTTTTTTTTTTTTTTTTTTTTTTTTTGGGGAAAGGGTGGCCTAGATATGGGGGCCATGCTCTGGTGTAATTAAAGTTGCAAGATACGCTTGCTACGTGCCTTTTGAGACGTTTTGTTGCAAAATATTCATGGGCAACTCGTGATTCTTTTGCTCTTGTTTGTCAGATGGCAGCGATGATATACTTCATTTGTTAAATAAAGTTTAAAAAAAAATGTTTTTTTTTTTTTTTTGGTCTTCATGTGTTAGCGCAATAGAAAATAAATGGAGCAATGCTGTCCGATATTCTCGGAGGCAACCATGGGAGTTGAGCCGGAGCAACATGTCAGTTTTGTTCTTCAGGGCTTCATTTGTCCTTGCGCGCGTGCGTGACGGACTGGGAAAGGGGCATAGACGGAGAGCGTATGTGGATGTGTGTTTGTGTGTGTGTTTGGCAAACAGATGTTGTCCCAAAGCGATGGCTTTGTCAGATAACGAGAGGAATACATCGTGTTCTCCTGGCCGTAAGACGCGCCGCTGGTAGTTCCCCCCCCCCCTCTACCAAACAGCACGTTCTGATTAATGGCGGTAGACTCGCCTGTAGCCCAGAAGTTGTGTGCAGGTACAAAGCTGTGCTTCAACACATGACTTAAGTCAGAGGTTGTAGCTGGTCCGTGAGGAGACACAAACAAGAAGGCCGGTACGGGGTTTGGCACAGAGGAGGCTGCATGAGAGCGCAGCGCTGCGTCCGGCGCCCAAAACGGTCTGTGGATGTGCACCTGTGCGTTTGTGTTTGTGTGTAGATGTGTAGATTTAACCACATACGAGTGCGTTCATCATTTTACACTTTGTTGTGATCACTTCCACTCCCCCACCGCCTTCATTCAGAATATCTCTCCACAACGTAAATGCGCTGCTATCCTATAGGCTCGGTTATGTAATTGGCGGCTGCACTGGGTGATTTGTTTTCTGAATGGACACATTTTGGAGAGCACAGAGCTGAGCGCTGTCGCACAAATGCAACATTTCACTTTGATTTCAGCTGTGCATGATCACAACTCTGTGCTTAAAACTGGAGCATATTGATTGACAGGCTGCATGTGGGTGAGTAAAGTGTAAATGATGTTGTCACAAAGCATGGATGGAATGCCCTTCATGTGAAAAGAAACTCCACACCAGTTTAATACCTGTATTTTTGGACATTTTATTGTTTGATGAATTGGAGGGTACTTGTCTTGTGTGTGAGTGAGCTCTCAGCACGGCTTGATGTCAAAAACTCTCGTTTCATCAGCACAGAGGTGTACAGGAGCTGCTGAGTGAGAGACAGCCATTATATGCCATGGGAGTGTTTGTAGTGCAGAGTATCAGGTGCCCAGTTTCATCTCAGTTAATGAGAATTTATGTGAATATATTCCACATGTATATTAATATTCACTGTGTTCCAGCCATCGCCATTTGCCCGCTTTCTGTGTCACGGTTAAAACCCACCCATGACTAATGAATATTTAAGAGCATGTCTGCAGACCAAGGAACTCATTATTATCTGAAGGAGACCCAGCAGATAAACTGCAGACCTTCTCAGATGAAGGCATAGGGGGGTGTGAGGTGTTCAGTTAATCCACACTCAGCAATCAATCCCAATTTTCTTCTCGCTTCACCATCCTTCACTCGTCCTCTGTAGCTGCCCTCCCTCTTCACATTCAGTAATCTATTATTGACTACCAAACTGACATAATGTGTCTGTACTCCGTAGCATTTAATTTTCAAATGTTTTCCAAGGGATGTACTCTATCTGTCACTCTTTCTCACATTTCTCCCACCTGATTGGGTAAAAGTGTAAGGATACCATGCTGTAATGTAATTAGTACTTCTTTGGAAGGGACTTGTAACAAAAAAAACAATCATCTTGTACAGTACTTGCACACAGATGGCAGGTCAGTTTTCCAAATAATTTTTTAAGCGCAGCAAGGCTCTGCTGCCCAAATAGGCAAGAAAGAGAGATCTCTGTGAAGCCTCCGCAATGCCACGTTTCTGGTTGTTGTTATTCCCACACCATCCTGCCATCTTCACCAGGCTTTTACTAGGTCATCCTGGTGCCCCATAACCCACATTATTAAATTTATAAATATATCTTCATTATGTTGCTTCAACAGAACTCTCCTGAAAAGATTTTTGCTGCTCTCGTGGTTTAGTGGACAGCTGAGTGTAGTGGAAGGGACGGGAGAACTAGGAAAGAGTTTGTCTTTTTTTTTTTTTTTTCGATTCATAGTGTTACTTTATTTTATGATGTTCATTGTTTGGTGTATTCTATTTTGAATTATAGTCTTAGTTTAAATATTTTCATTGTGTTGCAAGTTTCAGCATGCACTAGCAATGCAGAGATACATTAATATAATTCAAGCATGCAGTACATGTGGAGTTTTCTGATCAAGTCAAATTAGAAATTGTACTTTTATATGCCACCTAGGCTATTTTTCAATGGCTTGTCAAACAAATTTGAGACTATGCACTTGAGTCCGTCCTGGCACTTTTTCTACCCCAGTTGAACATATTTGGCAGCCATTTTGGGAGTGCAGTAGAGATCCATCGATATAACGAGCCACTTTGTGGATTGCATCCAGAATGTCACACTGCTTGTTAACTGCTTGGCCTTTTTGTCTCGCACGCTGTTTACACTTTCCCCTCCTTTTTTTTTTTTTAATGTTTTTTTGGTTGCTGCATTTACAACAATATATTCCCTCCAAACTAATGATGTGATTTCCAACTGAGACAGTATTCTGTTGTTTAAAGTTCATGGTAAGTGATAATGAACAACTGAATGGGCTTTTAAGCCTTCAAAAGACTTTCAACTTAAAGATATTTTTTTTTTTATGAAGGCACACTATGCAAAGTTTCTCACCTGATTTTTACGGCACAGTCTGCTGTTTTACAGGAATTGCACCTTTAATACCGCTTTTGAGTCCCTAGTTACCATGGCAACATAAAAAAAGTAAAATTTTTACAGAAGTCTCATATTTTTTAATTGAAATACTTACGCTTTTCAGTCACATCCATTCATAATAATAATTAATAAATTAATGAGTACTTGCCACCTTGTTGATTTGTTAGCCTACAAGATTTTTTTTTGCAAAAAGAAATAATTGGCAGGCTAGCTGCCTCCTGGCTAACTGGCTTGCATCCTTCTACCCACAAAGCACCTTTTCACACATAACATGCTTCTCTTCACATGATGTATTTTTTTTTTTAATTCTTGAAAATACTAATAACACAATTGTTAGACCTATTGAGAAAACGTGAAGCGTGTCCTTTGTAATTCATGAGAGAATTCCCCCTTTAGCCACTTTCCTCAACATGTAAATACTGTGATGATGAGTTATGGGGATTTCCCTCCAGCTATAAGGAAATGATGGGAAATAATATGCCTTGTGTAAGAGGAGGAAAAATGTGGCCTGTTTATTAAAGATGTGATCGTTTAACCAAGATTTTTTAAAAAATGGTTTAATGTTGCAACCAGTCAGATGAATATTATGCATCCATAACGCTTAACAAAGACTTCCACAACAGCTTTTCTTCTCATTTGTGTCGACTGGCTCAATTTTTCAATTCATCGAGCAGGAATTTTTAAATACTCTCCCCTCCTTTTTTTGTCAGTAAATTGGCACTCAGAATATAGCAGGCTGTTCGTGAAAATAACTCTATTCAAAGTTTGTCTTCAATGTCACTGAGATGTTGAAAAGAGACAAAGTACAAAACTTTAGGGCAAGTTCTTCAGTTTTTAAGAGGACTTTTGTTTTGGAAATCTCCCCTCCCTGCAAGTATCACAGGAATGTGTAATGAAAGCACAGATTGAGACTGAATAAGTATTTGCGAATGTACCATGCTGTTGTCACGGAGCTTTTGTTTCAGTGAAAAACGTAGAAACATCTTGCATAAGACACTTTCTGTTCTGCCATAGATGCATATTAAAGTCTATTGATAAAGAAGGATCTGTTTATCATTAAAAGAATTGATATGCATATGAATAGGCCATCCTGTATGGACCGTTTATGACACACTTGCCCGAGGATAAGCCTGTTGTGTTTGTGTTCATACTCGTAAACATGAATTTATAGACTCTTGGACTGTATTTTTATTATGCCCGTTTAAAGCTTTTCTTTTTTATCAAGATCTCTTAAGTGAATTAAATTCTAGCTGTCACTTGTTTTTACCTCCTATACTGTTGTTAATAGATACACAGTATATACAGTACAAACACAGTCCAGTTATGTGCATGACTATATGTTTCCATTACCTTTACTGGGACGGCCTACAGACTCTTTATTTGTTTATTGTTTTATATTTACACTACTGGTTTAAAAGCTTTTCATTAAAAGTCTGCCTTCTGAGGAACTTTTAAGACCCGGATATAAGGTAACAGCTGGATCACAAGTCGTGTCGGGACAAGCTCAGATGATTTTTGGAAGTAAAAGTTTAGATCAGAACTGCAACTTGTTGAAATAAAGAATGCTAGATCCTAAATTTGTTTTAAATTACATAGAGAAGCATTTAAAGTGAATTCGCATTCCCTCTCTAAACACACACTGCAGGCCCAGGCATTCAACTGATGTGAAAAATGTATCCTGGATTCTAATAGCAAAGTTGTATGTTTGCCAAGGTGCATGTGTGTCCTCAGTTCACCCCGCCGCTCATATGGTTTTCTACAAGTCATGGTGAGATCACTGCCTCGCTGAAGGGGAAAACTATCTAAAGAGGGTTTAAGAAAATGAAAATAAACTAGCAGAGTGTACTGTAACTTTTGAAACTCTTTTACAGAGAATGAGTGCTGTGTTTCCTCTGCTTCTATCCTGGCTTCAGGAAGAGTTTTTTAAGCCTTGTGCCAGTAAACAGCACTCACAGCAGCCAAAATGTTAGGGCTGTGCAGTCTTACTCAAGGTACATCGGTATGCACTGAGCAAAGAGTAAACTTAGAGGGAATTATTTACACAATAGTATTTGTGTCGTGGTTTCATCACAAAATGAATGTTGTTGAAGCCTTAAAGTTCTTCCAAAGAATCTAAAACAGTATTTTTTTTTAATTTTCCTTTTTTATGAACTACCGGTAAGTTATTTGCTGTTTTGAAATTCAGCTTTTGGAAATCACTGTCAGACATTTCATGTTTTGAACAAATTCTTCTGAAAAATATTTATCTTTTTAAATTTTCATTTTTATCGTGCAAATGAAAGGAGTATTTGCTCTGGAACTGTCGAAATTGTTTATTGCCCTGAGAATGACCTTGATAAAGACAGATTTCAAAATAGACTCCTTCAAGACGCTGAAAATCATTATTCATTTGCTGAACAGCTTATTGTTTTATCAGTCAGGAAATGAATGTTTTATCTTCTTGGGGGGGCTGGTTTTACGACAGTTGGTCCACGTGACAAAGGAAGAGCATGGGTAACCTGTTCAACTGCACACAAATCCTCCGTTTTATCAAAGTAGCTGGGCTCGTCTGACAATAGCCATGACATTTATTGTTGATAAATTAGAAAACGTTGTGATCATCCTGAAGGCATCAACTCCTGTTCATAACACCTGTGTTACATTTTTGGAAAACATGCAGTCCACATGTCAAAGTGAGATGGATCAGTGATAGATTTTCATTTTTACAGTGATGCCTCAGTGTTTTTCCCCTCACTCATTAAAACCTAATTATTACTAACATGATTATTTCAATACTTTCTACTAATAGGACACATTTTAGACTGAATCACACTGGCCTGCACCCTGACATTCATTCATTCATTCTTTTTTACTCAGGTTCATGGCCAGTTCAGCCTTTCCTGACATGCTTTGAGAGGAAGGCAGGGCAACACCCAGTGCAGGTCACACAGGCAAACAAAGACACACTCACACAGGTAACAGGAGCTAGACATTAAAGACAACATTTTGGATTTGTTTAACATACTGTAAAGCCTCCTGTTGCACAAAGAGGAGTGAAAGATCTCAAATAAAAGCATGATCCTTCCTCTTTCGCTCAGTCTCACTCTCTCTGACAAAAAATGACATGGAAGTAACACATTTGTTGTTGCTGGCCCTGCTGAAATACATGTGGCATGGTTTTTATAGTAATGTTACCAGAAACAGCTGAGGAGATTAGGTTACAATCTAGGGTTTATGAGCTATAGATTATTGCCATCAAAGATAATTCTGCTTCATTCAAACAGACCACATTGACCAACAATTCATGTGCATTAGCAGAAGGCTGAAAGGCCAGATCATTCATATAAAAATGGAGCTGATGGGTGGCCAGGCTTTAAATCTGCTCTGTGGTAGATTGGATTCTGTGCAGACTTATCTGTCTGTGAACAAACTGATTAGAGAAAATAACCTATGCCAATTTTACTCAAGAGAAGGCTCAAATAGTTGAGCAACAACTTCCCTGAAACCTTAAACACACCTTAACATTTGCCACAGTGAAAATATGGTAGTTTATGGTTAGTGATAGTGTGTGGCTATGTTTAGGCTGCTTATGATATGCTATAAAACAAGTCCGACCGCACCAACTGGTTGCTGCAGCATACTTTCTTCCTGCAGTCACTCCTGAGAAATGGCCGGTAAAAAAAGGAGGATGTTTATATTTAAATAAAAAATTATTGTTTCAAAAAGGCGTGTCATTTGAAAATATTTGTTTTAATTTTGGCTCTGCTGCTGACTTTTTATTATTTATGGTGCACATATCAATATTTGATTCAGTTATAATAACTGAGCACAACTTTCATCAGGTATAGGTTTGAGATAGGTTTGAGATCACAAAGTCAAATATTTTCATTGTGAAGAAGAAAACATCTTATTGTTATATGTACATGTTATTAAAAATGACAATCCGGTCATTTATTCGTCTGCCTATTTTAAAGAAGTCAATATCAATGCATTATTACACCCCTCATCACTTTATGTCTTAATCTCGACTTCCAAGAAAATAATAATTTTTCACATTACTGACTGACAAACACGCTTAATGTTGTAAATATATACTTACATAATTAGTCAAGTTCTGCACCCTTTGATCGTCCCACTAAGCCAATGACACACAGACTCTGCCATGTGTGTTTACACAGTACTTGTCTTTGTTGATCTGGACAACACTTCATGTCACTCCTTCACACTATGTCCATTTTATCATGAGGATGTGTCACACATTCACACACCGGATAGGTGTAAGTGCATGGCTTATGTTTAACAACAATCAGCTCTTATATTATTAGATGTCAACAGACATGATAATGTAAATGTGTATAAATCCATGACTAAGGGTGCACCGATGCATCCGTTTAACATCGATATCGGCCATGTTGACAGACCTCTGCCCAGCAGCAAAAAATGTGGCCTGAACCGATGTCAGTAGCTGATGTTTATCTGTTGTCATATCAATTTAATGCTTGCATCTAGTACACCTAACTGTGGACTCAGAGAATAGGCTTTTTTTGGGAAGAGGAAGTCCCATGTTGGACAAAATCTGTTTTGATGGTCAAAAATGAGAGAAAATGTTGGCTTTGTGTTGGCTTCAAAAGAAGTAACAGGAAAAAATCCAGTCTTTGTCAGTAATTGGCAAAAATTTTAAACATCGGTATCGGCCCTGATTTTCACAATCAGTTTCCCAATCATCCATTACATGGATAGAGAGTTCATGTATTCAGATTTTGTAATTGTCTCATGAAAATTCTAATCTGTTATGTTTTACATACTGCGGAACCTGTCCTCCTACTGACCCTTTATGTCATTGCATACATACATACATTTAGTGGTACAGGTATAGAGACATAGAATACACCTAATACAAGATCAATCCCAATCCCTAAAACAGTTATGGTAACTATATGCATTCACTCTTTGTCTTTGCTTTTGATGGCGGCTGTTGGTGAGATAGTTATAGAATAGTTTTCTCCAAAGACATATTCTGAATATCATTGTGTGCCTTGCAGTATTCTTTGGATATATTTGGTAGTTTCTAAAATGACTCCAGCTTTCATAAATGTCCCATGTTAGCTGATACAGTCTATAGATTACTGACCTCATTGTTGTTTGGTAACCCTTTTTTTTTTCATGTGACTGTATCTTCAGCTTCATGAGTGAATTCTGATCGACTCACATTTCCAAACAAGTAGTTTTTTTATTTTAGTTTTTTTATGTCTTCTCAAAAATTTCATTGAAATAATCCTAAATAGGTGGAAAGTTTAAGGTCCTGTTTTTTTTGGGGGCATTTTTGTCATTTGTTGTGAAATTGTGTAATTACATTGCTTAACAGGTTTGTTTTGCAACACTGCATTGTATAGATGAAGTTTCCTCATGTGAGTTTGACCTCCTCCCTGTTGGATTAACAAAAAGCTTACTTTTGTGCATGCTTTTGTGAATTTTCAGGTCGTGTGGGTGGGTGTGTATTTAAACCATTATATATTAGCTGGTTGTGTTCAGCTAGCCTGCAGACCTTGGACAAGAGGTGCTAGCACTTGGAGGAAGTGTGTATAGGACACTCATGTGGTCGGCTGTGTTTCAGTGTGTCAGCATTACACTTTTGGAAGGGTCATATGTCAAATGAGCTGATGAGACATATATAATCTGTATTTACACAACGGCTCACCAAACTATAAATACATTTAAAAGTGCTAATATCCATTAGGCTGGAAATAAACACTGCATATTTACTGAGTCATCTGGATTGAATATCTGGTTCTTTACTTTAAACCTGTAGTTACTGTACTGTGACAGTATGTTGAGGATATGGTGAGTTTACCTCAACCAAGAGTCAGTTAGATCTCATCCTGATAGCATGTGTGCGTTGTTGTTGCCGTAGCTACAAGCTGAAGTATTCTGTGACATCAAGCAACCTTTTCTTTCCTTCTGTATTTGTTAACAAGCAGCATGTTAACACTTTGAAAGCACGTTTTTTTATGTAAACTGGCAAACCTTCTCAGGTACTAGGAGAGAAGAGAGGCTTCCTTTGCTGACCCTTGAAGCACAGAGCAGCTCAGAAAAAAAAAAAAAAAGGTGCAGAAATGTGCTGGACTGCTTAAATCAGCCTCGTGCATTAGTAAAAGTTCAGCCCTGTGCTGCTGGACCTCCTCGTGCAGCTGCTGGTCAAACACATGTTCAGCAGAACAATTTGGGTGTAAAAAAATCTATTGATGGACTTGTGGATTTTGAGATTATGTTTGTGATCGATTCTCGAGAACAATATATACATTCAATTCAAAGAGATTTTTGTTATTAACGGGGAAATACATTTCTTGCACATTTGAAATGTACACTAAAAACTTGTTCCCTAAGTAATTTAGTGTTTGCTTCAAATTTGTGCAAGCAAAGTGGAGTTATTGACTATTTTGTGCTATGGATGTTGGACTGTGTCAAAATGTAATGTAGAGTATTTAGAAATCAGATTTTATAAACATGCTGATATATTCTATTTACAGTGTATGTTTCCCCTAAATTATAATATAGCATCATATATATATATATATATATATATATATATATATATATATAGCGTCATATAGCAAATAGTTATTCGATACAGCCCCACTCACAGTCACATTCACAAATACTGAAAACAACCAAATAAATGTACACTATGTAGTCAGATGTATGAAATGAAATGTGGATACAAATTAAAAAAAAATACATTTAAGTTTTATTTTAATCACCCCCACCTAGTTTTTTTTACAAACCTACAAAGATTTCACCTCTTTAAGATACTGTTGAATTCACCTCTTTAAGATACTGTTGAATTCACCTCTTTAAGATACTGTTTGACCACATATTGTATGTATTTCTGTGTGAGTGTGAGAACATGTTTCCTATAAGTGTGTGTGACCCTTTCACTGTGAACACTTGTTTTCTAGGCTTCCTCTGTATATTATATGTGTGTGGCTTTAGACTGTGTGGTCTCTATAGTGATAAATAGTATCAGCTAACCTAAACATATTCAGAGTCTGAGCTGTGCCCTACTGTGATAATAAGTACTATGTACTTTCAGCTGAGGTCCCACACTATCGTCTCATAACTCAGCACAAAGCATCTTTGTTTCGGGTTTATCTCCCAAGGACATAAAATGAGGAGACACTTTGTTTTCTGTCAGAGATATTAAAGGTGCTGCAGCCCTACTATACCACACAGTCCACTTGTTGAGATCATGCCTGCTTACTGTACACTGTCCTCACATAGACATATACAAGTCTGTTTTACATACTGCCAAACAGAATCAATTAGCTGGCTCTTAATCATGATACACAGGTAATAGACAGAGGAGTCCTATACGAGCGTCTACGTAGGTTCATGAAGATCTCTTGATGGCCCACCAGGTCGATTTTTGGAGAGGCGAAATGTCCTCGACACGTGTAGTAGCTTTGGAGAGGCAGTTGCTGTGGACACTTGTGCCTAAATGATCTCTCTTGAATTTAGCATTATCTGCTTCGGGGGTTAGAGGTGTTTTTGGAGACTATCACATGAGTAGTCAGATGGTTCTTTTTGGTCAAATGCTCATTAACAAAACCACAGCGATTTGCCAAAACTGAGACATTTCTTGAAAGCATCCCTTCCATTTGCCAAAATGAGATACTGGCTTTATAAATTTAATGGCCGCAAGCCCACAATAGCTGTTTGTTTTCACCCTCTATGCCTTTTTTTTTTTTTTTTTTTTAGGGAAACTTCATAAAATACAGTGTGATAGCTCCCAAAACAGGACCGTTTGTTTGGACTTGGCCTGAAAAAAAAAAAAAAAGTATATGAGAAGTAGTTTATCCTCCCATCTGTAAAAGGACAAAGAGTCTGCTCAGGATAACGGGTGGTGGTGGTGGGTGTGTTTTTGACAGAAAATGACGAAGTTGAACAAGCTGTCCTGTCAAAAAAAAAAAAGACTTTGAACTGTCCTATACTTGTGTAATGGTATTGTGGTGTGTGCTGTTATTTGTTTGCTAGAGGAATTTATTTGAAATCCCCACATCCTGTCACATTGAATGGCTTTCTGTTGGACTGAATGTCTTATCAGATATGATATTTGAGACATTTTAGAGGCAGAGAAACTAAACATGAATAGTCGGATTAGATTGAGGAGACTTTAAAAGGTTAATAATAGTTCCAGATGGTCTATGATTCAAAGAAATGCAGGAGTCTCAAGTAATCTCGAATAAAAGGTGTCCAAAACATGACACTGGTTCTGTTTTAAATCTTCACGATGCTTGGACCAAGTAGCAGAGCTTTCACAGCAGAGAAAAGGGTGTTTATGTGAAATGGAAAAAAAAAAACACAATTTTACCACTTTTGCACATTTTAAACTGTCTCTTTTGGCGAGCCTGTGATTGGAGCTGTAGTCGTGAAGGCAGAATCACTAGTCCTACATCTGTGTTGTAGCTGAAGAGCTGGTTCAAAGTTCAGGAAGACATTTCATGTCATTGTAAGGAAGCACAAATGATATGTAATTCATCCTTGTTGTAATCATCACACATTTGAGAGCGATTTCATTGGTGATGTTGTGTTGCCTAGTACATTTTCAGTTTAGGGAGATGGAAAAAAAAAAAAAAATGGGAAAAAATGTTGTGTGTGAAAATCTTGGCACAACTTGTCAACAGCCTACGTTTGCTTGTTGATGGTTTTCAGGGACTGCCATAAAGACAAATCAATTAAATCTTGAGTCTGCGAGGTGTTTTCTGCCGCGTTTGGAAGTGTGTGAGATTTAGGTGCATTTGTTAGCACACCTGTTAACTGCTGCACGACGTTATAGACGAACACTCGAATGTGATAGAAGATCAGGGCTTTAAATTACTCCGATTCAAATCAGTCTACTCTGTATTGTTGTGCAGAGAGGAATATTCTGATATTTTTTTAATTGCGCTGATCGAAGAAAACCAGGACAAAACCTTATCAGATGTGCTTTATTTTTTTTTTTCCCCTCTTTCTTAGTAAAGTTTGAGATGTCGACTGTTTTTATGTGTGTGTGTTTTTTGGTGTGTGTGTATTATTTTATCACAAAAGGAAATGAAACACACACTCAGTTATCACACATCAGATCAACACTTGATTTATGCTTTAAACTCCCCTGTGGGCTCGCTACACATGTACATTGTGTACTAAATTACATTATCACCATATCACAAACCATACTATTAAAGCATAATATCTGCTAGTTTCTATGCTAATGCACTTGCTTCTAAAGGGATGATTGAAATAAATAATTACAACGTCGGACAGTGATTGTTGAAGTAGTGGAGCTTTCATACAAACTCATAAATTACTATTAATTAGGTGGAACAAAAAAAACAAAACAAAAAAAAAAACACTCTTGGTAAGTGCAAATCTGGAGCGGATTCATGGAGATGCTGTATGCACATGCATGGACGGGCTTTTCACGATGCCCCGTGGCCCTTTTGTCTCCACATTTAAATGTACCAGGGGCCTTGAATATATGCTTGTAGTGTGTGTTGTAAGCACTATTTGCATATTCAAGATGTATATTATTCACATGGCTGATACTGCTCCTTTTATAAGCATGCCTCTTATGTCTGCTCTCAAACCCCTCCCTCATGGTCACCATTTTACCCCCCCCCCCCTCCACCCCCACTTGATTAACTAATGTCCAATTCGATGCAGCCTATTTCATCGGCCTTGTCACCTAATATAGGCGGCTGATTAACCTGGAGTCTGGCTGGTGAAGTTGCAACCCTCCTCTCGTCTCCCTCTGTCTTAATTTTTTTTTTCTTCTTTTGCCCCCTCCCCTACTCCTCCTCCTCCTCCTTCTCCCTCACTCCCCCCACCCTCCTACCCCTCCTCAGTCTTTGTTGTGGCGGCAGCAGCAGCAGAGCATGCATTGCATTGGCGGTCTGAAGCATTGTGTCTGATTTCCAGCAGACAAACTGACCTCTGGGGATTTATTGACAGCAAACTCCACAGAGGCAGACACAGAGCTGGGAGCATGGAGGGAGGCAGCCAGGAGAGGGGCGGGGGGTAGTGGGGAAGGTTTGTAAGGAGGGAGGAAAAGGAGGAGGAGGGTGGGGGGGGGGTGGTTACAGACACACAGACAGTAGTGAGACAGACAGATTGAAGAAAAGACAAGGAGAGAGTTTGATGAAACAGGAAACAGGTAAAGATGCAGAGAGAAAGAGATCAATACGAGAAGGGGAAAAATACACAACTCGAGTTTGGTTTAATTCAGAAAATGTCTTTTTTTTTTTTTTTTTTTTTTTTTTTGGTGGAGCGTTTGGAAGTGAAAGAAAATGGCCGCCTCCTACAAGGATCTAATTAATTTTGAAGGATCATCAGCCCCTTTAGTCCAAGGCAGGGTACAGGAGGGAGGGAGGGAGGGGAGGGGAGGGAGACAGACCCCTGGGCTGATTAGAATTCACTGCAGGTAGGCACTGGCTGCTGCTCACCCACTGTGTCACGGCTAAAATGGAATCACTGTTGTGAGTGGCAGTCTGGGCAACTGAAGCCTGCTTCCCTTGGCCTGCTCCTTTGTTGCCAGCATTCACCTCACTTTACCCCTCAGGCAGGTGGATTTACATGTCTGGATGGGCACGGTGGAAGCCAAAGAGGGAACATATATGTGCTGTCTAAAAAAAAAGGCCCATGGCAGCTGAATACAGTTACATCTTAAGCAAGAAGAGAAAAAGGGTTAAATATTTGCCAGTGTAATGGATTCAAGCATTTTGGCACATATTCAGTACGTTGAAGGGAAAAGGCTTTGGAATTAGGACTTTTTTTGTTGGTTTTCACTTTGACTAAGACAATTTTGAATTATGTTAGCAACAGTTTTTAGCTTTCAGCAATGCAGTTTAGTCAACCGTTCTGGCAAGAGCTAGTTTTTAAGTTAGATTGTCGAACAAGGCTCATGTTTAGCTTATATTGATGTCTTTAATAAAGAGTCTAAAGGGCTTTTGAGAGCATTGTAGGGCTGTTAAGGTTGTAGAAAAGGGTTCAGGATAGATTTCCACCGTTACCAGAGCTACAAAACTAACCAGTGTTTGTGTGCTTAAGTGCCAAAGAATGATCCACCTCAGTATCAAGTGATCACCCTCTCCTCGTGCTAAACACGCTATTACTTGTCTTTATCAAATCGTCAAATTTGTTAGTTGACGAGGGCATTTCAAGACTGCGAGCGCACATCTTGCTGCTTGCTGTACTTCTCAAAGTGAGGCCTGTGGAAGCAGAGCTCAGTGCCACATTTCACTGATTACAATTTAACCCCTCGACTCTGCTTTCCTCACAGATACTCTGCTTCTCCACACTAATTTATACACACAACATTTCGGAGGCATATTTATGGTCTAATATTTATCGTTTTTTCCGCGGTGCAGCAGATGGTCCTTCTTCTGTGGAAAAAAAAAAAAAAAAGGTCACATGCTTAAAATCATATTGTTTCCATCTGTAGATTTTACTTCTGTGTCTCAAAGCGAGAGGTGTGTTCTGCAAAAGTACTTTAGATTTGTTGAAGAATGACATGTGTCGACATTAACGTGCAGGTCTGGTCAAATCCGAGCACAGTTCTCTTGGTTCAGGAACACAGGGTAGTTACTGGTTTTTTCAGACAGCACTGGGTGTGCATGTTGCAGCCAGCGCGAAAGCTACTACACCTTTGTAACTCTTGTTTCCCAAAAATATGAGAGAATTTCACATTTCACTTGATATTAGGCTCCAGATTTAATCCATTATTTTTAAAAATGACTTTTGAAGCTGTATTGGTTGAAATGTTTCAAGGAAATCTGGCCTCTGGGGGATAAATAAGAGAGACATTGTGATGGCATTTTGCATTGGTTCAATGTATTTTTTATTCTGCCTGACCTCAGATATTACCATGAGAATCAACCTCCAACGTCGTCAGCTTCCGAATCATTTTGTGTCCATTTTTTAATGTCAAACTTTGCCATACTATTGTGTTTGTACTGTAAAGGGCCTCTCGTGTAAGGCTTTCAAAGCGTCATCAAAGCTGCTCATCACATGCTTCACGTTGTTGAATGCTTTTCTTGTGTTTTTCAATGAAAGCCTTGTGTGTTTAAAATGTTACTCTTTTCTATTATTACAACTTCTAATCTCAATTCCGCTCAATTTCTGTTTTTGGATTTTTTTTTTTTTTTTTTCTCGATTTTTGGATTCGAAAATCAAAAACAGGAATAGTCAAGCTTACACACACACACACACACACACACACACACACACACACACACACACACACACACACACACACACACACACACACACACACACACATACCCGCTTACACACTCAGTGGTGAATGTGAGTGATACCTCCTCTAAATTATGCAGAAATTGAAGAGGTATTTATATTGTCTTTCTTCAGAAGGGTGTGGTTTTGTTGCCCATCAGCTCAGATAACTGCTGAGACAGGAACTGTCTCTTAAAACTGAGATTATTTTCATTCTCGATTTGTAATTGGTGGTCATGTGCACACAGGAACGTCCATTCGTCATACTTTGAAAAATCTTTACACATCTGTTGCAGCGTGTTGGTAAGAGACATTTTTTTTAACTGTGGCTCAGGGTTCATTAAGGGAGTGGCGATATCGACGAGGCAGTTTGTGGCATTGTAGTGGAAATTTCCGTACTAAACAAGTGGAAAAACAACAGGATTTGTCTTTGTGGTATTTGTTCAACACATTTGCAAATTCAGCATACAGAGGTCAATGATCTCCTTAGCCACCCGTCCCAAAGCAAAGATTGTCACACACTCTTTTACTTCATCATGAAATCAAATCTATTATAAACAATGTCTATTTGGGTGCATCAGACAGCAGTTACACCCACGTCTTAAATACAAGTTGAGCTTATCTCTGGACTCTCAGGAAACTTGTGTTAGAGGGAAGGTGAAAAGTCAGACATGGGAGTCCTAACAATAAACAAGGATGTATACTATTTCAAACTGTCACACATTAATCACAAGTTGGCTGCTAAAGCATGTCACTGCTCAGTTAATTGTAGCTGCCTCGCCCTGTCGGCAAGTTCCAAATAAGAGGCAGGTTTTGGTGAAACCTTAATGAGCTGCTACACACTGCATGGTATTGGACATGGAGCAACAGCGTGTGTGACAAGCATCTTACATGACAAGAAAAAGCATGGTCTAAAATTATATCTCTTTAACACAGGTACTAAGATTTCTTTCCTTATCTTTCCCCTCCCCCTGCAAACACTGGCAGAGCAGCACATGATTTGGACAGAGAGGACTGACAGCCTTGCCTTGCACTCGGCCTCTGATCAGCCATCTCCACCAGCAAACTGAAGTTTGACCCGCACTTCATCACCAGCCACACAAGCATCTTTGGAACAAAACGTCATCTAACTGTGAGTAAAAAGCTGGACGTGATACGTTGTGTTTCGTTTTAGCTTAATCCTACTTTTTCAATTCGGTAACTGTAAAATGCTTTCATTTGTAGTACAGCTGTACAGTTTATTTAAATTCTGTGTATTCCAAATTATAAAGCATGTTTCCATACGTTTTAATTTTATATGATCAGGTCATGTATATGTGGATTCTTACATTTCAGACCAAAGTGTTTTTTATTAATATATTTCTTAGTCATTGTTAGAAATAGTGTAAACGAACTAACTATTGTTTTTGCAAAGATTTGTACATTTTTGAGTCCAAAATAAAGACTCTAAAGTGCTGTGTTTAATAACCACCAAATAAGCTCAACAGCTTTACTTAAATTATACTCAAGATGGTTTGAATTTAAAAGAAATTAGTTTTACAGTAATTATGAAAAACCTCAATTTGCATAATTCTTACACTAACTACCCATCTATTTAGTACATAGATTTTAATTTCTTTTAATGCCTCACTTGGAAGAAAAGCACACACAGTAATCTTACACACTGATCAGCCGGGTCACATCTATTCCAAGGATAGTAAAGGAAGCGCCATCAAAGTGAACACATGGCTAACAAAAGAGGCCTGTTGTCCTCCAAGCCCAGTGCACCACCTACTGGTGGGTGGAGGAACTTCAGAAGAGCATGGTGTAGGGGGGGGGGAACTTGTACAGTAATAATTAGGAGGGAACCATCTTAATTGTCTTTCACCATAGCAATGTGGGTTTTTTTTATACCAGGATCAGGAGACAAATTTAGCTCCAGCATGGAAATGATTTGATTCTCGTCCAAATAATACGAGCCTGGGCTGAAGAAAATAATGAAAAATAAAAATATCTGTATTATTGTTTTAGTAATCCTCCAACAAAGTAGTCTTATCTCTTTTTATAATAAGCATCAATCTTTCTAATTGTATACTTAAGTTAATCGTAGTGCTGGGATATGGTTTTGTTTTCTAATATAAGGCAAATGGCAGTTTTCTTGCTTACAAGAAATGTGACTTTTTTAGATGTGAATTCGTATTCTATTAAATTTAATTTCACAATTGTATTAACTCTGATACATCAGTAATACTCTAAACAATTAATACAAATATGTTATAGTTCCATATTAGGAGAAATCTTCCCCCTAGAACAAGTATTTTCTCAAAATGTAAAATGTTCTTCATATTGGTGTGTTTAATGCAGTCCAATGCTGTTTTTAAGACAGGTTTGTTGCCTCCCGATTGCAGGTGACATCAGTTGCAAGGGGATGACCGAGCGCATTCATAACATCAATCTTCACAACTTCAGCAATTCTGTACTTGAGACCCTCAATGAGCAGCGCAACCGTGGGCACTTCTGTGACGTGACTGTTCGGATCCATGGAAGTATGCTGCGTGCTCACCGCTGTGTGCTGGCTGCTGGAAGCCCCTTCTTTCAGGACAAGCTGCTCTTGGGCTACAGCGACATTGAGATCCCTTCTGTGGTCTCGGTGCAGTCCATCCAAAAGCTGATTGACTTTATGTACAGTGGGATTTTGCGGGTGTCTCAGTCAGAGGCCTTGCAGATCCTTACTGCCGCCAGCATCCTTCAGATTAAGACCGTCATCGATGAGTGCACACGCATCGTTTCCCAGAATGTGGGCCTGGCTGGGCCGGGTGAGTTCCCTGTTATACCGGGAGACTCTGGTCAGGAAACACCCCGCGGCACGCCAGAGTCAGGAACCTCCGGGCCCAGCAGCGACGCAGAGTCGGGTTATATGCAAGCAACATCACAGCAAAGCATTGATCGTGCATACACATCACTGTACTCCTACTCTGGCCTCTCGCTGCAGAACGGCACCCGTGAGCGCTCCATGTACATAAACCCTCTGTCTTCAAACTACGACACCACTCTTGGCACTCAGAAGAACCAGCAATCTCAGAATCCGCCCTGGATGAACCGCATCCAGGAGAGATCTCAACAGGTCGACCGCTTCATCTCCACAGCAGAGTCCACTCACTGCCGCAAACAGCCCCGACCGTCGCGCATCCAGACGGGAGGATTGCACATAAAGCAGGAGGCCGAAGACGAGTACAGCTGCTATGATAATTTGGGGGATTGCCAAGACGACACCGACCATACTGAGGGTGTAGAGAGCGAGACCAAGGTTGAAAGTTTTGACTCAGGTGTGAGCTCCTCCATCAGCACCGAGCCAGACGCTATGGAACAGCAGCCGTTCCTGATGGGCTTTAGAGAGGGGGGCGGCGAAGGGCAGCAAGGTGAAGGAGGGGGTCCTGTGCATATAGAGGTCAACGACTCGTCCCCTGAGCAAGTGCAAGAGATGGACGACGGGGACACATCCCACAGCACTAGTGACAGTAGCATGATGCAGACCCTGCCATACTCAGTCATGTCCCAGTCCCTGCCGAGTGCCCAGCACTACATGCGCAAGGCAGAATCACACACCAGCAACCTGAGGATGCCGATCACCGTGACCAGCAACTCCCAAGTGATGGGCCCTGGTGGAAGCCCCTTCCTGCCCACACTCTTTCCCACTCAGCCGGCTAGAGACAGCAAGCCTTTCCTTTACCTTCCTGGCCAGCAGCAGCCCCAGTTCGTGGCAGTGCCGCCCCCTGCAATGCCATCATTCCCCAACCCAATGTCGGTACAGCAACCATCTCAGCAACAACAGGCTGGAGGAGGGATCAGTGCGGGGGAGAAGAAGCCGTATGAATGCACTCTCTGCAGTAAAACTTTTACTGCTAAACAAAACTACGTCAAACACATGTTTGTCCATACTGGTAAGTAATAGTGGCTTACGGGTAGTTCAGATTTAGTTTCAGTTAAATGATGATGTATCCATAATTAAAGTAGGTAGAAGCTCTACCTGTAGATACAGAAATACGGAAATATTAATGGATAGCTTTGTTGTTTACCAGATACTTCTTTTTTTTTAAAAACCTTTGTTTGTTAGGTCACAGTTGACTCCTTACTTGCGTCAGTAGATTTCTCATGCAGAACATTGATACAGCCTGATCAGTCTCGATCTGCCAAAAATCATTATCGCAGAAAAAAAATCTATATAAAAATAAAGTAACTGCTAATAGAGAAGATTCCTGCCTTGGACCTCAAAATAGCTAAAAGGCGATGAACACACTTACACACTCGTGCATACCACACATGTGCAGCAGAGGTGAAGTGTCATTAGCTTCAATCAAAAAATCTGTCAGAGATGAAATAGACTTTGAACTACAAATATGACTAATATATATGTGCTAGCTCAACCCCGCTGATCTATAACTGAGCCGTGGTTCTGACCTTCCTTTGGTGCAGGTCAATGAAAAAATGGCTTTTTAAATCAAAGCATGTAGCTACACATAAATTCACTGCACTACAGTTGATACTGGTGGCTTTATCAGGTTGCATCATACAGCATCCCCACATAATAACATTAACGTGTTCAAATTGATAGTCCAAAATATCAGCAGAAACAAGTGTGTTAATGCGTTTATATCCAGAGAAGCTAACAAACTGAAAATGTGCATTCTTACATTATTTTGTTTGTGATCATATGGAAATATTATTGTCTCAGTTCACCTTTGTGTCATCACAGGAATGTTAAATATCCATAGAATAGTAATTGTGCACTTTTGTTACAGTTTTGTAACACCTGCATCATGGCTGCATTATAGCAAAGCTTTCCTCACAAAGCTGTAGCATATTGTCGCTTCTAGTGGAACCAACATTACAACAGACTTAACAAAAGCTTAAATAATTCTAGCCTGAGGTTTGTTCCTGTACTAGAAAAGAAACACTGCTGGCTTCAGGCATCTGATGCTTCTGCACACATTTTTCTATATCTTTAAAACCTAATTCTGAAAATGTCTCTCCTTTTTTTTTTTTCTTCTTTTGTCTTGCATGTACATCCAGGTGAGAAACCTCATCAGTGCAGCATCTGCTGGCGCTCATTCTCCCTGAAGGATTACTTAATCAAACACATGGTGACACACACAGGAGTGCGGGCCTACCAGTGCAGCATCTGCAACAAGCGCTTCACCCAGAAGAGCTCCCTCAATGTCCACATGCGGCTGCACCGTGGAGAGAAGTCCTATGAGTGCTACATCTGCAAGAAGAAGTTCTCACACAAGACCCTGCTTGAGCGGCACATGGCTCTGCACAGCACGGGCAGTGCCATTATGGGGCTATCGGGGAGCGCCGTCAACCAGGGCCCTGTCTCCATTCCCATGCCGATGGCCGTCCCGGATCCCGGAGCAGGAGTGGTGGCCCTCGCCATGCCCGTGAGCGGAGGTGCTGGAGTAGGGGCCGGGGTTGGAACAGGAGTGGGTGTAGCTGCAGAAGCGAGTTGCCAAGAAGGGACCACCTATGTGTGCTCCGTCTGCCCTGCCAAGTTCGACCAAATGGAGCACTTCAATGACCACATGCGAATGCATGTCTCCGATGGATAAGTACTAGTAGATAAACTCCTTTCAAAAAGAATGACAAATAAATGGCACTAGATTTTCCTTTTCTTGTTTTGAGGTATGAAGAGTAATGAGTATAGACACTGGCACATTAAGTTTCCCAAAAAAAAAAAAAAGATTTTTTTTTTTTTTTTCTGTTAAATCTAAAAGAAAAAAAAGATGGTGGCCTTAAGGCTTAGTAGTTTGATATTGATCTACTGGATGGATCCTAACTACAGGCCTCTAAATGTATGCTTTCCTAAAATACTGATTTATGTGTTGAACACTACCGAAAGGCCTACGAAAGAAACACATACACACAAACACACTTTTAGTGTAGTTTTGTATGAATGAATATACATGTGCATATATGTGTGAGCGTTTGTGCATTTGTGTGTCTGTGTGTTTGCATGTGTGTGTGTTTGCGTGTGTGTGTGTGTGTGTGTGTGTGTGTGTGTGTGCGTGTGTGTGTGTGCGTGTGTGTGCGTGTGTGTGCGTGTGTGTGTGTGTGTGTGTGTGTGTGTGTGTGTGTGTGTACATTGCCATGAAAAATAAATCATGGCAGTTGTGAACCCATACTGACCAGTTTGGAAACTTTAGATGTCCAAGCTTACTGTGGTATAATTTACAACAATAACAAAAAAGTCATCTGGGGTCGGGCTATATATTCCCTCTAAAAATACTGACGGTCACAAGATTGCCTTCTTCTGTAAAATAAAAAAGGAGAGTAGTTAATTTGATGATGGGTTTAATTTATTCCTATTGTATTAAGGGATTATAATGCAGCTGTTGTCAAGGTACCAATTTCAATCATTTATCTGAAATGTGACTTCCTGTCCACTGGCGACCGGAACGAACATTTCTCATATGTTTTGTAATTGCTGTCCATGCATTTGATGCTTCAGTTTACTAAATTTGGGTGTGTTGATCAGACAGTATTAGAGCAAAAACATGTTTCTTTTTTTCTGAAGTTTGGAGTTTAACTAATTTGCATACACTGCCACTAATATTTTAAACGACTGTTAAGGCTTGTAGACCTCTTCCATTTGAAAACATAAGAAAAAAAGAAAGATTCTTTTGCTGACGGTTTGTTTTTAAAGCCTTTCACTTTCACAGTTAGGGCAGGCTGGCATATGTGACTAAACTCTCTCCTTCATAATTGCTGCTCTTCAACTTGCACCTGACTGTTATGGGATGTAGATTCAAGAAATAATTTGTCATATTGTTGTTATTTAGGAGTCTACATGGTTAGCTATCAAATTGATAATCAAGTAATAATACCTAGTCAGGGGGTATATACACTGGAACAGTGTTAAAGAAGGAGGGATTTAATTTGAATCAAATTTGAATTGGAAATAAATGCCATCCTCATCCTAGAGCCCCTGTCAAACATGTTCAATGCTGTTGCACAGCCATTTGGGCATGTGGGAGCTAAATGCATTGCTCTCCATGTGTTTGCCCTCCCTGGAGGCTCAAACGGCATGCAACCCATTGAAAGGAAAACAAGTAGCTCCATTGAAATCACACTGTTTCCTTATAAACCACACGTTCAGATGGACTTTCTACACAATAGTATACATTCCTGATTTTTCTAAAAACAATCTAGACACATTATGTACAGAATAGATTTTGGAAGCTAGTGTGAGCAAGTTGTCATCACATCACTTTAGGCTCATTTCTGATATTTGAATTGTTTTATAATTGCTCTCTACTCTAAATTCGACACACACACACTCTCTCACACACACGCACGCACACACACGCACGCACACACACACACACACACACACACACACACACACACACACACACACACACACACACACACACACACACACACACACACACACACACACACACACACACACACACACACACACAACTGCCTGCAACTGCAATCCTGAAGGATTTGCTCATGTATGTGAGCAACAACTTTGGTAGTTGTATCGTTAAAAGAATAACTGAGTACAGCAGTCTTAAAAAGACCCGCTGTGGATAAAAAAGTGCTATTTTGCACATTTTCTTAAAATGCCTGTGCTTAATATTTAGTCATTTTACTTAAACAAACTTTTATGATTTCTGTTTTTCAATTTCAAAGGAAAAAAAAGCATTTTTTTTTTATCTTGATAAGTGGACTGCATTATTTTCTTGCATATATGTTGCACTGCTTAAACCAATAAGTGCACTACTGTTAACAGAGATATTATAGTTTTAGAAAAGAGTTTTTTTTTTCTTAAATCTAACATTTGGTTGTAGAGTTCACATGTAATAGAATAGCTTTGTTTCAATTTATTCATTAAGTAAATCAGCGGTTCTTGGCTTTTGTTATTGCTTGCAGTAACCTACAGTATATTCTTGTGCCGTGTTAATGCAAGCATTTATCTTTATTTAAATATGTACCATTATGTGTGCTCATCTATGGTTTCAAACCTTTGAACTCATTCTTTTATGGAGTCAGTTCCCTATAAACGTCATTGGATTGCATTTTTTTAGAATCAAAGGAGAATATCCAAGCCAAACAACATAAACAGTGAAACAAGAACAGTAATAATACACACAGCTCCTTTGGCGGAGGTTCTAATAATAACTATTATTATATGATTAATAATAATACATTTATAATGTGTGTGTGTGTAACATAAATGATATGTGTGTCCTAGAACAACTTTGTGTGGGTTTAGAGGTGTGGGGAGGTGATGGAATGCAGCTTCTTTGATATCTGTGCGTCAGTTGTACACAGTTGTTTCCCTTCCTTAGTGTTTGTGCGTCAGTGAGTGTTTGTGTGTTTGGTATATAGCCTAATCAAGCTGTTGATAAGTGGAATATCTGAACTGTAGGGCTTCCTTTGCAATATGCAATGCAGGTACTATGAGAAGCAGCTCTCCAGACCTTTTGGGCTATTAAGGCACCTGTGGCGTTTGTTCTGAGATTTGACTCAAGCTGAGGTTGACGCTGTTGAACTCAGAGTACAATTTGAGGAGTTATGTCCGGCATTTGGATGCTTAAAGTTATTTTAACTGCTACTAAAGTACAGATCCTTGTTGAGTGAGCTGAAGGGAAGTCTGTAGGTCAGTTTCCCCTCGGCTAAAAAGAATCTATTGACCACATATGCGTAAACACACGTGAGGTTTGTCCGCAGTAAAAGTAGCACATTATTAAACATTTGATTGGGCCTGTGTCCTATGGTGTGCATATAAGCCTAAACTGTATGGTTCCTGTTTGTAGCTGTTGTTGCCAGGATGGCAATATTGCTGCATGCTAGTGCTATATTTGTCTCTACACAGCACGTGGAGGGTAATCTCATGCCTTAACAGACAATGCACTAAAAAGAATATGTAAGCAACTGCCGAGATCTCTTTTCCAACAGTACTGCCACACATACGGCACACAGCTCATTGTGTTGATGTTTGTTGTCTGTTCAGTACCGAGTTAAACACTGCCAATCTAACATCATCACTTCTTCGAAAGCAAAGGCAGAGACATTGATTGAATCGTTTCAGTGTAATGTTTGTATTCAGTGATCTAGCATTCCTTCATGGCACCTAAATTTTACATATTTGTGTAAACACATATATCAAATGCACTATTGACTGTAGCTAGATGAGTACAACCAGCTTTGTGGTATCATTGGTCTAAATAGTAGGTTAAGTAGCTCGATGTTGGTTTTATGAAATATTTGATTTCAGAACTACACTATCAGTCGTTTCTCTATCTTTTTTTTTTTTTTTTTTTGGAATAACAAAAGTAGCCAATCTCAACATTATCTGGATGAGGGCTAATAACTCGTCCCATTGTCAGTTGACTTCTTGTATCATAAGGTGTTTGATAGCAGACCAGGCTCAGAAGAGGGAAGGAACCTTCTCTCCAGTGTGTCATTTACGTGCTTTAGCATTACCCAGGCTTTTTCCCCTGTTGCATTAGCATCACATGCTCTTCACTGTTCATAGTTATATATTCCTTATACTGCTTCAGCTACTTGTGGTGGTGCTTAATTCTCTTTTCTCTCTCAGTGTTGCAGAAAATCGGTTGAAAACTTGTTGAAAAGTCGCAACATTATCCAGAAAATGAGTCCTTCTCTCAATAGTGCTTCTTCTAGTTGTTAGTTTAAGAAAAAAAAAAAAGTCTAGACTTTATGTTTGCAAAGTGTTCGCATATTTTCCAGAACAAAACATATTAAAACGTAGATAATAGCCTTGAGCCTGCAGCTGTTTGTATTGTGTTTCAAATATATTACTGTTCATGTTTTGTTTATCTTAGTGTAGAGACACAGGGTCTACAGTACATTGTTGTCCTTCTTGCAGTATGTTTAATTCATCGTTATACTTATTTATTTCAGGCTTCCTCCTGCTTTTTGTCATGGTGATCATAGTGCTGTTGTTTATACATACATAGCTTCACGCAGCTGGATAACAGTCAGTTTTTAAGTCATATTTCACATTGTACTATATATGCTTATATGCTTTGCATTGAGATGAAAACAAGGAATTGGAGAAATGGTAATGGTGAGGGTCATGTCGAGTACGGAACAGGTTCATTTTATTCTGATAAGCATGCCATGTGTCTGTCTCCCTGTTTGTCTTTCAGTCCATCTCCACACATTCAAAGTCAGATTTTTTTATTTAAAGCTTGAAGAAAGTCACAAAGAGTAGAATAAAACACCAGTCAGATAATACTTTACTGCATCTTTGGCCTTCTACAGTACACATAAGAGTGAAATATCTTACAAATATACTATATATATTATTGTATCACCGTCTTCACACCGATGAAGAATACATTCTCAGATAGTTTGATAAAGACAGAATTGCAGCCAGAGTATACAGAACCTTGTGGGATATAGGGAATATGCCTATCAAGTGCCTATCAGTACATACAGCAACTATACAGAATATTCATAGTTTTTCTCTCCTACATTGCACAGATACAGTTTATACACAATGGTCTATTATAAATAAACTATTTATACTATTACTGCTAAGACCTGCTGGTTGTGAGTGCATCCTAAGAGAACCCTTTAAAATACCTGAAATCATCTATTCATATACAGTTAAAGCTACATCTGTGAGTTTTATTTTTTATCTTACATCTATACAGCTCGGAGGATTCAAAGATATAAAATGCAATCACATTTCATCTCTGAAGGAAATATATTAATAGAGCTAGAACATTGAAATTGTAACCGGAAAAATATAAATAGGACATTTTAAAATTGTAAGATCTTTTTTTTAAGGCTGCTCTTTCCTTGCTTTCTTTTTTTAAACATGGCTTTTTTTTTTTTTTGCTGTTTGCAAACAAGCCATGTGCTGTACTGTATGTTGGTGCGGGGACAAGGGCAGTGGCGCTTTGTGAACAGCAGAGGGGGCCAAATTCGCCTGGACGAGTTGGAGTTAACCCTCCATAATGTGGCTATCTTTAATCTTATTGGTAATTAATTCCTTTCTCCTGATGGCCACATACATCACATTAACTAATTTCCAAAATGTATCCGATAAGCATAGCAGTGTTCTCTTCCATTTGCACTTACTGTCAAAGATTAATAAAGTCTTTGCAGACTTGCCGGAGCTGGCAGCCGCTTCAATGGTTCTTGGAGTACACCGAGTTCTCTCTGACCTTGATGATGGTCCCTGCCCATTTCCCCACAATGATCATTCAAGTTTTTATCTTATCTGATCACCTTTATGCTTAGGTACAGCTTTTAATAGTAAAGGACAAGCAATGAGCAACCTTAAAAAGAGAAACTGTCCATTGAATGTTAGACAAACAGATATTTATATCTACAGAGGCAGATTGAGATTAAGACATTTAAAGTTTTGTCAAAGGAAGAAACACACAAAGTATTCCACGCTCTCGAAGTGTTTGGTTTAACAACATGGAGTCCAAACTAAGAGATAATAGAGTACAATAAAAACCAATAATCAAGTTTCAGGACGAGTGGCTGCGAGATAAAAGGTTTTAGGATGGCTGATTATTCGGTCCCCTGTGGACTAATTACCACAGTTTTCTCTCTAACCTTCCCCAGCCTAGTTACTGTGCCAAAATTAGGGGTAAAAAAAAAAAAACACTTTTGAAACGATACCCCTATTGTTTAATTTGATAAGGAGAACAAAGGTAAAAGATAGAACATTAAAATCATTGTTTTAAGTAAGAGGTTTCTGTAGAAGCTATAAAATGAACATGATACCATGAAAAGGAAACATATGTCACACCAAGAGCAAGTGATTGCCTTTATTTTGAATCTTTTAATCCTCCATCTAACATAGTTTTCCAGTAAATGGGAGAAAACAGCTATGATTAAAAAAAAATGCACATTTTGAAGGCTTGGATTCATACACATTTAAGTGAAGATGAAGCATGAATATTATAGGCAATGAGATATAGCTAGTCCCTGTCATCCAACTGTCACACACAACAGCATCTGTTCAGATCTTACAGTCAAACATGCAGACTCTGTTTTGATTTTGAGCTTTAAACACACACACGCACAGAAGCAGCTGTTCAGATTTTCATGTACAACACAGCTAAGCTAAGCTACAACAACATTTAGATTATATTATTTCTTTCTCCCAACATGCAGTTAAAAAAAAAACCCTGATGTGGTTCAGCATTAAGCGTCATCATCAGGAGTCTATCAGTGCACATGAAGCATGCAGTCCTGTCCTCACAGCCTCTTCCTGCAGGTGGGCTGGCTTTGTTTTTGATGGAGCACAAATTATGTTTTGAGTGTCCCCTGATAACACACTTTCTTTATCATTTTTTAATCACAATTGTTAGGAGACTGAGGCTTTTGAAGACTAAACATCGAGGCCTCTTTGTGTTTCTGGAGTCTCTTTTTCAGCGTGGTCCTGCTAAATGAGAGGTTTAGTTACAAAGTGTGCAGCAGAGTAACAAAAAAGAAAAAAAAAAAAAAAAAGCATTCCTGTTTTAAGTCCAGAGCATTCCAACTCCTATTCTGGCACTCGTTTTCCACAGTGAACTAGCCTGACATTAAGCAGGATTTCCAGCGCTTCATCCTTTTACAGATCTGTTGGATGTTATGGTTATGTCGTAGCAAACAATGCCCATCACTTCAAAGTTGAATCAATATATATTTCCCTGAAGAAGACCATTTTCTAAAATCTCACATAGCTTTTTATTCAAATTTCAACATGCTCGTATGGCCTGGTTTTATAGACAACATGCACTATGCTAACACTGTAGGTCTCTTTTTTACAATGCAAAAAAATGTCCCGTTAAAAGATATCAATCGTATCGCTGTAATGTTCCTTAAGGGGCTGTTGGTGGTTCATTTGAAAACAGGGGGCCATGCTAATCATTAAAGGTTAAACAAAAATTAACTTTACTAGACAATGTTTGTGTTCACAAACCAAAGAAGGGTTAAGATCATTTAAGTTTTATCTTTTCTATGTGTGTGGGGTTCCTGCCATCGGGCTAGATTGCTACAGTTTTAATTTGTTGTGTTTTGTTTTCTTTCAATGTTTTTCTTCTCATTGCGGGGTGCTTGTGAAAATGCATCTGTGTGTTTTGTCTTTCGATCAGTTGTTCATAGATTTGTGTTTTTTTTTGTTCATTTGCCTATTGTAGACCAAAATAGAATTCTTCTTCTTCTTTTTTTTTTATAAGAAATGCAACAAAATGAAAAAATGTAAGTGGACACAGTAGCTGTGATGTAAACTATCGCATGTGACGACATGTTTAAGATTGTAAATGTTGCATCGTTTCTCTCACAAAACATCATACTCAGTAATCATCAGTTATGTCTTCTATACACACGTTTAGCAAATCAGTGTAAACCTGTTCACCTTCACACATTGCTTCTCAATCGTTTTATTCTTTTTTTTTTCTTCAGATACCGGCACCGTGTGATATATTAAGGCTGTCCCTGAAATACTAATCTGACGTTGTGACCTAGAGTACATTTAGCCATTTATACTTGAGATGGACCAAGATGTTAAGTTTGCACATATTTGTAGGTTGTTGTTGTAAGCCAAAAATGAAAAAAAAAGAGGAAAGAGCGTAAAGATACTTTCAGCAGCTTCAGTCAAATCCGGCTGAGCTTCTCAAAAGTCTTTCCCGTTCACTGAAAAGTCAAAGCATCAGAGCCAGCCATCAGCACACGATGAGAACAAATCCAAACCAAACTGTAACCTGGATTCAAACAGCACTAATCCACAGTGAGAACAAGATGATATATTTTTCTAATCACACATCATCTGTAAGCAGAATGTAAACCATTTGGCAAAAATTGGACAATATTTTATTACTGTACGGTCTAATTCAAGGCGAATCTGCTGTATTTTTTCATCCTTTGTGTTCAAATAGGAAATTGAATTACTGTAAATCAGGCAATTTTTTTTTTGTACCTGGAGTGAAGACACAATTTCTCAAACATTGACAGTACAAATCCGACATCACGTGTGTCCTAATCAAAGCAGCTTAGGTTTTGTTTTTCATCCGGCGTTCAGGCTTTTTGCTGCCATATCTTGTATGTAGATGCTTTTGTAAAACATGCACTTGAGTTGAACTTTGAGATGTGCTTATAAATATGTGTATATTTTGTTAGGCTTCTATTTTTGTTGGCCTACGATGGCTTGATATTTTATTATTTCCCTTATTAAAGAAACCTTCTACTTTCTCGTTCTAAACTTGGCAGAGGTGGAGCTGTTGTAGTAAAGGTAGTTAACATCCCAACTAAGCAACCCTGAAATATATGCTGCAGTAATGTATTTTCAGTTTGTTTTTTGATAATTTATGCTCCAAGTTGGTTTGTATTTTATTATTATTATTGTTATGACACAAGCTTGTTTGAAATGTATTGACTGCTGTTTTGAAATAGGGGATACATTTTTTTTAATGTATGTGCAAGGACGTTTTTATAATATGATTTGTCAAACACTGGACTGGAGTGAGTTTTTCAACATTTCCAAGTTGAGAGATGTATTTGACAGACATAGCTGCACAGACAACACCCGCGAGCACAGATATGAGCTGACACACACACACACACACACACACACACACACACACACACACACACACACACACACACACACACACACACACACAGACAAAATAAAAACACACACACATCCTCCCAGCTGTACAGCGGAGGGAGACTAAAAATGGCCAACATCCTCCCGCTTAAAACGAGGAGTATTTGAGATGTAAGAAGTTCAAACATTTCCTTTCTGCTGGATTAATGCATTGATTGGGTGCTGGGTGATGAGTTAGGAAATATTTATTAGGGGTTTCCCTCCAAATAGTTGCATGGCATCCAGTGGTGACAGATATTTTTGTTTCTTTTCTGAAAAAAAAAAAAAAAAAAAAAAAAAAAAAGTCAGAAGATTTGTAAAGGGATACCACTTGACAGCTCTCCAGTTCTAGAAATCAGCTGGTGTGTTGTTGCTATGGTCGAGCAGATTGAACAGTTCATTACACCAACCACCACTTCTCAAACCAGAAAAGAGATTTGCACTAGACTTATTTTGGTCGTCTTCTATCAAAAGCAATATAATTCACTCAACACATTTTTAAACCATAGTATGTGATGGTAGTGTCACATCATGACAATGCTGAGTAGCTGGTGATATTTGACTCGTTCTGATTTGTTTTTTTTTGTATTTAGAGGTACAGAATCAGTCACCTTTTTAAATGCACATGACATCCACACCTTGTTGTTTTTCTTTTTGTTTTGTTGTTTTTGAACCCAGCAGTACCCGGAGTATTAGTGTCCAGATTTGAGCGGCATTAAAACTGTTGTTTCCTCCTGTGATTGTTTTGGACAAATCAAGACGCTCTTACAGATCTGTTAAGTGAGAGACGTAGGAGGGAAGGAATCCATTTTTTTTTCCCCCCACTCAGTCAAATTGTCTTCATCACGACATATTTCAAGCTAAAACACAAATACCAAAAGATAAACCCAGCTGGCACACCTTTCCCTTAAAAAAACTAAAAAAACAACAAAAAAAACACACTCGTCTTCTCTGCATATTTTGGTCACTCTTTTTCGGGGATGTTACATTATTAAAAATGCTTTAAAGTGATAATAAAAATAAATTCAAAATGCACCTTTTTGTGGTTTTAAACACAGCGTCATTTGGCCACGTACGTAGAGAATCCACCAAAATGTATCATAACTTCATCCTTTTTCAACGAGGTCATTCACAACAGCAGTAAATACTGACCTGTCGATATTTTGTTCAGTGGATATGTGTAAAAAGATTTCCAATAATTCACAAACAGCAAACCTTCACCATTTTATCTGGATGTAGTAGCTTTTCCTGTTTTTCACCGCTTCGTGGTGTTGTTGAAAGATGTTGCGGTTTGTCTAAATATGTTGCGTGTTAGAGGAAGCATAAGTATGTGCCTTCTTGTAATCTCCTTGGTGAGCTTGTTATTATTGAGAAGCTGAAGCCAGCCAATTGTGTTTGCACTAAAACCAAATTGCTTTTGTGATGTAGACTATTTAAGCAAGCTTGTTGCGTCACTTTAACCGTACAGTATGCATGAGGGTGAAATTGGTAAGTCTAGGGCTAGAGCTCTCATCTGTTGACCTGTAAACCAGTGCAGCTTAGAGGATCTTGTGAATATATCTTGGCTTAGTTTCGCATTCAGTTTTTCAATTCCATCTCCTTATTCATCCAGTTTGTCACAATTTCAACAGTTAGAAAAAAAAAATAAGAAAAAAAAATCATGAAAAAAGCAAATAACACATACCATGAATACAATACAGCTTTTACTTTCACATGCCACAGTTTGATCGAGTCACACACCTGCAGTAGAGATATTTATGTCTCTGAATCCATGGGAATGCATGAGTATACGAGGTCGCCTCAAGACTTTTGGTCAAATGATTTTAGGTTGTTTTTTGAAAATCTGTATTTATTACATATTTTGTTGACATCTGAGAAAGGCCTACATGCTTTGAGTCTTACAAATGCACCTTACTCATGTCGGTCCATGTGGGGGAAAGAAAGAGAAAGAGGCTGGCAATGTAATATCTCTGATTTAGCACCTTACTACACAGCATGTTTTCACTTTATGCCAGTTTAGCTATTCTTCCATATGTATGATTTCAAAAATACAATCTCATCTTTTGTGAAATTGTTTCATGGGATGTGCCAAAGTTTGGAGGCGATCTCACAAGTGTTTATGCTTATCATTTTCTTTTCCTCCTCCTTCAGTTATAGCAATGGTATGTCAAAACTTTCCTATAACAGTGTGTGGAATCAATTTATCTCAGCAAACAGTATCATTACTTGCCATTTTACAATAAGCCCTGTATTTCACATATATTTACCAGTGATGTGTATTTGTTATTATAAAGAAAATAGCCGTAAAAGCTTCATTATGTTACATAATATTGTGACTTTTTTCGAAAAACTGTGAAGACTTATCTTGCATATACTTTATACAGAAGTATTAAGCCTTAATACAAAAGACTAAAAAAAGTGTGGAAGAATAAACTGATTGTTGCTAAGTAAGGATGATTTTTGTAAATGTTACCAGCACTTTTTTTGTAATTTTCACTCTCTGAGGTATTGTACAAGTTCAAGCTGTTTGTGAAGTTTGATTATGAAGGAATAAAAACTAGTACTTTCCTGTACTTCACAGAAAGTCTTGTTGCTGTTTTATTTTTCTCGGCTATCTTTCACGGGCGTTCTCATGAATAAACTGCCCCCCGAAACATACACAGAAAAGTCACTTTTGACTTACAAGGGTAAAGTTTGTGCAGTAAGACTTCCAGGCATGACCTTTCACATGACTGCCCTGCCAAAACCAACAAACGGACAAGCACAAAAACACACACAAACATGGAGGGATATTCTTGGAGTGAATACAATCAAACAAATGAGCTGTATAAGCTCAAATTAAGCCCATAAATAATATTAGTCCGCTCGTGTGTTGATTCCAAACTCAGTTGGATGTGATTCTGTAGATCCCAAACAACAGGCTGGATTGTATCCCAGAATGCACTGGGCAGAAGGCAGGAAACACCCGGGACAAGCTGCCAGTCCATTACAAATCTAACGAGGATTAATCAACAATCACAGTCATACTTCACTTTACACCTACTGTACAGGCAACCCAGAAGTGAAAGCCTCTTCACTCACTTGAGTGTTTGGACTGTGGGAGGGTAAACTCTGTAAACTCTTCCTGAAAAAATGGTTTCCAGGAACCAAAGGCTGATGCACAGAAACACACACAGCAGGTTAGAGCAGTCCGTCATGATTTTTATACTCTCATTAGCTAACACCTGTATGGACTGTCACCACAGGAATCAGTTTTTTCTCAGCCAAAGACTGTGCTGCAAGACGCACTAATAATGAAGTCTCACAACTAATAATGCTACGAGAAATACTCATAAAAGTAGAATGATTTATTATGATTTATAATTCAGTATCCAAGTCAAACAGATTTCTTAAAACAATCTGCTTCAACAGAAACATGAAACTGAAAATATCCTCCAATGTCCCCCACCTGTGAGGCAGAGAGAGTATATTTTCACATATTATATATAAATAAATAATAAATTTTATTGATTGAACACGTCAAAGACAAAAGTGACAGAAAGCGGGTGACGAAGAAGCTCTGTGCATAACTCTGGATTCAGACTGAATTTTAATCCTTGTTTCTATGATTTATCTAGCAGAATAAATTATGAGTATTTACAAATTCAGAAAGCGCTTGTCTGCTGAAAAAGGATGATTATTATTTTTTTTTTAAAGATTATTAATCTTCTGATTATTTATTTTATTCCAGGCTACAACATGTTTTTTTATTAGCTTTAAAACTTTTATAAATTAGGGCTAAAACGTCGCTGGTGACGTTAATGAAAAATACAGTGGCAGCCTAATTAACAAAATGATTTGTTTTTGTTTTTTTCAATTCACATTTTTCATGAAGTTGATGTTAATCACAGTCTCCGTACCTCACAAATTCAGGCCATAATGTCTGAGACTCACTAATCAACAAAGTTTGAGGTCGTTTCATTAAAAACACGTATATAAATGAATCTTTTAAAACCAGAGAGCATTAGTTAGTTCATAAGATTATCAACATGACTAATCTTCATCTATTTTGTAGTCGTGAGTTTATGTAGTCTATCATAATGTGTTATCTTATATAAGAGGTGAGTAGGCTACATTATCATGTAAAAATGCAAACAAATCCAGCAAACTTAATGAGTAATATGACACTGAAGTCTTATAACATCAACATTAACACATAACGTGTTGACACATCTTATATTACCACTCAGAACAGCATTTTACTGCACAACCACACCTGAAAATGTTTTATGACTGTAAATATCAAGGTTGTGACTTTATATTTTGTCACATCCTGTAACTGTAAAACCAGTTTCAGTCATTCATTATTCAGGCAGGAGTTTAACACTTACGTGCCGCTGCTGCCCCCTGCTGCCGATTCTTCAGTACTTCAGAAAAATAGTGGTTTAAGAAAAGTGTACATGATGTACCTTGAAACTTGTAGGGTCACCCTTTTAGAGGTTTCTGATGCGGACTTCATTAGAATTAACAATAAAAAATGTATTTTCTTACTGGACTTTAAAATGTCAGAATAACAAAAATGTGCCCGTCAGGTTTGCCATGAAGAGACGGGCTGGGTTTAATCCACATAAAATAAGGTAAATGCATCTTCACAATCACCCAGAAAGTGTCTTAACTTTCTTGGAAAGATCAAGAATGTTAAATCACTGTTCAAAGATAAGACTATAAAAGGAAATACTTATCTGGCCTTAGCCACACATTCCCCACTATCTTCTACAGCTTGTAATCATATTTGTTCAAACATGTTCTGAAGTCAAACCAGGTCAGGTTCATTCATGCACTGTGGAGGTAAATTTTGAACACCCAACAGTGAGTGTTGTGGAGATTTTCATGCACAGCTTTTCTCCTAGAGCTCACATTGAAACCACTGCATCATTTGAGTTCATCCATCTTGAAGCTTCGGTTCCTTAAAGTCACACCATTCAAAAAAATAAAACTAGCATTTTAGGACAGTACACATTTAAATATTTTAATATGAGAAACATGTACATGGTGTTTTAAGTGTGCGAGATTTGTCTTGAGTTCCTTAATATCTCTCTGCTGCTTCTCATCATGGGACAACTAAAGTCCATAACTCATAAAGTCTTATATTAGTACCCTTGAATCTCCAAAGTCCTCAGTAGGGTTAGCAACTTCTATCATTGCAAATTTAACAAGCAAAAAAAATAAAATAAAATGATCTGCTACTACCAGCAGCCTGGAGTCATTTCAAGGGCACTAAGACTCAAGTGTCCTACTCTACAATCCTAGTAGTGAGCATGTAAAAGAGGAAGGCTCAGAAGAGATAAGCGAGTAAATATAGCAGTCAGGTGTAATCCACTTCGTGCATTTCACTATCCAGTGAGTGCTAATGTCATGCTATGCCAACGGAGGAGACAGTGGACGGCAAATTGTTGAGTTTGTTCCCCAGAATAGATTTATTCAAGTTGGGACCATACAAACCGAGTGAATAACAGGAGGAGGTATCAGATTTCTTTAACAGGAATGACATTGGTAAAGAGGGTGTGGAACGTTTAAAATCAGAAAGATGCACAACGTACAGCCATCGCCCACAGCTAGTGGTGACTCACTATAGTTTGTTCCCATAAATAAGGCAGAATGCAGAGTCCATAGAAATGGAAGGTTATTACATTTAGCCAAATTGGACAGTGATGTGACAAAATGACAATTTACAGGACTTTCTTCAGCTCGTCGTACAGCACCAGCACGAAGGCGCCGCCCATGCCTCTGAGCACGTTGGACCAGGCTCCCTTGAAGAAAGCCTTGCCACCTTCGTCGCGTGCAATCTTGCGCCAGCAGTCGATGGTCCCGGTGTACATGATATCAGCTGAAGGAGGCAAAGAAGAGTGCAGGGGTAAGATTATGTTCAAGCATCGTGCTCGCTCCTAAAAATCACATTTAAACCAAACGGTACGGGATAAATTCTGTCAGACACATTAGAGAAAGGCTACGTCTACACAAACTGACCTCCTTTACGCCCAGACTGCATCATCATACGTCTACGGACAGTGTCGAAGGGGTATGAGGTCAGACCAGCAACAGCGGTCACACTCTGAGCGATCATCCAGCTCACCAAAATGCTGGCGTTCTTGGAGTCGGGAAGCATACCTGTAACACAAGAGAAGTCACATATTACACATCTGGAAGAATCAAAAAAAAAAGGAAAAAAAAAGGGTCTCTTTAATGGTTCCAGTGGGCGAGAGTAAAACCCAACATACCCTTAGCTGTGTCGTAGATGCCAAAGTATGCAGCCCTGTAGATGATGATACCCTGCACGGACACGTTGAAGCCCTGGTACAGGCCCTTCAGACCATCAGACTTGAAGATCTTCACCAGGCAGTCTCCCAGACCGTTGAACTCTCTACCAGCGCCAGCCTTACCGACATCTGCGGCCAGACGGGTACGGGCGAAGTCGAGGGGGTACACGAAACAGAGGGAGGTCGCTCCGGCGGCGCCACCGGAGGCCAAGTTACCAGCGAAGTACCTCCAGAACTGGGCGCGCTTGTCGACGCCGTCAAGGAAGATCCTCTTGTACTTGTCCTTGAACGCAAAGTTGAGGGCCTGGGTGGGGAAATATCTGATGACATTGGCAAGGTTACCTCTCCAGAAGGAAAGGAATCCCTGCTCCTTGGGGATACGGACGACACAGTCCATGATACCCTTGTACTGCATGTCTGCGGTGATCTGCTTGCTGGCATGCTGGACCTGAAATATCAACAAAGAGAGAGAGAAACAAACATTTAGAATCAAAACAGGAAAAGCCAATTAAAGTTACAAGCACTTGCCTCCTTGTTTTGACCTTGATGCATGTTTTAACTTGGCAGGTTTATAAAGTCACTGTGCAGGTGAAATAATAAAACAGAGCGATCAGTGTTTACTAGCAAATCTGCAAATGCTGAATTGATCTGAAGCTTGTTACCTAATTAAATAATTCGTAAAAAAAATGATTAAAATATGATTTAAAAAAAACTGGAATAAATAAATGTATGAAGGGACAATGTGGTAAATCAGGTTTCACAGTAAAAGGATGCTTAACTTGTTGGCCCAGTTGTGAATGAAAGTCGCCGGGCCTCCACATCACTATCAAGACTTCATTATCAATCAAATGTGGATATATTCAAGGTGCAGTTTTTGTTTTTAAAGCTCAGAATTTAAGTTAGTGGTCGGCACATTTAGAAGTGTTGACTGTATTTCGTACATAATGTTCTAATGTCTCCACAAAGCGTTTGTCCTTTGTTAGCTGCGGCTGCTAAAGGTTACCGAGCTGAGAGAGCTAACGTTAGCAAAGCAAGAGACTCGTGTAGGTCATTTCCTATCCCATGATGACCTCAAGTCCTGTAAACCCCGCACCACGGTTAAAACTCTCACTGATTCAGTTCAGAGAAAAGGTGGGAAAACCTCCCTCAAGAGGACTGTGAATACGAGGTGACAACCGGCTCAGATTATCCGCGTAACTTTGACTGTAAGATGTGACAGTAAGGCTAACCCGGCTACCCTCCCCTGAAGGCTTCCTGCTGCCGCTGCTGCGTCTTTACCTGAAGGAGCAGCTTCACTCTCTCAATCGGGGCGACGGCTGTTTTGGAGATGGCAGCCGAGATGCCACCGGCCAAGAAATCCTTGGCGAAAGATACAGCTGTCTCATTCATGGTGCGGATGTGTTCTTGGCGTCCAGATAATCAGATATAACCCTCTTTTTTTTGCCCTCTGCGACTGCTGGCCTGCACCGACGAAATGGCCGATTGTGCAGCGGCGTTAGGGATTTATATAACACAGTGTATCGCGATAGAAAACGGGGGGTTGCGCTTGCGACGGGGTGATGACGTATCCCCTGCGTCATTTTTTTTTTTTTTTTTGCTGTACCGTGTGTGGGCGAGTAAATCCTGATATTACAAAATCCCACGTGCAGGACACTAAATTTAGATAGAAAAAAAAGCAGCGTCCAACTTGCTCTTATTTGGCTCGGTGCCCCCCCGGAGTAAAACACCCCAAATAGACCAATGAGCAGGGAGGCCTTGCAGTGTGACACCTTTGTGGTTCAAGTCATTCATGAGGAAAGTCAAAGGGTCGTATGACCACGGCCTGTCAAGGACTTCAGAGTCCCAACTCCACAGAGTCTTAACTTCCATTTAAAGAGTCTCAGCCAACGTATCTGTCCACATTAATAGAGATTAGTGATTTCAGTAGGTTGCTTTGAATGCCTGTTTTTTTTTTTCTTTCCCCCTGTTGTAAAACTAATAAACCTGTTTGAAAGAAGTCTGTAACTTTTATCCCCAGTAGGCTAAAACTGTTCTTCCAGCCTGTTCGGCATTTTTTTTTTTTTTTTTATAGCAACACTTAAAGTTGCTTCCTGCAATAAATGAATGTAATGTGTTTGAGCAAAGTACAGAAGTCACGTGTGACACCTGCTCAGCATGCCACACAGGTGGATGAGCTCTCCTGCTTGCACTGCTACAGCTGGTGTTTTCTGGCAGGAGCTTATCTGAGGTTCGCCCCTTGAATGATGTCAATACGTAAGTGCTGCATAGGTGACGAAATTATTCAATACAAGCTTCATTTATTGAGGGTGGACTTGATCATTTTAACATTTCCCACTAGAGGGCGACACGAGACTGAATTACTGTCTGAGGAACATTACTCACAGACCTGCTGCAGTAGGCTATATGAAAACAACAACTGTGAATAAACTTACAATAATATATTTAAACATCAATTATGAATAAACTTACAATAATATCTTTAAATCTAAAACAATAGTTGGTCCTTAAAATGTACTTTTAGAAAGTTTTAGATGTGCATATCTATCTATCTATCTATCTATCTATCTATCTATCTATCTATCTATCTATCTATCTATCTATCTATCTATCTATCTATCTATCTGTGGTCACAGCAAGGGCCACATTCATTTAATTCTCACTGCCAGAGGGCCAAATTGTAGTTTAGAAAAAACAATTACAGTCGATTAAGTCTCAAATTTAACTCAACATATACCAGTGATCTAATATTATTCTGGACATATTTCTGCTTTTCATGATTTCATGGCAGGCGTAGTCATGTTTTCTTTAATTGATGTGTAAAAATTGACCTGAGGGCCACATTGAGGGTTGATGTGGGCCACATGTGGCCCCCGGGCCGCCAGTTGCCCTTCCCTGATCTATCTATCTATCTATCTATATATATATCTATCTATATAGATATATATATATCCATCTATCTATCTATCTATCTATCTATCCACCCATCTTTATTTCTTTCTAGAAGTACAATTCATATAATTGCACGTCACTATCTGTAAATCTTCATGTAAGCTACTAACCACATATTTTCCTCGGAGTCCCTGAGCTCTCTTAGGTTTCTCTGGATCGTTGGTGACAATGGCCTCGCTGCTATGGACCACCACTGTTTGTCCATATCCCATTTTTCAAACCCAGCACAGTTTCGGCAGATGGCTGTTCATCGTGAGTCTGGTTTTGCCCAAGATTTCTGCCTGTTAAAAAGGAGTTTTTCTTGCCACTGTGACTTTGATTGACGTTGACGTTGGGTCTTTGAGTAAGTTCTTTTACCTGTATTTTTAATATTTGGTATGAATTGGCTCTATACAAATGAAGACTGATTGATTGACTGACAATCACACAGGATAATTGGGAACATTGTTGTCTTTTATTGGCACTGATAACCTCAATATTTGTGACAGTATATTTGTGACTGTGTGTTTCGGTAGATCATAGTCTCCTGCAGCACTCTATGAATCTCTTTATGCTTTATTTTAAGCTTCATTGAACAGCAGAACCGGGAGCTCATTAAGAAGGTGCAGCTGTTGAATCATCTGCAGGGCCTTTTGAAAGCCTTTTATGTTAAACTGTTTTCTGAGTGGCCACAAAGAGATCAGATAAGACTGCTCTGATAAAACACTAGCTGGTCATCTCACAGTATGAAGCCAATACTTTTACTTTGAGAGTACTTGGCTTGTGTGCAACATAGAAGTGGTTAGTGTGCGCGACCCCTGTACAGAGGGTGGGTACCTCAGAGCAGGCCGCCTGGGTTCGATTCCAACCTTTGGCTCCATGCCTGCATGTCACACACACAGACACACACACACACACACACACACACACACACACACACACACACACACACACACATTATTTCTGACTTTATCCACAGTCCTATCTCTAAATAAAGGCTTACAAAGCCCCCAAAATAAAAAAAGAATAATCTTTCTAAGTCTTGTGTGTTATACACAGGATGCCCAAAGGGAGGCGCTGCTGTGATGCCATAAAGTCTCAAACCTCCCCTGAGAAATCCTGCCTTACAACACCTTGTACATACCTGAAGATAACAGAAGATAAGAGTGAATGAAAGCTGAGCCAGTTAAAAAAAAAAAAAAAAAAACACTGGGAAATAAGTTGTAAAAGATAATTCATTCACTTGTTTTGCAGTATTTGTCTGTTTGAATATAGAAGCAACTTGAGTATAGGAACAGTTTGTTTAGTTCCTGCATGGTGCTGCCATGGTGACTGATGATAATAACCGAGCATTATCAAACACTTTGCTTTGCTGTTGTTTGGTTGGATTTGTATTTTAATGACAGTCACCGTCCACTTGTGCTTCTTACTGCCACTTGAGCATGCAGTTGAACAGGATGTGTAAATTAATCCACTAATCCCTTCTGTTTTTTAATCACAGTGACGACAGCAGTGTGTGCACTTTGCATTATAAACTTTGCTTTTGTTCTCTTTTAGCAAGATGCAGCAGCAGGTTGTTGTTTTTTAAAATACTGGTGCATCGTTTTTGCAGAAATATCAAGGTAAGGTATCAAGTGTTGATTGAAAAAAGTAGACACATTTTACAATACATTTAATTAGTCTGTGTTTCCAGTAGAGTAGGCTCTGTAACTACTTGTTGCCTTTGGTTGATAAAAGCAGCTTGTCTAACTTAACTTGTCACTTTTGTTTTTATCTAAAAATATATACTTAGGGATCTTTAATATCCCCTGAAAACTGCAATGAATGTGCTCAATTTTCCTGAACATTTCTACCTCGTATAGTAACTAGACGTGTGTGTTTAACTGCATGTGCGTGATAAGTTAAACTCTTTTGTCTAAGAGAAGCACACCAAATTGAGTTGTACAACATGCAATGAAAATAAAGGTTTTCTATTGCACACAGATCAGCTGCAGGAGTGGAACAAGTGGAAATGTCACAGTCCCAGCTCTGCTGTGAGTCGATATGAATGGAGACGACTACAAGGCTGCAGACTAGTTTCAAGGCAGAGGAGGGAACATATTTAATTCAACATTTAAGCTGCTCATAAAGGCACCTGTGGGAGGAAGATGAACCAGTATATAAAAAACAGAAATATGGTCCAATCACAAAGTCCGGATGGAGACAGACTGTCTCTGCTTCTAAACGCCAAAGCAAATACAGTTGTTGTGGGTATAAATCCCATTATGGCTTTATTAAAATAATGTCAGTGTGAAGGTCAAAGTCATTACTGTTGGGAATTCCATTAAAAGCAGGAAACCTTTAAAACCATTACAACAACAAAACGCTCTGTTAGTAAGGGAATGAGTGAATGATTAGAATTTGATGCACACCCAACCAATCATAATTGACTCTTAAACCAAGTCTTAAATATACACCTGGCTTTGTCCAAACAGTTATTGAATGTTCACGGCTGTTACTGTTCCCCAACTGGAAACATTACAACATATCATCGGCACATTCAGTTTTTTTCATCGGCCAATCAGATGGCGCCTTCAGAGCAGATGCGCCATGCAGTCTCTCTGCGCTCTGATCCTCACTCCGTGTGGACAACTGTGGAGCTGCGACACACGGAGTCAGTGGTCTAACTGACTGGAAATGACTGGTGCAGAGAAACTTTTTGGACACGAGTTAAAATAGATTTCAAGAGATACATTTAACAACAGGAATACGCCAAATAAATGGGACAACAAAAATCGCGAGAGCCTGAATCGCTCCAGTTGAACGCGCGGTTCAGTTTGGCCAACTTTGTGAACTAAACACCATCCGAGCTGCCTCAGTCAGCGCAGCAGCAGCAGCAGCAGCAGCAGAGGAACAGGAGACTGGATGTGGCACAAGGAGACGGGTCAGTGAGCCGCAGAGAGCCGGGTGTGAGTTTCCCAGTGTCCAACTCTCCAATGTCAGCAGACAGGATGATGATCATTGGACTCCTGCTCAACATCTTCTCTCATGGTAAGATCAACGTTTCTTCTTCTTTTGTGTGTTTTAGATGAAGAAAATGTTACACCTACTCCGTGAAATCTGCGTGTTGTAGGGACTTGGATACACTGTGTGTCCCTCTTTAAAACTTGATAATGAATGAATGTATGCCACATCTGTTCAAAGGCACATTACAGACTATACTGAAGCCACCAGAGCAGATAAACACACAGACAATGGATTATATATCTTTTTCTGATAATGATAACTTGGTATATTTGAATTCTGAAGACTGTTTTTTTTTTTTTTTTTTTGGCACATATTAGACTGTGTAACTTGCTGGTGTCTTTATTTAAAAAGAGAAAGTGTTGAAGTGGGACAGACTGTGGAGTTTGATCTGAAATGAGGGGATATGTATGATTCCATTATTCCAGCTCTGAGTCAAACTTTTAAAATAGATCATTAAGCAGATGCATTAAAGCATGTTCTCACTAATGTGTGCATTACCTCTATATTTTACATGTGGATGACATCATCACAGGTTCAGATTTTTTTATTTATTTTAGCCTTGGATGCCTTCCAAATGCAAGAGCCATTCATCTCCACAATTAATGAGCTCGCTGTCCCAGATTGTGGAAATATCACGCATAAAAAAATTTAAACTAAAAGATCTTCCTCCCAAACATGAAGAACTCTGGCCTTGTCGTCTATAAATATTAACATTTCACATACGTTGAGCACAAGAAGATTTATATAAGAACACGTTTCAGAGCTTCATGGCAAATATTACGATCACTTTGTATTGATATTTGACTTAAAGGATAGATGATTCCCCCCTCCCCCAACACACTTAAACACACGCACAAGCTGTTCCAAATGAGTTATAACAATAAGTGATTAATGCGAATGTGGCTGAGAGAGAGCGTTGATCTCAGGTTATTAAAATGATGGGTCATTATTAGAGTCCTTCATTGTTAAAGCCAGAGCACTAACTCTTTTTCATTATTTTGATAATCTATTGTTAACACCGCTCCCCTCTCTGCTCCATGTTGCAGAAAAAACATGCAAATACTATAATTGTCAGGATTAATTCAGTGGCAGAGGAGGCGCTGGCTTCCCTGCATCAAGGAGAACTCAGATAATGTCAGGTGAGGCTTTCCATTAGAGATTAGTATCATAAAATGATGAATGCTGTCTTGTGAAAGTCAAACCTTTCAGACACCCAGTTTATCATCCTCTGTGTCAACCCCCCCCCCCCAGTCAGACACTTCTTTGGAATCACACCAAGAAAAGCAGTTCTTTCTAACGTCTTTTTAATACAAGTCTGAGTCACTGCAGGTGAGAGACAGACTGTCGTTATGTGGAATTCTTCCACTGAAGCCAACTGCAAAATGAATAGTTGGATTTTCTTTATGTGTTGTGAAATCCCTCACACGTTCCTTTGATTTTAGACAAATGTATCGTAGAGCTGCTTCCTTCTTACACATTGTTTGAGAGAAATCTTAAGACTGTTCAGTATGGCAGTAACTCACGATACGATACGACACAATTTGCAATATGTGGCCCACGATAACGATAACAATAACATCAGGATGGAATGATTCTGCCATAATAATATTAATCAAGTATCCTGTAGTCTGATGAAGTATATTAAAGGCCTCTAGAAAGGTTAACTGCAGGGTTCCTGTATTTATTCACTGCAGTTTGGTCTCAATTTCACCTCTTGTCATGCTTCTTTTCCCGCTTTCCACCATTATCCTGCTGTCGTCTTCTAGTTGCTCCTGCTGCTTCTGCGGTGTATGAATGTGTATGAATGGGATTAGTCCCTTCTGATGGTCACTTTACATAGAAACCTCTGCCATCGATTGTGTGAATGTGTAGGTATGAGCTGTGGTGTAAAGTCGCTTTGAGTACTCAGAAGACTAGATAAGATACAAGCTCAAGTCCATTTATCATTAATCCACCTTCTATTCACGATAGCCTCAGTCATGCCATAAGCGCCACGGTGAGGAGTCAGGAAGTAGTGAATCATAACATGGCGAGCGCCTTATTTTAATTTAATTATCGATATTTGGCTTCAGGGATTTAATGATTTTTTCACATGAGCCAGGACGAATATATATTGCAGTATTTATATTTTTGTCCTAATTATAAGTCTTTCTTCCTAGAGTCTTTGGACATTCCCTGTTGAGCTCTGGAGGTTTTGTATAAATAGCCTCTCACAACTGTACTCCATTTCATACTCTGTTATTTTAACCTTGTTGTAAATCTGGCCTCACACAAATGTGCGCCTTAAACTATGGCAGTGGGAGCTTAAGAGGTAAAGAGCAGCCGTCCCAAAATGTCTGTCACCATGATGCTCCACAGAGCTCAGGACGAGCCAGCAAAATCTGTAACAATCGCAGGGTTGAAACATCCAAAATGAAAGAGGAGAATTGCACCTGTCTGTATGGATTACAGGCTTTAGAACTGCCCTTTGAATAAAACGCCAATTCCCACGCTTAGGGCCTTGATGCTGTGCAAAATAGATAAATAAACCACATTTCTACATTGAAAAACGTACAACAACCCAACACAATTCAGTATCAATTACACTCCACCACTTCTACATGTTTATTTGCATCTTTATCCAAATTAATCTCATAAAATTATGCATGCAAAGTCTGTATCTGCTTGTCTTTTGACAAAAAGATTGCAGATGTTTGAATTTCCATCTTGGGTGGGTTCCCTTCACAAGTTTAATCCCACCTTTGCATTTTATATGTAGATGCATATCTCTGTTTTCATTTTAATGTTGTTTGTTTGCACAAAATAAAGAACTACAAAGAAATCTGTCTGATTTTGAATGACATTAAACCTGACTTTGACCCCTAGCTGGAAGGCCTCTGTGGATTATTGAAGTCCCAGCACAGAATCCAACTAGTGATTGAGTGTGTCTATTTCTGGTGCTTCATTTAGTGGACATGATTGAGCCATAACACGGTCATCATGAGAGTGATGGAGCTCATTTTCAGGCTGCACACAGGTGTTAGCTGGACTGATATCCACATGCTGGGGCTGTTTGACACTTTTGTGCAGAGGTTTGAGTCCCTCACCCTTTGCTCACAGGTTTAGCCAATCCTCTGCTCCTTTATCTCTCCCACTCACTCTGCTGGGGACTCTTCTTTTTCCTCCCGTTTCTGCTGAGGCATTGTCTTTTAATGTACTCTGTGCCGGAAATTCTGTTTCGTTTAGGACGACAGCACACAAAGATTAAATTGGCAAAGTGCCCAATGGACATGACTAAGATAAGAAACATAAAACACAGTTTCTGAATATGCAATTTTATTCCACATACTTGAAGTTTTACTTTAAAAAAAAAATCCTTTAATTAAAAATCCCCCCGCTTTTAACCTTAAAATGTGGGATTCTGAATGACTGAAGTGACCCATTAAATGTTGAATATGTGTTTTGGTAATCTTGACTGTCACTTGCAGAAAACCCACAGCTTGATGGAATCAAAGGATCTGTGTCTCGCTGTCTGGCCAAGAAATCATTTAGCTTGTCATAATTTAGGAGCAGCAGAAGGCAGAATCCTGAAATATTCACACAGCTCTGCTCACTCTGACTCCACCTGATGCAAGTATGTATTTTACCTGGAGTAAAGAGGAGTACAGCCTGCGTGATGTGGCTGCACAATCGCAGCAGCACAGCCCATTAAACTAGACACACTGCTACTGTTGAACCACAAGATTAAATCATGATTCTTACAGTCTTGTAGAGTCGTCAGTCAGTTTGTGTTTGGGCCCTTAAAACAACTCCTGGATCATTCTGAACAAGCAAATTAATTCACAAGCATCTTCAGCAGATTTTCAAACCTTCCAAGCTCTACCTAACAACCTGAGTGTTATTAGGTCAAATACTGCTCCCTTCAGCTTAAACTGTCTGTACTCGTATGCCAAAACAAAGAGGATCTTCTTACCTTGAGTTTTTAAGCGTGCAGAAGAAATACATATAAATGCTGGCACTGTCTCTGTGGGGCGTGCACATAATAATCTGCTGCACCTTTCAAAGCCTCAGTCACGCAGAGAGTCTGTCTTGTTTGGTTTCCCAAAACTAAAGCAAACAAAGGTTTTATTTGTCCATGCATGCAAAGCTTCAGAAGCTCTAAGCAGACAGGCATCCATACATTTTATTCATTCCATTTTCACGTGGTAAGTTTATTTCAGCTGTTTTCTCGAGATTTTTACTTTTTTTTTCATTGTCTTGGGATAACAGCGCTGGTTTTCCCATTATTATAGAATCATTTGTCTCATTATCTCGAGATAGCAGAGCTGGTTTTCTTGTGATCACGGGATCATTTTGTGATAAAACAAAGCAATAGGTCGGTCACGGCCGAACCACGACATGCCATTCAGCCATTGCCCACACTCATGAGGTAAGTATGTTAGTTTAGTGTTTACACAAGATAAATAAGTCAAGCTCTCAAGTAAACAGAAGAGTGAGACTGAGACCTGTCAGCTCAGGGCTTCCTTAGAAACAGTGTTTGCCGTTTTCTTTGTAGTTGTGTGAACTTTATGTCTTCAAAAACGCCTGGCTGTACAGTTACATGAAATGGCTGCTTTTTGTGAGGTCTGCTGAAAGCAGCAGGAGCCGCTGGAGGGAGAATGTGGACACCTGCAGTGAGGGAAGATTTACGATTGATTTGTTCCAAATTGGAGGCTGAGTGTTTGAAGAATATACTGAAATCTGGCAGGTGCAGCATCATGGAGGGATTTAGAAGAAGGGAGGGCAACATGAGAAGCAGTCCAAGGCAGGCTGGAGGAAAGGAAGTCAAGGGATCCAGTAGAGGGAAAAAAGGAGAAACATTGAAGTTGACCGCTAAGGTATTTGAAAAGCTGTTTTGCTGAATAAGTGTTTGCAGTTTGTGTAAAAATTGTACTTTATGGACTGAGTAAAATATTTACATTTTAAAGACTTAAACAGAACTTATTCTGTTTTCTTTAAAATGAGCTCTAGAAGGAGAAAGCCCAGGGCGCTGCCTCTAATTTCCTTTATAACAAAGAGAATATGTGCAAACTTTTAAGCATATGTTCAATGTAAAAGTAAAGTTGAACGTTAGAAGACAGTGAGCTGATAGGTGGAAAGTGCAAAAGTAAGAGCTCAGCAGAAATGAAGTGTCAATGAGGGCACACACAAACCTGAATCATCTGTGATGAAGCAGCTTCTGTAGGAAAGTCCTCTGGTCACACATACGCAGAGGAGGCCGAGAGACAGGAAGAGCGATCCAAAAGACACTAAGACTCAAGTCGAAACAAGTCGTTTTAAAGGAACATTCGACCATAAACTGTCTTTACAAACACTGAAATCAGCACAGTGATAATTCATAAACATGCTGCAGTCCTTATCAAACTTTTATCAAGTGAAAAAAAGGTATTTTAACCTTTTGAGCAAGATGACGTGAGTCACATTCTGTTTGGTTTAATTACAGGCTTGGACATGATCGACAACAGTTAAGAATGTCAAAAAATACCTTCCATTCATTTGACATCTGCTAAGTCCATATTGGAAATATATTCATTTTGAATGTAAATTAAAATTGGAAAAAAAAAACATTTTGGCAGAATAATTATTATTTTGACCTGCAAACATGTGCTCTTTTATTCAGCTGAGTGTTCACTCCCATTTATGACTCATGTGTCTGGTACAGTCTCCTACTTTATTTTATATAAGTGATCCATTTTAATTCTGTTAAGGCTAAAACGTATTCATACAGTTGCATGCTCAGAAGCTGATTTGACTGACAAGTGGGCAAATTGTAGATGTTTGCCAGGAGGCTTAATACCCGCATCAACTCCATCTCTTCGCCTGCTTCTCCATTAGCCAGTAGTTAGTTGGAGTCAGTGTTTCCAATACGGCGACAGCCATTGTAAAGCTTCAGAGCACCACTTCAGAAACCAATGGTCGACGTCACTGAGGCTACGTCCATGTCTTATACAGTCTATGATTACACATGTTAATTTCAGTGTTTTTAAGTATATTGCTCTTTATAGTCCGCTCAGTAAAAAATAGTTGATTATCTCTTTAATAAAGACAACAGCAGGCTTTTATGTTGAACAATAATATGCACATATGCACTCTGATCTACAATCTATTGTGAGGAGGCCTTCTGATTTGACTGCACATTGACGTGACTGAGTAGTAACAAGTAGTGGTCATCTTGTGCATGGTTTCGCTTCAACTCCAACTTGTCACCTAGCTCCAGTTTCCTCCTCGAGCCTGTGACTTCCTGCGAATGAGTCCCTTCTGTCACGACTCCCCCAACACACCACAGTCACACTGCTGCCCCACAATCTGGATTCATTGCAGTCTATCACACCCATTAGGAGATATGGGAGAGACCAGTTCACTTCAACATTGGTTTCCTTATATGTGCGTGGAGTTAACCTTCAGCTTTCCCATCTGTCACGGATCGAGAAAACCAAGAGGAGGACCCAAATGCAGAATTAACAAAAATATTCACTTCATGGCTCCTCCCTGTGAGAAATCAGTCGGGTGAACTATAGCTCACATATCTCAGATTCATCTAAAATGCACTTTTTCTTTTTCTATTTTCTTAAAAACATTCACTCCATGCTCAGACCAATAATTCCCTATAAACACACACTTTTATTTGGCAATTTGCTCCATCTCAAACAGCATATTGTAAGAGAAAGTTTCTTTTCCATATTGACATTAACGATGTGACAAAAGGTTCCGTTTTACAGAGCTGATTTTGTAGGTTTTTGTTCTCCATCTGTCTCTCTCTCACAAACTGAATTTGCTGATCGTCTCTGTTCTGTCAAAGCCTGAGGGAGCAAACACTAAGACGGAATAATAAACAAACTGTTCCATCCCCAAACAGATTAAACCTGTTTAGACTGTCCAAAGTTTTGATACTTTGTCATACATAGGTGTTGTCACCTTGACCTTATCAAACTGAGCCCATGACTCACCGCCGTGTGTTACCAACAGGGTTTTTTTTGTTTGTCTCACTTCCCTCCTGTAAACACTCTGCAGCAGCTGTGGCAGGTCACCTGCGGCGGCGATGGCGCGGAGCCTGTGTTTATGATATGTGTAAAGCCAAAGTGAGACTGGGACCTCATGTGGCGTCTAAGATTGCAAAACATGCAGCAGCCGAATTGGATTGCAGCCGCGCTTTGTGCCACCGGTCAGCGGGAGCTTAATCGAAGTGTGTGACCGATTACACCCTGCAGTGTTGGCGTGTGTGTTTGTGTATGAGCTTAAGCAATGTATATTTCCATGTGCTGCAGCATGAGTATGTTTGAGGATGTTATAAGTTCTGATATATTTGTTAACCAGCAAGCATGAATATTAACTACTCTCCAGCATATTTTAAATGCCTGCCACTTTTGTGCAGATATAAACATGCAGGATATAGCAAATTAATGCGATAAAGTGTTAAACAAAAGTGTGTGCATATTGCCTACTCCAGCTGTTTTCTTGCCCTGGATTCACTGTGTTCAAAATGTAATTTGTGGGGACAATTATGTGTCACATTTGAGGAAATTAATTTCCTGAAATGAATTTTTATGAAGAGGCTGTTCTGTTTTTTTTCTCGTTTCCCCCAGGCTGTCGTTGGCCTTCCTGATTTGTGTTTTTCATGGAGCGAAAATCATTATTAAGAATTGATTCATAGTTTCACTTTGAGTCATTCTAGAGAGAACACTGACAATCAAAAACACTCTTAATGCTTAATGAGCACGGAGCGACCCGACTGTTTCTGAGGAAATGTGGCTGCTGATAAGCACGTCGAAACACTTAAAGACACTTGTGTAAACCGATGGGGTGAATTCTTTTAAATACATTTAAAGCTGATGTAAGTCTGCAGTATCTTCAAGCAGCATATGTTGTAGGTGGGGGATATGTTTGCAGATGAAAAGTGTTTGTCTGAAACTTCAGGGGGACAAAACGTCCTCACAGTGAGTCGCTGTCTGTCTGTGAAGTCCAGGGTGCGTCATTGTCTGAAAGCGAAATTGGAAAAAAAATGTTTTGTTTTGTTTTGAAGGGGAAAAAGAGAGAAGAGTTGGAATAAATTGGTTTTGTCTGCAGGATTACTTGTGGAGACAGTGGTGTCTGCCTTTGGTGGAAAGCTTGTTCAAAGTGGAAAGAACCCTGCTGCTGACAGATTCTCCCCATGTGTCCTTTTACAAAGTAAAAACTGTATTTTTAGACAATTTTATCTTTTTTCTTTTTACTTTGATACCAACATTTTTGAAAGCAAAGGTCATATGATTGGTGAAAACAACTTTTCAGAAAGCCATGCTTTGAATTTATACCAGTGTGGCAAGAAAACTGAACACATACAACTGGAGGAGTAAAATCAAGTAGTGTGACTGTGAACCTTTCAGCCAAATGTTGTCATCGTCACATGGGAATGGATTGATTAAGAAATGCTTACTTCTTTGTGGTTCAAGTATTTTTTTCTGGAAGATCCAAGAGACTTGAGAGCTTGCTGTTGAGTGGAGCCTCTTCCCTTTTTTGATGCATGAAACTAACAAATTCTCTGTGTAATACATCCGTGTTTGGTCATCTTTTGCTGTTATCTCAGACTTACTTTGAAATGCTGTTTGGCAGCTGACACTCAAATCTGTAAGCTTGTGTGTTTAAGATGCAACACTATATACAACAGAGTGCAAAAAGACGAAAGAGGTGCGGGGAGGAGGATTAAGAGGAGCCTGACAGCCAGGTCCAGGCCTTGTTGGCATCATTGATTTACAAGACTGTCTTGATTTATGACAGCATGTGATGTGACAGTGAGCAAAGCGGTGTTTGAAAAAGGCTATAAATCGGTTACTCTGCTAACGTAAAAATTCTGTAGTCGAAAACTGAGGCTGATTCTGAGTAGCAAGACATTTCCCATCCAACTGATATCACATAGTCAGAAACATAATGCTCATTATTCAAGTAACTTTTATTTTATTTCATGACATCATTTAAATATTCTCTTTTGTTGATCGGGTTGAACGACTCTCAAATGGCTTGCAGAAAATTATTTTTTAATGATATTTAGTTTTATATCTCGTAGTTTATGAGGGAATCTACCCATGTTTACGGGTGCATGTAGTTTCACGCTGCTATGGAGTGGATTGCTGCCAAACTTTATGCAATGACAATAAAATATCTAACAGCCATTTTCACCTGTACTGTCTCTTTAACTAGATACAGAACTTGATTCAGTAGTTGTGGTTTTACCAGTCGTATTCTTCTAAACAAGTATCTGTACTTTTACTTGTGTAATGAATGTTTGTTTTTCCCACCTCTGGCATTTGATAAGAAAGACGAAGCTGACTCACTGGACTCAAACAGTACCACAATGTCAGGTGTCTGTCAGCTCGATCATTTTCAAATGACTGTATGAACATGCTGCTCTCTTCAGTAGAAACACTTTAACACTGTGCTGAAGAGAGTATGTTGCATTAATGAAGAGCTACACTGCACGAGTTTGTAAAAAAGAGAGAAGTCAACAAGGAGTCCCAGTGAGACGATAAAAAAATATAAATATGAAAAAATAATTATCACATAACCTCATAGTGTTGTTAGATTATCAAAGAGGCTCTGAGGGATAGTGAGGTTCACCCATGTTACTCTATTACACTCCTGTGCTTCCAGTTTTAGTAGCCATGTTGGATTTTATAGCCACCTGTAGTGCAGTGGAGGGTCTGTGGGGTGCACTCACCTCGCTCTGTTCTCTTAATTACTGCCTATTTAGCTTAAAGACTAAATCTAATGCAGGGACCATAATCACAGCTGCTTAGCAAAAATACAGAAACGCAAGAACCAGTGTTGATTTTGACAGAGCAGCTTTCCCCACCAATAGTTTCCTGCACGTCTTCCAGGTGGTGTGCCAGCTTCTGCGTCCTTGGACTGTCTGGTGGCCGAGCAGAGCTGCATCCAGGTGCAGTCCTGCAAGGTTCTCTACAGGCTGCTGGAGTACTGTGCGGCTGAGGAGGCCGTGTCGCCCCTCGGTGCCGATGCCCGCTTGGAGTGCCTGGAGGCCCAGAACTCCCTGCAGCACTACCGCCCACTTCGAATCTGCAAGTGCCAGCGTGGCTCTCGCAGGGAGGAACACTGCCTCAGGGTGTACTGGACAGTGAGGTTTGCAGGTGGGTTCAAGCACTGGCAGCTGTTGCGTGTGTGGAGGAGGACTCCACTGCATAATCCATGTTGTAAGACTCTTTACCTTTCTTTTAGCGTATGAGGAGTATGAGGTGACTCCATATGAAGAACTGCAGTTGAATCTGGTACGAAACATTGAGATGTCTCGTATGGCCTCCATCATGGCAGGTACTTCACCTCAGCGCAAATACTTCAGAGTTTAAGTATTCAGATTCTCATGTATCATGTGTTTTCTTCTTTTATGATCTCACTCTTCTTCCTGACCTTCCCCAGCTTCCACTCTTTCTGTGGACGGACAAAACCAGTGTCTGAAAGCAGCCCAGGACTGCGGCCTGTATGAGAAGTGTGGCTCCCTGCGGTCAGAATATGTCGTAGCCTGCACCAAGCGAGCAACAGTCTCTGACAACAGCTGCAACCGCCAGAAATGCCATCGAGCCCTGCGGCGTTTCCTCGAGCGCGTGCCAGAGGAGTACAGCTTTGCTCTGCTCTTCTGTCCCTGCTCTGACACTCTGTGTGGGGAGCGCCGCAGGAAAACCATCGTCCCGTCCTGCTCCTACGAGGAGAATGTGAAAGGGGAGGATAAAGTCGGCAAACCCAACTGCCTTAGCCTGCAGAACTACTGCTCCAGAGACGAGCTGTGTAGGTGAGATACATGTGTGGATGAAATGACTGTGTACATGAAGTGACAACCTGAAAGTTTAAAGAGTCCATATTTTGCCCTTTTTGGGGTTCGTATATTTAATCTATGTACCTACTTTTGTACGTTCACAATAGCTAAAGTCTGAAAAAAGTGTCTGTTTTCATGTACTGCTCCTCCTTGCTCCCTCTCTGCTCTGAGTCCGTCAGCTACGCTCTGTTGAGCCCACACTGTTAGACCCCACGTGGGCCAAGTCTGCTCTGATTGGTCTGCCGATCCGCTCTGTCGTTATTGGTCAGTTGCTCAGCACGCGTCTCGGAAATTTCAATATGAGCTGCAGGGCTTGCCACAACGAGCCAATGGGCTTAGATCAGTGATCTCACACTGACAATGACGCCGCACTGACACATTTTTATCGAGGGGGAATAGAACCGAACGTTACATGTGGCTAATGCTACAGATAACAGGAGGAGGTAGGAGAAGCCGCGTTTCCACGGACTTTGAATTTTTGCACATATATGTGCCTAAACATACACAGGACACTTGGAAAACACACTAAAGGGCATATAAAACCAGAAAAAGCAGAATATGGGACCTTTAAGACACTTCCCAGTGAAGAAATCCAAATAAATATCAAATGAGATGCTGATTCTGTTCAACTTTAATATCAAGTAATTCAGCTTTATTTGATGTTCTCAGTTTATACACACACACACACACACACACACACACACACACACACACACACACACACACATATGTTAGCATGTTAGCATGTGGAACATTCCAGCCGAGAAGAGACAACAGTAATGCAAACCACTTGTGTTTGAAACCTAAACCGATGTACTCTGGTTTTTCTTTTTCTACTGACTGATGTTCTGTAGCGGTCACATGCTAAAAGACATATCTGTGCATCAGATGCAGGGTCAAGGATTTTAACGTCGATGTAAAAAAATAGGAGAAAAAATGCTAACTCATCAGCATAAAGGATTTTGTGACACACTCTGCAGATTTTCCCAAATATATAAAACTGTCTTACATTAATTAAAGTCGAGTCGATGTGAAAATGTTTCAGAGGTTATTAATGATAAGAGACAACGACTACTTACTTGAAACGGAGAAGGTCGTACAAACCCCCTCCTCTGTGCTGTGGTATTAGAAACAGATTTTAAATAAGAAAAGAGAGGAGCGCTAACCGAGCAGAAACTACATTATTTTATTTCACACACATGAACAACATGTGTTCCCTTTGAAAGGCATGGGACAAAAACATGTTCATGTTTTCAGTTTTGGTCAGAGATATTGAATAGATTATTTATTCAGCTCTACATGACAAGCTTTTGTAGTTTGTGTGTTCATGATGAAAGAACAGTAACAAAGTTAGACATAAATTCTCTCCTTGGTAATGTCTGGCTGTCACTGTCAGCAACAAGTATGATGATTGCACGCCTGTAAAACTGCTTAGATAAAACTCTTTTCTTTGGGGCTATCAGTGTTTCTTACACCGCGGAGGAGAATGATTTAGATCAGGCCTCTAAAGAGAAGTTGGTGCGTTGTAGAGCTTATAAAATGTCATGAGGCTTTACTAGAATAACACATGGTTTCAATGTAACATTTGTTTTTAAGACGAGTGCAGAGCTATTGATTTCTCTGTTTCATGTTTTGCGCTCTGTGAAAACAACAGTGTGTTTTGATTCTGTTGTTTTGTTTGGGCTCAACTTGAATCCCCAAAATGAGATTGTCAAAACAGTTAAAAATGCACACTCTGTTTCTCTGTGCTGCCATGTGAAAAACAGTTTTCTCTTCTGTGTTTGTCTTTGTCCTTTGTGTGTGTGTGTGTGTGTGTGTGTGTGTGTGTGTGTGTGTGTGTGTGTGTGTGTGTATGTGTGTGTGTGTGTGTGTGTGTGTGTATTGTGTTTGTATATTGGTGTGCATTTCAGATCCCGGTTTGCTGATTTCCAACACAACTGCCAGCCCTCCGCTCTGTCTGCCTCTGGCTGTATGCGAGAGAGTAGAGCCATGTGCCTGAAGGCCTACACTGGACTCATAGGTGAGACTGAGGGAGAGAAATTAAAGAGGTACAAGAGGCTAAAGAAGGGAATCGCCTCAGAGAACAACAGACTGAGAGCTGTTTAAAGTGACAGTTGATATGTAACTTAAACCGGTTTCATTTAGGCTCAAACATGGTCAGCTGCCGGAAGTTGCTGCTCGGGGGATCCAGTGCGATTCACTCAAGGAAACTAAAAACGACCTAAAAATTTCATTTTTGGGGCTCAGATGGACTAGCGGTTAGGTCACGCCCCATGTACATAAGTTATAGTCCCCCAAGCAGGCAACCAGGGTTCAAGTCCTTTTCTCTCACCACTCTCTTTCCCCGGTTTCCTGCTCTATATATATTTTATTTTCATTTTGATATAATTTATTAATGCCCGAGGGGAAATTCAGGTTTACACTCTGTTATTTTAGGGACATGCTTCTCACACACAAACAGGACCTGTGGACATGTCAGAGTGGGGCTGCTACACACTGCTATGCAAGGAGAGCACCAGAGCAGTTGGGGGTTCGGTGCCTTGCTCAAGGGCACCTCAGCGATGCTTGGGAAGTGACCTGGCAATTCTCCAGCTACCAGACCAACGTCCATATTATGATCCTCACTGGGGCTTGTACCGGTGACCCTCCGGTTCCCAACCCAAGTCCATACAGACTGAGCTACTGCTGCCCCAAATCCACTATCATGTCTAGATAAGCCCATAAAAAATAAATAAAAGTGCACTTCTATCAGTGGGTCCAGGTAATAACATTTTCTCTTTTCCTAGAGTGTATTTTTTTTAAAGTAATTTTGTCTGCCTCTAATTATCAATAAGCAGAGTTTGAAAACTGGTGACAGTGGATGCCTCAGGGCACAAATATTGTTGGCAGTGTGCCTCACACCTTCCATAGAGGTGTGTGCTGAAAATGAAAATCATCTGCCCAGGGGAATTATTACGAAGGAAGTTTTAAAAAGTTGCCCATTCAGTACAACTTCTGTCTTTTTTTCTTCTGTAACCAGGCACCATCATGACTCCCAACTATGTGAGCAACAGCAGCACAGAGGTGTCCCAGTGGTGCACGTGTGAGGGCAGCGGGAACGAATGGCAGGGCTGTCAGCGTATCCTGCACATGTTCAGCAGCAACATATGCCTGCGTGAGTAACATGTCCTAAAGTTTGTACGATTACTTGCAGGGCTCCAATGTCCACCGTTACTAAGTCCAGATGTTACCAGACTGACATTTTTCAGTTGATTGATTTTTAACTTCATATACGACACACCATGAAGGAAAAGTAATTTAACACAAAATAGGTTGTGGGAAAAAAAGGTTTTCAGATTAAAATCAAGAAATGTAAAAAGATCACATGATAGGGGCTGAACGATTATGGGAAAAATAATATCCATGAATATTTTGACAAATAATCAGATCACGATTATCAATCATAATTATTTATATATCTCAGATACAACTTTATTTTATTTTTCTTTCACATTTAAATAAACATGGCATCTCTTGAGATCACTTAATTTAATATGCGTTTTCTATGGACAGAGGATGAATTTTAAATGTCAGTACTGCCGTCAGTCATGTTTATTTTAATGGGGTAGGCCAACATCGTGATGTGTGCAGCACTACAAGGGACTGCAGACGGAATCTAGCTAATCAGCTAAATGTAGTGCAATGCATCGCCTCTCATTAACGAGAGTAATGTAGATTTTGTATGTGGTCTCCATTAAACTAAACAAAAAAACTAAACTACACAAGTCCATATTCATTTCTTTTCTAACTACTGTAAAGCTGTTTTCACATATGCATTCCAGATAATATCTAGATAATTATGGGAGGACTGCTCCAGAGAGCCAACCTGGCCGTTCACATATGCTTCTCACAGCTGGAGACTATCCCTGTCAGAGGGGGGGGGGGGGGTTCCAGAGGTAAGAGATGACAAGTAGCGGACAAAGCAACAGAGTCCGTGACACGGCGTCATAATGACAGTATTTGTTTTTATTCAGGAGATTTCTGCTAGTGTGAAAACAATATAAGTGGTATGCTCATTGAACCTTTTACTGTATGTTTATCCACATTAAATCTCCATTGTTTGCTGCCCTTCCTTAGATTATTCCTGTAGTCGAGACTAGTGTTACCCGTTTTGTGGCTTTGAAAGAAGCTTCAATAGATTTGATTATTATTTTTAAGCATGAACATTAAATTACTGTTGCAACTCAATCTGGTAAAGATCAATTTGTCATCTACCACAACTATCAATTCTCTCTTTGTGAAGATAATGACAGAGGAAATGTTTCCTTAGCAGCTGTCAAATACTATAATTGATCTGGACATGCTGCTCTAATATTATAAAGTGCAATAATACTGAATTGTAATGTGGCTTGTTATTGAGGATTGAGGAGGGGAATCAATGAAACGTAATGTGGTCTTCTAAATCAGTGAATGCCATGTGCCTGGTTGTCTTTGAAAATAAGAACTTGATTTTTACTTTCTGAGGAGGCGGTGAATCCTTTCATAAAATCTGATGACTGTAGAATGGCTTCTTGTTGAATTATTGCTTCAAAGACAAAACGAACTCAGGCCAGCCATGTTGTTTTTACTGAAATAAGTGTGTCAGTGTAGACCAACAAGTACACTACTTAGACACACTATTGGATTAAAAATCTTTTTTTTATTGAAATGAATTGTGTAGGTTTAAGAAACAAATATGGAGAAAGAACAACTGAAGGAGCATAGAAAGCCCCTGCTAATTATTGGTTTGCTGTAACTGTCACAAGCCTGTTTGTTAATGTTTAAAAGCTATAACTTCTATTGATCAATTCTTGATGATTTTCTTCCTCGATCTTTGGTGCAGATTAAGTGTGCAGTCAATTTCTCTGTTTGTTGTTCTCTGTTTTTTCAGAGTCTGCAGCAAAGCTAACACCTTTGTGTAGCCACACTTTAAGCTAAATGCTAACATGAGCATGGTGACACTAAATTGCTCATCCTTTTTTATCAGACACAATAACTGGAAAAGGATTGAACGCTCATGAATTCTGCTGATGGTTGTTAAAATAGTTTTTATATAATTAAAATAACTTTTCAACAGTCAACAGGACTCGTTTAGTAGATTGATGGGGATTGTGTGTGTGCTCTTCATACACAAAAAAACATTGTAGGCTTTTCCTTATAGGCCCAGTGAGCAACTCTCCTGGTAAAGACACGTCATCTTTAAATTCATCAGTTCAACTTAAACACCCAAGACTCACAGTGACTACACTGTCATGCTCATGTTTACCTCAGCCTGCTAACATTTGCTACTTGGCAGTTAACCAAAACTACTTCTAAATGTGATGGGAATGTTATTTTTTGGCAAATTTTTTAAATTAAGTGTTGGATCAATTAGATTTATCATTCAAGTTGTTTGTTGCTGCTCCAATTTTAAAGTTAAAAATGTGCAATCTTTGTCTTGAATGCTCCAGTTTAAAGGGCAAATTTAAGTTATGAATACATAAATACTATAAAATAAGATACAATAACTGAGTTAAGTTAAAAATCAGTTAAAAATAACTTAATAAAATATTTTCATTGAGGGCTAAATATATACATTAAAGGCAGTTAGAAATAGTCATAAGTTTGACTCCATGATGGTGCTAGATGAACACTGAGATAACAAACTCAAACTTAAAACAAGACTTGAGCCTGCGTTGGTCTGAATATATAAATATTTATGACATTTAATTGATTCCTGTCTAATATGTGTAAATATGTCAAGTCTGGATCAAAGTCTTGGAACAATATTTCCCTCTGAAGACTTTTATAAATCTCCTTCTCTGCTGAATCCTGAGCAGTATGTACAGAGTTGGCGCCCTAACTATGCTTCTAAAAATCACTGATATTATTTTGGTCATACCTCCAGGATGAATAACGATGTGAATCTAATGAAGATGCCCCCTGCTGATTCTGTTTCAGGCAATGCAATCAGCTCCATGGGAATCTCTGCATCTCCTCCTGTGGAAAAAAACACTCCTGCACCCGCTTCGGCGCCCTCCCCGCACGTCTACCAGGAGAGGGTCCATGTCAGTGTTAACACTCTCCCTGAATTCAACAGTGTAAGCGCGCTCTTTTGCCTTTTAACTGCCTCGCCATATGCTCGTGTAGAGTTGAACAGAAGAAGAGGTTGAGCATACATCATGTTGTAACACCTCCATATCAGCGGGGTTTGGAGAAAATGGAGCAGTGTTTTTGGCTCTCTCCTCCTTCACTTCCTGTCATTATGGCTGAGGATTAGCTGTAGGTGTTTGCTGCATTAGACTCAACCCTTATTGTTAATATTCATGTAGACATCCATCTGCTCAATATCTTCAATGTCACATCAATTTAATCCTCCTAATGTTATATTTCCTCTTCTTCCTTTCACAACCCACAGTCGTGTGGAGCAGTGGTTCTCAACTGTTGTAGCCTCGGGACCCACCACCAACTGCTTCATGACAAATCGCGACACAAATGAATTACATTTGTCATCCAATCAGAGTTATTTAATGACAAATTGTGCAGTTTTGTCCTCAGACGGTACAAAACATGTCACAGAGAGCCATGAAATGGTACAGAACGAATATGTTTAAAATCAATTTATAGACTTTGATACAGGTTTTTTTCCAGACCCACTAAAAACGGTTCTGAGACCAACTTTTGGATCCCGACCCACCAGTTGAGAACCACTTGTGTAGAGCATAGAAAGCATGTTGAACAGTTAGATACACAATTAAAAAATAATGCATCTTAGGTTCCTAATTCTTGTTTAACTCTTAAGTTGAAAAGATGCAATCTAATTCCTGTGATGTCGCCACATACTGACACATCCAGGGGTACACACCTACATCCCTGCTGCAAGCTGTAACACAACATTTACTCAGGAGACCGATGACCTAATACTTAATGATGCTAGCATGCTGCTAAGGAGCTAACCTGTTAGCATGTTGACTTCATGCTGACAGTCATTTGCACGGCACACATTACAGTATTTACCGCAGAATACAGGATTATAATTATCATATTACATAAAGCTCCTTTTAAGGCTGGTTATTTCAAACAAACTGGACTTAAGAAGTCTTTTTTTGACGTCTCTTCATGACCTACAAAAACAAACCAGACCGGGATCAACAAGACTGATTTGGTTCTACATTGTTTGTAGTTAAAGCCAAAAAACAGCGACCACAGAGAAGTTGTCAGACAGTGATTAACAGCATGCTGCAGAAACAGACTTTTTCTACACACATAGGCCTGAGCAAGAAAATGATAATGGTATTTATCACAATACAACTTTTCTCAGCGTTTTACAGCACCGTGCTGATGATTGTGAAATGTTCCTCTGTTCAAGTAGAGTTTGTCATGTTCTGACCATAAAGAATAACTCAATCACAATTAACCATCGGGTTTCTTCAACTTTCAAGAGTAAAAATCTGCCTTTTTTTAATTTGAAAGCAAGAATGATTTGACATTTATCGTGATAATTATCGATATTGACTGCTATGAATTTTTTTATCGCGATAACATTTTTAATCATATCGCCCAGCCCTATTTCCACATGATATGCTGGACGGCTTAAAGTAAACCGGTTGAAAAAAACACTTCAAAATCCTCCTCACAGGAGCTTTTGAAATCCCATGTGCAGTACCAGAAGTTATTTTATATACGTTTTCTACTTGGTATAATGTCATTTTGAGGGATGTTAGCTTGCATAGAGTCCTTAGTTTGTGTCCAACGATTGTTTATACCTTTGAAATGTTTTCTTTCTTGAGATCACTTTTTGTAAGAAACAACGATTGCCTTCTTGTCCAATGTTTACAGTCTGGATAAAATCCTGTAATTGTTTACAGCCTAATGATCTTTATGATAACCTGCGTTTAGAGAGCATAGAGAGCATGGGCACAATAAAAGCAACATCTGAATGCTGTGATACGAATACATTTCTTGTGATTTTGCAGGGAAACACACTTTAGGGTCTGTTAGTTGGTCAGAAGTCAGATTGTGAAAACTCTTAGCGTTTGGTTTCTTGGGTTGTTTTGTCTTCAGCTTTAAGATATTTTTACATGTGGTTTTAAATTCTGTGCTGATGTCGACTTTCTCTTGAAGTCTGAATCCAGAACCCTCCTCCACGCTCCACCACTTCTCTTAATTGGAAGAATCAATCTTTCCTTGCTTTTTTAGATGGAGGACAGCGAGGAAGAGGAGCGGGACGAGGAAGGAAGCGAGGAATTTAATGTCATCCCTCCGTACTCAGAGAAGGACTCTAACATCGAATCGGAGGCCAGAGGAAGTACACGGGGAGCAGCCAGCCGAGCAGTACCTGTGTTCCCTTTACTGCTGCTGCCTACATTCATCCTGAACTGCCGGAGCTACTGAAGCATCCGTCTGATTTTTCCATCTCCACACACGTAATGCAACACAGAGGACATTTGCAAGGGAGAAATGCTTGATTTCTTTTTCCTCACTTTTTTCATTTTTCAAATACCCAGACTTTACTTTCCTATTCTGTTTCTGCTATCACTGCCTCCTCAAGAGCTTAAAGATATCAGTAGTGCTGCAGTATGTGCCGCGTCTTTGCTCCAGTCCGCTCCTATGAAAGGAAGCCAACAACGTGAGCAGATATATGAGTGCATGGGTGAATTTAGAAGTGCTGTCTGGGCAAATGCTCTATCTAGAGCCTGCTTCACACTCAAAGTGCATCCCCTCTTTTAACAAGAAGCACATCGCCCAAGGCCACATCCTCTATACACACTCCAAAAAAACCCTAACCAGGCTGCTCCGCCGCAACCAGACCCTGAGCACGGCTTTTGATTTCTATTTCATGACTCATGTCACATCCGTTTCTCCATTGCCCCTTCGGCTCTTCCTCCCTCCCTCCCCGCTTCGTACTATGGCTGAGGAGGATAATCCCATTTACAACAAGCTAATAAGAAACTGCTTCACACTTAAACCTCTTTGTACCATCGAAAAAACACTTTTTAAAAAAGTAATTAGTCAAGCAAAAAAGTCACATTATGCATCATCTTATGCCTTTTCATCCTCTGCTTCTCCTCACTTTGTGCTCTAGAAAGAGGGTAAAAGTCTCCCCGCTCTGCTTCTTTTGTTCACACGCCACTTGGTATTATTACTACTGAGGGTGAGTGGTGACAATTCAACCTCGGGCGGACGTAATGAGATCAAATTCCATTGTAGAAGTGACGAGCAGAGAAAAGCAACACGAGCAATTACAGCACAACTCAAATTGCTCCGCATGCAGGGAAGGTCTAGAGTGAGGCTCAGGGGAGGAAATAGCCAATTTACTGCTGTCATACTCTCTCAGTTTTTTTTCCTTCTCCTTAGGAGGTGTTTTTTTTAGTGCTCCTTTTACCCATCATGTGCTTCAGATGTTGTGAGAGCGAGATGTGGAGATAGGGACGGACACAGGAGGCTGTAAAGCCTGCTGGCTGCTCTGATCATTGAGCAGCACATTGAGCCATTCTCTCTGCCTCAAATAGCTTCTGCTGATGTTAATGATTTTTTTCTCTTATGGATCATTTTCGTGTGAAATTACCCAGCTGCGGGGAGGTAAAAGGAAGTATAGGGATGTTTTTTGTGGAGGTTAAGTTTGCAAGAAACAAGCCATCTGAGCTCTGCAAGGATGTTACATTTGATTATATTACCGTCAATTCCTGTATGTATTTAGATAAACATTCAAAAAGAACAGTTCTCTAAACACATCTGTGTTCAGGTGCATAAGAACACTGCACAAACAAGACTTCAACAAAGAATCAGATGGAAAAACAGACATACTTCATCGTGTCCTCCTGGTTTTAACTGTTGTCACTATGAGGAACACAGCACATCCAGTTTAAAGACACCAGTTCAATCCAAACTTTTTGTTGGATTAAAAACATTTTGGCCGATAAATTTATGCAGTTTAGTAGCCATTGTCAGATTGACCAAAAAGTTAATTTTGGAGCCTGTATGTTATGTAATAACAGCAGTGACAGAATGATGTGGGACTTGAGAAGACAGACCACTGACATCATTAAATCTACAAACAAATTTCACCCCCCACTCTCTCCTCCCCACATTTCCTGTCTCTCTTTTAACTGTCCTATCTAAAAAAAGCAAAAACGCCCCTCAAAAAACATATCTATAAATATAACACTCAAAGCCTTCTTAGACATTTATATATCAATTGAAGAGGCAATATGGGCCAATCCTTTTCAGCCCCACAGCTGGACTTGTTTACATGATGATTTTCTGAAATGAAAACTGAACTTTTGATAAGGGCCAACAGTAAAAAGGCAGAAACGCACTGGAAGCGTGTGAGCTACACTTTTTGCAAATGCAGGTCCATCACTACTTCAAACTTGAGTTTGACGTTTAGAAGTCAGAGTTGGACTTCAATGGATGTTGTAAGGTTATTAAACCTGTACTGAGTGAGTGTTACCCGGCCGGGGGAAATATGACATCATGTAGGTTTTTTTCTAACCTCAGTCTTGTTAAGAGTTACATTAAAGGAAAGGTGTGAGGTGAAGAGCTCTGAAGTGTGACTGCAAGCTTAGAAGGTGCCAAGAAAATTACTTATTTGGAGAGAACATTTGAAATAAAAAGTCTGCCCACACGACTCGTTGGTATCCAAAAGTATTTGAACCAACACTGAGATGGAGCGGAGAAAGGCTGATACATAAACATGTTAGATAAACATAACCCGTCCTGTTGGCACAGTGCAGTATCAGTCATGCTGCTCCATCAAATATCTCATCTGCAGCTATTCATAAAGCATCTTAATAAACAACATCAAGGGTCAATAACAGCATCCAGTGCGCTCTGGCCTTAATGACTGAATGTGAGTTTACGTGTATCTTCACATTTCTATAAGTTTGTTTATATTTGTAAACTATGTAAAGTAACAGTTTACATTAAACATGGCTTTTATTATTTTGGATGAGTAAAGGAGTGGGGGGGAAGTGTATTATTCATCCATTAATAAAATGTGGTAACACTTAGCGAGGGTCCATGAATGATCATTAACTTAGACATGACTTCATGAATGGCAAAGCAAGAACTCAATCATGAGGCATGAACAAGAATCAACAGTAACTCATGTTAGGGAATCTGGTTTCTATGGTTATGTTCTTTTGTTCTTCATGTCGACAGTAATCAACTCACCTCTCACAGCTCTTGTGTTCTGGTGAATTCAAAGAGAAGTTAGTCATGGCCTAGTGTTAGTCATGATTTGGTGACTTCATCATGTTGGCTGCCCTTTAAACAAAGTGGAGACCTGCTGTGTCTGGAGGCCTTTTCACAACTGCACTTTGCAGGATATAAACGTCCTCACTCGCTCACGAAATATAACCTGCTGCTTTTACACATTGGCTCACTATGACTAATTGTCGTTATTTTACCAAGGGGGGCCGGCAGGAATAAGGCATGACAAAGTCGGTTTCAAAAATGTGTCCATTTGCCATCACACATTGAAAAATGTCCGAAAATGTTCAGGAGTTGTGTGAACAGAGTGTTGAACAATGATGAAAAAAAATTCCAACTGACTTATCCAAACTTGATAATTTAATGGAGTTCAATATTTGATCTAATTTATACTGTCAGTCTTTTAAATACACAAAGCCTTACTTACTTATTCATCAGACCTGATAAAGTCAGTCAAGAACTCATTATAATGATAAAAGCAGAAATCTTTCCCCGTGAAGAAGACATGATCATCGTTGTATATTCCGTTTAGTTGAGCTCTTCTTTTTCGACATGAAGTCATTATAATATTAATGATCATTCCCTCGACACAAATGTTACCCAAAATCTTTTTAAAGTGTTTTGTGAATATTTTCTGAATAAGTTCTGAGTTTTTACCTTTTTAGATCTAGTTGAGAGACAATGTACAGTACAATGTTTCACACGCTTACCTTCTTTTAAAGACATATCAAACATGCCAAATACTTCTGACTGTACGTGTAATAACTGTGTAATTTTGTGACATAGCAGAACAGTGTGCCAATTTGTTAAAAGATGAATAAAAGTCACAGTGAAAAGGCCACATGTAGTTAAAAAAGTGTTTTATTGACTGACAGAATTATCGGTTTACATTTCTTTCCTCTGAACATTTTTGCAGGTGGTTCAGGATAAGTTACATACATCCTGATGTGTTTGGGAATGTTGCTGAGAAGTTTAATGTCAGTTTATTGCAAATTGGTGAGTTACAAGGTTTAAATACATGCTAAAATATACAGGCTCAATACCATTTGGACTTTAATTAGCTTTAATTGTGGACCAACTGAGCCAGGACTGTCATGTTTATATTTTATTTCTGACTGACGGAGGTGATTATAGAGTCTTGGGGCTTCTGCATGCAGAATGACACCACTGTGGCAGAAACAAGCTGCTGAGGAATCGCAGCAAACGAGGCTGTAATGGAAATTGGCATGGGTCTGTGCTTTAATTATAAACAGTACAGCATGAGGCCTCTGGGCTTTTGTTTTCTTACGTTAAAATTCAGCCAACTGTCTCCAAAGTAAAGTTATGCTTCATTAAACCCCCGGAGGAACATTTATGTTCTGCATTTTCACCATTGCACCACTGCTTAGGAGCAATGGGCAGCCACCAAACACTCGAGTCCCCAGGCCAAAGCCTTTAAGAGCTGTATCAGTGGTTTGCATGTTTTAGCCCGTTTACTACAAATCACATATACCCTCAATCCAGGATTAACATTTTGTTGCTTTCAGAAACAACTCTTTTTTTCCCCACACTGGTTTCAGTTCATTTCTCAGTGAGGAAATCAACAAACTCTTGAAACAGGTTGAAGCTGTGCTGACCCTAACGCCCATTTTGCTGATTTGTATATCGTTATGGAGGGGAGACTTTTCACTGCTACAGGCGATGTTGCGATACTATGGAAATTGAATTGACAAATGAGGCAGACATGTCATCGTGAGAACTGCACAGGATTTACTAATAACTTTAACAATGTTCTACTCTGGTCTCCCAGTAGGCCATGGCATTGTGTTAGTGAACCAGCATGCACAAAACCAGGACCCTGAAGTACACCTGTGATTTATTTTGATTTTTTTACTTTGATATGTCATTAAGTCTTTGCATCCTTTTCATGCATTAACTGATGTGTTAAAAATTAATTGTAAACACTGCCAAGTTCTGCAGGATTAGCAAGTTTCAAGAGTTTACCTATTGATATTTTTGCTACAGATACTCACCATTGAGATGGACGTTAAGTGAAATAGTTAAAATATCTCCATGATGGGTGCTGACATATCATGCTGGTGACGTTATTTGGAGCCAGAGTTGCACAGTAGCCTAAACCTGCTCTCTGATAGAATGGTAAGGACCCCTCAGGTCAATCCAGTCCACAGCAGAACAGATTCTTTTGTTGGTTTGATGCAGACACTCCAGTTATGGACTCTTGTGTTGGTGTTGTTACGTCTTCTCTCCCCGTTCGTCCTCTTCTCTGCTAATCTGGTCCAAACAATGCGGCAGGAGGAGCATTTGTGAACAGAGCTGTCAGTCATGGTGTTTTACCCCAAAACAGCACTATTTTATTTGTATTTTAAAAATGAACCAAAACTGTATGAAACCATAAGCCAAGTAGTTCTCAATGTATAGCCTAACTTTAGGATAATCCGTGTTTAGGGCAGAAACATTTTCACACTTGAGTAAAAAATATTTTCATCAAGTGACAGTCATTAAATATGACTGCTTATTTTGGTGGAGAAGAAAAATTATCATTACGAGGCTATTTATGCAGATTCTCCATGTGCCAATTATATTGTAAACTCTATTGAAATGAAGCCACAGCTTAGAAAAGAAAATAAACAAAAATCCAAGAACTGTTTTGCATGCATTTGAAATTGATCGACAGAGCGCATGCTTTGTGGTTATAACTTGCAAACACGAATAACTTTCTTGCAGGACAGTAGAAATACCTGCGTCTGCACAGCACAGCCCCATTTGGGTTCAAACTCAGGACCGTCGTTCTGGGAGGCGACAGTAATCACAACCGAGCCACTGTGAGCCCCAGGAGGCTCTCCAGCTGCCTAATAAAACCCCTTCCTCGTAATATAAAAGATAAGCACTTATGTTAATGTGGTTAATAATTAAGTTAATCAGTGCATTCATTTGCAGATAATCCTATGTCAACATAGTAATTGTTTCACCTATTGCATGTAATGTATTAATATGAACTCAGGCATGAACTCGGGATCTTAAAGCGCGAAGGAAAATTAGCTTTTCTTATTAATATGATAATTTGTGCAGCAAGAAACTCCTCAGTAGTAGAAGATCAGCCCCTTAGTTTCTCTGCATATTTGTGTATTAATGTATGTTACATTTTTTTCCCCTTCCAGATTCACATTCACAAGAGTAAAACAAGAGTCACTTAGAAAAAGCAGAAGAACACAGTTCTTAAGTACATCATCTGGTAGATCTGATAACCATTTTAAAGAAAACATTTTAACCTTCCAGCTACATTGCTGTGAAGAGTCTGAGGGCAGGGGGTTTCACTATCTTACTTCGATAGGTGTTTAAGCATTCAGAAATAAAGAAAGCAAGCTGGGTTCCTGCCATGTTGATATGACATTTAAAGTGAAAGACTAAACTGTTTGTGCTCGAGCGAAATGTAGTCCATCTCTCCCTGACTTGTAATGTCTTGGATGTTGACCGAATGCTGTTTGCATGAAACTATAAGCATTCACAAATGTCACTGTTTAAAAAAGAAAACTTTTCATCAACTTTCATGCGGACACATTTCAAATGATAAACTCTGGTTGGTCAAGTGTCAGCAATCTTTAATCATCATAAAACACAACCTGTAAAATGTCCCTGATTATCCCATCCCCCCCATGAGTGAAAACAAGTACAATGCAGATTAGTCGTATAAAGAACCTCCTTTCTGTTTTGTTTTTCATGCCAGCAGTCACGCTCATATTTTGGGAGATCTTTAAGCAGACTATTTTAAAGTTTGGGTTCTTCTTTGTGAGCATGTTGCTCATTCTTTGTTACCATGATGAACTGAAAATGAACTTCTGACTGTTTCTTTTCAGTTTGATGTTTGCTGCAGGGTAGCTGCATTTTTTTTTTTCACTTTGAGATGTATGATGTGATAGTAGTCTGAATGCAACAGCTAAATGTTGTTCTGTTCTTTGCTAGTATTCGACACTGTGCCTCCTTAGGTGAAGTCTTGACATAGATTGGCATTTTGTGACTTGCTTCCAGCTAAGAATTGGAAAAGAAAATGAAACTTTTATGTCTATATATGCTTAACAAGGAGTTCCCGCCCACAGCCTGCTAACTTAGCTTAAGTTTGTGGTTGACCCAAGCAGCAACCTCCGGTCTTGAAAAATGAAGCCAAGTGCAGTTTATCGAGTGTCTGCTTGAGACTGGCTCCAGGAACAACGAAAGTCACATACACATGAATTGCAAAAAATAAGTTTATACAGCATAAATAAACATGTTTACAGCCTGGTACAATTTTTTTTTAAAAGGAGCTCTGTTTTGATTTTGAACACAATATGTGTTATCCATAGTTAGGCGCCTAGCTGACATGATTGACAGTTTGGTGCAATGTAATGGTTAATGAAGAGGCGTAAAACCCGCCTCAGCTCCAGCTCTAAGCCTGTCATTAGGTTGACTGAAAGTTAGGTTGAGACAGCATTTCCAATATGGCGGCTGCTGCCGATGAGCCTCCTGCCTAACAGATGGCTGACGTCACTCAGGCTTTGTCCATTAATACTCACAGTCAATGAAAAACATTGAGGAAATGAGAAAACTGAGATTTCTGTTTATTTCATACGTACTGCATGAACTCATCATGTAAGCACAGAACACTAAGTTCAGTGTCATTTGGATCAATCCCTCGCCACAGCTGTTATTTCACCAACCCACCTTCACCCACCTGCTTCTCCCTCATCACTTTTTCATCAGAACTCCAAAGGTCAGTCTGTGTTGTGTTCATAACCCACTGTTAGGACTATTAGTGATCGCTGAGTGATCGAAATCTTTTTTCCAACACAATATATAAAATATTCTTCAACTCTTCCTCAAACTGGCACTAAAAATGTTGTTTTAGAGGAGAAAAATTTTGGCTTAACTCCGAGATAACTATGATAACTTTCATTAGAATAGAATAGAATTACTTTATTGATCCCAAACTGGGAAATTGTGGCGTTGCAGCAGCAGGTTATCCAACACACAATATTAGTAAAAAAACACAATGTTAGCAAATCTAAACATAATATAATATTAAATACAAAGTAAATAAGCACTAAAATATATCAAAACTAAGAATGTGAATATATACAACCAGGATTTAAATAGGAAGATTAAATGTAAATGTTCAAAAACAGAGTTGTAAATGGATAGTATTGATATAAGTTAAGTCAGGTATTATAAGCAGAAACTATACACTATAACGGCGAGTAGACAGACAAATGAAGTGAACATGAGTGCAGGGATAATTTGTAAATTTAACATGTTCAGAACAGATTACAGTATGGAGAGACAGATATTATCATGATGACAGTTCTCTGCTTGCATGAGGTGAGCTGTTGTACAGAGTTATGGCCTTCGGTAAGAAAGATTTCTTGTATCGGTCCTTGTGACAGCAAAGTTGTATCAGTCTGTTGGAGAAGCTGCTCTGCTGTTTGTCCAGTAGGGTGTGCAGAGGGTGATCAGGATGATCCATAATGGATAACAGTTTGTTCAGAGTCCTCCTCTCTGGCACCACTACAAAAGAGTCCAGCTTGCAGCCTATCACAGAGCAGGCCTTCTTAATGAGTTTGTCCAGTCTCTTAGTGTCACCAGCTCCAATGCTGCTCCCCCAGCAGACCACAGCAGAGAACAGTGCACTGGCCACAACAGACTGATAGAAGATCTCCAACATCTTGCTGCACACGTTGAAGGATCTCAGCTTCCTCTTAAAGTAGAGTCGGCTCATACCCTTCTTGTACACAGCCTGAGTGTTGGCCTTCCAGTTCAGTTTGTTGTCTATGTTGACACCCAGGTACTTGTACTCCTCCACCATAAACACATCCTCTCCCAGGATGGTGGTGGCTCTGTCCTCTTCCTTCTGAAGTCGATCACCATCTCCCTGGTCTTATCCACGTTCAGAATCAGGTGATTTCTTCCTGTCCACTCCACAAAGTTATCCACCAGCTCTCTGTACTCCCCCTCTTGCCCATCACTTATACACCCCACCACCGCAGAGTCATCAGAAAACTTTTGCAAGTGGCATGACCTGGAGTTGTACTGAAAGTCAGAGGTGTACAAGGTGAAAAGGAAAAGAGACAGCACAGTCCCCTGTGGAGCTCCTGTACTGCTCTCCACCATTCCAGACTGAACACTGCCAAGTCGGAGAAACTGTGGTCTTGTCTGTCAGGTAGTCAGTAATCCAGGAGATGACGGACGAGTCCACACCCATCAACTGCAGCTTCTCTTCCAGCAGTTGTGGCTGGATGGTGTTGAATGCACTGGAGAAATCAAAAAAGGTGATTCTCACAGTGCAGCCGTTTCCCTCCAGATGTGAGTGAGCACGCTGCAGCAGGTAGATGATGGCATCGTCATTAAGTTTATTCATTGTCTTGCTCATTAGAATGGTCTTAAGCCGTGGCTTTCTGAGGTGGCGTTATGAAGCCCATTGAGGGCAGTAGGATATTGAAAATGCTCACTCCAACAAACTTTCGATCAATCCAAAAAACAATGAGCTATAAAGACCAACAGCACTTTTTGTACTGGGTTGTAAGCGTGTTTATTTCGGCTGTAAAAATGGGCATTTAAATATGGGCTCTGAAGGGGATTCCTTGTCTTTTGGAGGCAGCTTCAGGTAAACACTCAAGGAGATGTAGCTTTTGTGCACTTCTGCATTGGCTTATATTTAAACACCAGCATTGCCGCTTGGTTAGAATAAACTTTTGTACCAGGTAGGAACCACAGGCAAAAGTCAACCAGTTCAACACACTGGACCTCCCCTGGCTTTAATTTTTCCATTATATGTGCTGACTTCCTTTGTGTCTGCTGTTAGCACACTTACCTTTCCCCTGGAGCCCTCCCACCACCTCTGTCATTCAGCTGTTTTCATCTCTATTCAGCTGCCGTCCCTTCACCTGTTGGTCTGAGCGGAGCTCATTGACAGATCATGGAGCAAACAGGTCGAGTACAATAGAGGAGCACACAGTAGTTTTCAGTTGATTGGCTGGCTGATGAAAAACACAAAGAAAGCTGTTTGAGATCAAAAACAGTTCAATCTGCTCACTTCCCTCAATGACAAATACAAATGCAACATTGTCTTCAGATACATTATGATGTTTGATTTGGTAAATGATGTGTGTTTGCATCATCAGATACATTATCCTTACTTTAAAAAAAAATAAAGACAAAGCTTAGAGCAAAAGATTGCAGTCACATTTTTGGCTAATCGTTTTGCAGGAATTCATCACACCTGCACATACATAATCTTCGGAGGAGATTTTCGTCAGACAAAAAAATGATAGCGCACAATTATATTCATCCACATGTGAGAGACTCTGATTGTAATTTTCTCTGACATTTCGTAAAGAAAATAAGCCCACTTACAGTTTAGTGATTGCATGTGAGTAACACAGCAGATTCTCCTGATGTGTGACTGAAAGGGGGTGGGGTAAATCTATGAGGGGTGAGAAATAACCATCACACATAATCAGCTGACACAGGGTGTGGAGTCAAGTGTTGAGATGAATCTGGAGGCGCTTTCAAAGCTTTCTTTAAACATGAGAGTGCTTTTACCCCTTTCAAACTTCTGCTTGAATAATGTGCTTTTCTGTCAATTATACCATCTGTAATTTACAGCAGATTCAGAGCAGGGTGTGTATTCTCTCTCTGATTATTAGTGAGTGTGTTTTATGTATCAGGTCATTTATCCCTAACTCTGATGGTCCTGGAGTTCTAAATTGATAGTACCTTAAAAAATAGAAATTATACTTGTAAGAATCAATAGATAATTTTTTTTTATTCCTGGCTTTTATTCAAGGAAATTTAGTGAGCGGAATAAGTAAGACTTTCAATATGTTTATTGTGAGCCAAGTTGAAAGGAAGATGAACCCTTTTTTTTTGGACCATAATCGAGGAGAACAGTCCTCTGTGGCTGCGAAAGAATCATTTTTATTATCTTAAATTTTCATTTTATGTTATGAATCTGTAGGCCTTTATAGCTCTCATTTAATCATACTATAAACTGTACATCGAGTTTAAACTCCATATTGAGTAACAGTGTTGTATAGTCAAGACAAGATCAGTAAGGCATTTAAAGAGTTGCAACAAAAAAAGGAAAAAGAAAGAAAAAGGCAGGTTCAGATCAACTTTAAGATCATTGTTAACTATGTTGTCAGAGTTTTACCAATCCCATATTTAATTCTCACAAGGTTCAGTCTCTTTCATTAGCTCGCGTTCATCTCTGCTGCCAACAAGATGTGTTCATCTCAACCTCTCCTTTTCATTATCCACGCAGCCCTCAAGTCTGTGGGAGTTGTTACACAGCACTTTATCTTATTACACCAGTGAATGAAGCCTCTGAGGCAGCGCTTCAGCAGGACTTTTTATGACACCCATCTAATGTCCAAATCATGAATCTATGAGCTCAGCGCAAAACTGTTTGACACTAGATGTTTTTATCTCTATGCATCAATCCTTTATTTATAAGTATGTCTCAGTATGATTAAATCTGGTGATAAAAAAAAGTATTTAGCTGAAATCTTAAAACTTTTACAAGCACAAAGTGTTACAAAATGTACAGCATATCATTCTGTTAGACTAATTAAACGCCAGGCCATAGGCACATCAAGCTTTTTAGATAACAATGGGAATAAAAGAATGGTGTATCTGTCATTTGCACTGAGCTTATTGGGCCCACTCCCCTTTGTTTCTGTTTCTCACCATACATAACCCAGTAATATTTTAGCATAAAAGAACAGGTAGAGAAAAGAAAAAGAAAGATGTATGTGGTAAATGGCTGAAAAGCAAAGACAACATTTTCCTTGCATGGCGGTCTGATGAAAGATGAGTACAAGCAAAAACTTAGAGTAAATAATGATGTGAGCCACTGCAATGATGGTAGTGAGATAGTTGTATGATGAGAAATCGACGTTTTTCCATTTAAATAAAATGGCATAGTCCACTTTAAGGAGTCTGAAAAACACTTCTTCCAGGAATAAATGTAGAAGAAATATGGTACAATTCATCGTCTTATACTGTATGTACAATTTCTCCTTAATTCTGACCCACTGCATAAAATCAAACATAGGGAGCTCCCACTACTAACTCACAGTGTTGAAAACAATCACAGTCTTCTTTACATCAAAGGATGGGATACTGGCCAATTGTAAAAAAAAAACATCCAATACACTTTTCTCAAACATTTCTCTTAATGTGTCTATTTATGCCAGAGTCATCAATTTTCTGAGATTTTTAGTTTTAAATTGTTATTCCATCTAGGCTAAAAAAAAGGGTGTTGAACATCATGATTGACAGCTCTGTTGACAAATGCCGCTCCTGCATGTGGTGCTCTGCACTGGATTAGCAGAATGGAGGAGGAACACTTACAGAAAACATAACAAACACTGGAACATGAGTCACTGAACTTTCCATAACCTTGAGTGTCTGCTTCAAAACGTCATGAGAATCTGTTCTGCTGTTGACTGAGCCAACCTGAAGGAACCTTGCTCTTATGTTAAAACCTCAGCAGGGTCTCTGATGTGTAACTGTGTCTCTAAATGGCAGTGCCAGTGCAATATGCCAGCCCCCTCTGTGGAGGGTATTTTCACTTCTCTATTTTGTACAACAGAGGAGTCGGCGACACGTTGTCCATTTTTATATAGTCAATGATCAAAACTCTAAGTTTGATGGTTAGGCCTATAGTGGTTAAATCCTGCGTCCCATGTGCAGAGGCTACAGTTTACCTGAGAACTCTGAAATGCAGGTTTTGTTTTGTGGAAACAAATTCCTGTGAACATTGTCTCCCCCATGGAGGGATTATGTGACAAAGCCATAAATTAGCCTCTGTGATGATAGCACATTTATAGGCTAAGGGCCAATCTGATTTTATTGACCATATACAGTATAGCAGCAATGACACGGGTCATTGAATCTGTGGTGCGTTGAACGCTTTCAGAGATATCAGCTTGAAGTTGGCTGCTCTGGATGGAAAAGTTTGGCATCCAGGATTAAAGAGGTGTTGATATCTCTATGCAGTGAAGAACAGAGCAGTTTAAGGTCTTTTTTATCATAAACAAATCAGTTTGAATAAAGAAGATTCTTCACCAATTTTCCGTTTTACCTCCCTCCATCAGACCTGGCTAAAAATTGCAATATAAAAAACACCTGTGGTTTGTTTTTAGACTTGTGCTGTTATATTAATGATTGGTAATTCCCTAAGACAAAATCCCAGGAGTTTTTATTATGCTTTCTTTCAGAAGCAAGCTTTTATCAAAACAATATTTTATGCCTTTGCCCTGCTGTGCATATAGAGATGTTTCTGGTAGAGCCCTCTGAGTCTTGTTTATCAGTTCGAGAAAGTTTTCAATGATTAATTCCAAACCAATTTAATGCTGCTACCCCCTGAACATTTCTAGAGACAGCCTGCCTCTAAAGTTCTCCCTGTCTGACAAGGAGGGGGTCTCTGGAGGCAAGACATGACGTAAAAAAGATGCAGCATAAGATGCTGGACGAAGCAATAGAGTCCAACATTATTATGACAGTTTAAGGCAGAGTGTTATTGAACGTATCAAACAAGGTGAAAAGAATATACTGGCAAACAGGAAGGAGTCTGAAGCAGCTTCATTTTGTTCATGACAATTGCACTGGTCAGATAAACATCATTACACACTTGCTCTCTGTAAATTATCCTGAATATTACCTGCTGTGTTCACTCATCGGCTTCACACAACTTATGATGGGTATTTTACTAAGGGGCTGGAAAAAGTCTGGGTGAAGCCAATCATCAGTCTGCAGATGATGCTAACAAATAACCATGATTGGATGACATGAAAATAGAGACAACATTTCAACCCTCGTTGGTGCCATTGTTCTTTGTTTCTCAGAGGGGCAGCTGCAGAATGTATTTAATACTAAAGGCTATTTGTAGCTTGGTTCTAATCTCACCATAACTTGTGCTCTAGACTGGCAATGAAACTTTGCTTCAAACACCTGGCACCCCAGAATATGAGTGCAAAGGCTGATATGGACAAAAACCCTGAGCTATGGTTGTATTTCTCAATTGACAACTGAAACCATGAACACTGAGCAATTGTCAACATAAAATTTGGCAAAACAAACCTTCCAGTGCTTTGAAATTCAATTATAGAGAAACTAAACTGAGAATAGATTTGTCTCCATGCAGCAGAGTGTCTTCATGTCCTCAAAACTCTCTGACCCTGCTCTGCTTAAGTTTTCTTTCCCAGGCCTCGCACTGCATTTGTTCCCAAAATCATTTCTTTTCCCTGTTGGCTCTGTTGCCCATGTTGCACCTGCCCTACAATATCCCATCATCCTCTGAGCTCTGGCTGTGCCTGTAGGCTGTGACTCTTTGGTTTTATTTGCAACAGTCCTGCAGCGCTGGCTATTAAATTTTTGGACTCCAAGGTTGTTGGTTTTATTTCACATTTTGCTTACTTAAACTTTTCCATTAGTTTGGATAGTTTTATCTTCCCTACCACAAACAAAGGCACACTAAGAAGGCTTTAACTTCTGAATCTGCTGTTTAGCATTTAAGGTTGCACTTTATAATCCCCCTAAACTCTTTCTGAGCCTCTGCTGTGAAGAAATGTGAATGCCAGATGGCAGCAATCTTAACCTATTAAGGTTTCCTAAGTGAGAAAACGTCATTTATATACTGAGTGAGCCTGCATTAAAACTTACATTTGATGGTATTGGTTGACGTTGAATTTACATTTAGTTCCCTCAGCGCTGAGTGTGCTTATCTTCATCACAAGAGACCAAACTATCACACATGAATATTAAGCTTTTTATTATTAGCTTTCTGCACGCTTCAAAGTTTTTCCCCTCTGTTATTAAGCTGTTATTTATCTAAAACTGCAGTTCCTCAAGTGGCCACATGGGGCAGCTCAAAAAGTGAGTGAACTCCCCATTAAGGCCAAAATAAAAATAACTGACTTCACATGTCAAAATTATATTATGGACCAGAGGTGTCAAAAGTATTCACATTCATTACTCAGGGTTTAAAAAGACTTCTGTAGAAGTTGAAGTATCAACTCAAGCTTTTTACTCAAGTAAAAGTGTAAAAGTACTGGTTTCAAAACTACTTAAAGTATAAAAGTAAAAGTAATGTAAGGGAGAAAAAAATGCCATTAAGGACAAAAGCTTAGGCCTTACCACAGCGGCCTATAGTGCACTAGTCCACCTCCTCAAAAAAACATTGTTCTAAAGGCCATAATGACTAAAATGTTATATTAAAATGTTAATGTTGAAAAATGTGGGATGCACCTGTTTCAGCCGCATTTATGCCCATTGAAAATTAACGCATTTTAGTATAATGCAAATACATTAAAGAACCATATATGTGAACTACATATATTATTTGATCAGAAGATATGATGACTAGTTGCCTATGGGACAATTAGCTTGAGTTCTCCTGAGTCTCTGCCACGGACATCTTAGTACTAGGCTACATACGTCTGCTATTTCCTTGCTGGAGTGTGACGTGATTTGTGTCATGTGCAGGTGCGATGGATCGCGTACAAACCAACAGGGTGTCAGAATAGTATTTGTTTATACTTCTCATCCAACCACAATCAAATTCACTCTATCTGGATGGTGTGATTTATCTGGATAGGTTTTTTTTTGTGTGTGTTTTTTTGAACGATGACAAACCGGAATGAAAACAAGCCGAAATGAAATAGTAGTAACGAGGCTATTTTTAAAATGTAAGGAGTAGAAGTAAAAAGTCGGCTGAAAAATAATTACTCCAGTAAAGTATAGATACCCAAAATTTCTACTTAAGTAAGGTAACAAAGTATTTGTACTTTGTTACTTGACACCTCTGTTAAGGACAGAAGTAATGCAAAACAAGGTGGTTGCTTTGAGGGCAGGTCCAAACTGTTTACTGTTTGCTGTGTCACCAGGTAGGCTAAGTATTTTATCACAGATTATCTTTATTTTACAGAAAAATACATTTTAGTTTATAAATAATCAATTTTCCTTCTATACTGCTCCTTCTGTACTATTTCATTGACAGTGACTTCTTCACTATAATGTTTATTTTCCCCAAAAAGATTTGTAATGAACTTATTAAAAACATGAAAGAAGCATGTGCTTAACAGATTCTTAGATCAACTTTCAAACACTTGTCCAAAGTTAGTTTAACACTCTGAAAAAGACATCTAATCTTTGTTGACCTACTGTACTTTCCACATGGAGAACTTATGAAGCAGAAATTATCAAACATGATTATGGGAAAGCTGGGGATATCAAACAGGCAGGGAGAGAAAGGCAGCGAGGAGGAGCTGAGCCTCATCGAAAACACTGCTGCTGGCTGAATAAGTAAAGCCACCTATAGAGGAGGAATAGATGAGGAAGAGGAGCAGGATAAAGGAGAAGTTCTCACAATCGGTGTGTGGGGGAACTGCAAAACCTTTTAAGCAATACTGAGCGGCCAACTCGGGCAACATTTTTTCAGATCCTGTAAAAAAAAAAAAAGGAATACTGAGGGTTTAGAGGATGCAGAGAGTGGAGGCTTTTAGAGGGGGTGTTGTTGGATGGGGTGGAGGGTTGTTTCTGTGAGAGAGCATAGTGAGAGACACGAGGCAACAGATGGAGAGAGGAGGCCCAGAGTGGCTGAAAACAGAGATACTCCAGAGAGAGAAGGCGTTGAGGGTGAAAGCCCTGAGTCCACTGAAAAACTATCAGAACATAATGTGAACATAATGTGTCTTTAAATCAGCCCTAAGTACAAAATGATATGCTAAGCTTTAGATAGCGGTTGTATATGTGGGGTTTAAACAAAAAGAATACCAAATTTTAATTTAACATTTGAACAATCACGGTGATTATTTTCCTCTGATTGCATAAGTGTATGTCATTATCACCAGCCAAATTGCACAGTCAGAGACAATGAACAAGCATAATGTGTTCGCTTATACAGAGGGAAGATAGTGAGAGCGAGCGGGGAGGCGGCGGAGGGAAATTAAGATGAAGTGTTTGATGTATGTCTCAGGAACAAGAGTGGCCTTAATGATAAAACACTGCCAATGAATAAGTCTGCCAGTGGACAGGGGCAGGCCTGTCAGCGTAAGCATAAAAGGTGATGAGTGAGAGCTTTGCGCTGTTAAACCTTCATGCTCCAAGACGCACAGTGTTGAAGACACCGCCGAGGTCTGTGAATATGAAACATGGCCGTAATTAAGTGCTGGCTTTAAAGTGGCAGCACACACTTTGGGAAAAAAAAAAAGAACTTGATTTGCTTCTGAATCAGAAACTTCAATATCAGTAAATTATTTCTCAGCATGCAGAATTTGACCAGACTTAACTCCTGCTTACAATTTCAGCAAATAAAACTCCAGCAGATACAACTAAGATGTAGGGCCCCGTTTCCACCTCGTGTTCCCTCTGAGTGCCAGCTGGGTTTTTTTTCAGTTGTTTTCAATGAGAAGAGAGCGTTTGCAGCAGCAGGCGTCCGTCCATCCAGAGAAAAAGCACCTGCATGTTTTTTTCTGAGCGCTCCGCCTTTTATTGCTCAGAACGCACTTTTCAAAAAGGCTCTGTTGACGTCACCAGTGCTCTTTTCCAAATGTGTGATATTTGCCATATTTTTGCCGCCATACGGATCGTGTCTTTGACCCACATACTCTTTGCTCCTTGTCTGAGCAATTGATTTTAGCTGACCCTACTGATTTGAGTTTGAGAAGAGGAGTATCGTGCGAGTGAAAATATCAACAAGTCAATATAATTTAGACATAAATCCCCCCAAATTCAGCTCAAGAACAGTGTGTTAACTAAGAGTAGAAGACTGAAATATTGAAATTTAGAGAGTCTGGATGTGTGCAGTTAAAAAGAAGGAGAGCCCACCAGACTTCTGTAACACATTCCTCATCTCTGCTTGATGCTTGTGTCTGAAGGATACATTTCTTGACTAGAATGGTGCAGTTGCACGAAGGTAAATAGAATGAATACATGATCTCTTCTCCTGATTCAGTTTTCATATTATCTGAAAGAAAGAGCCACTAGAGTCTGACACTGAATCTGGTGGCGATAATGTGTAATTCAGAATCTGATGATAAATTGGCTACATAGTGTAAGTTACTCAAGTTCCATGTTCCAGTTTAGAGTCTCTTATCAACATTAGCCAATATGTATATCCCTTGACGCCACGATGTCATGAATACTTAAAAGTAGAACTAAACTAGTGAAGATGAACGAGAAGCTTCGGCCAGTTATAACCAGCAGAGTTTCACACACAGATGATTTTTGATTCTGCAGCACGATGAAATATCTGCGACTTATCAAAACAAGTTCTGAGTTTAGCCGACAGCCATTTTCATCAGATAGATGAAAACCTGCTTTGAATAGATTACCATGCATGATGAAGTCTGTTTTACAAGTCTGTAGATATCTTGTTTTGCATTTGGTGTTGAATTAATTTTCACTACCTTTAAAAAAAAAAAAAAAACCTGTTGGATAAAAAGCTCAAAAAGTGCAATGAAATCAAATCTCAAATAAAAGTTTGAATAAATTATTTTTTTTAAATTTTTTGTAAAGAAATTTAACGTATTGTCCCATTCATTTGTGTAAAAAGTGCTTACATTTTGTTAAGTCAAACTGATGAACACTTCAGTTAATACTTATGTATGACAACAGTGCTTTCATATAGATTAAAAACAATAAACTGCAAAGCAGGTTTGTATCCAAACAGAAGGTGAAGTAAAACCTGATCTAAAGTCAGTACACAATTTCTAAATAAAAGCATAAAAACTTGTTTGAAAGGCAAGACCGTGATAGTTTCTTGCTGTGAGGTGCAGGTGTGAACGACCAGATCAGGAGGATTTCAGGGGCAGTCCTCCTGAAATCCTCTAGAAATGTTTTAGGAGTGCATATGTGCAAACGGCTAAGAACATAATTACGACAGTGCTTTTTTGATCAAAAGTAAGATAAGAGATCAGAATAACAGCAGCTTTTTAACAACATGGTGGCGGTCTCTGTATACATTTTTGATTATTATATTGGTGTGTTGAGCCCCTGAAATTTTACCAAGCACCATCAGTATGTCATACATTTTACTAATCCAGGGAAATGTATTTACAAAATTAAAAAAGTTTATGAAGTCTGTAAAGATAGAATACATACTTATGACTACTGAAGAATTCCTAATGTCTTAGGTGATTCCTTTAATTTTTTTCTTCTAGTTCCACAATAAGTCAGACATGAGACATTCATGTCCTCCAACACAAAATGTTTGAATAACATTAATAATGTGACTGTTGTAGATTATGTTAATTCACACTGAACAGTCACAACGTCATGACCACCAACATGTGAAGTGAACACTGATTATGTCTTTTCAATGGTGGATGAGACATGTTAGGAAAAAAGTGAACATTTTGGGCAAGGCTCAGGATGTGAGGGAATTGACAAAGGCCAAAATGTGATGACTTGACAACTGGGTCAGCGCATCTCCACAAATGCAGCTCTTAGTTACTGGTTAGTACACCAGTCAGTACTTACCAAAAGTGGTACAAGCGAGGAAAAACTATGAAAATTCAACAGGGGTCATGTTGGAGTGAGGAGTAAAAACGGGCCCGTCTAACTGAAGAGATACTGGAGCTTAAATTGAAAAGTGTGCAACCCTTTAAACGATTAGACAACATTGTGACATCTTCTTGAATTCAAAATGGGGCGGAGCATCAGGATCCCCCCAAGTGAAGTGTGGTTGTGGTGAAGGAAGGATGCAAGATAGGACTGAATGGTGGACTTCTGAGGAGCTGAATCTGGACACGGCAGAGATGGGTTGGAGGTGACTTGGGGGGGGAGGAGAGTTACAATGATCCACGCTGAGATGACAAACTGACAGCAGCACAGAGGAGAAAGGCTTTAAAGTTTGAAAGCCACAAGATGATTGGTTGATGAAGGCAGTGATGAAATCTTGATGGTTTAATACTTAAGAGTAAATGCCCATAATCAGCTGATCAGAGATGCAGGGGGAGAGAGAGAGAGAGAGGGAGAGAGATAGATGAATGAGTGACTGAATAGAAGAGAATAAAACAGTCTTCCTGCTTGAATTTATGCAATCATTATTTCCACTTTAATTCCCCTTGAGGTTTAAAATCAACCTTGACACTTAAAGTGCTATGTTCATCCAACATCAAACATTTAACAAACACACTTTTATCCATCATGGAATGAACAAACACTAGCTATCCATAGATACCCTAGATAACAATGAGAGTGTTATGATGATATAAATGCCAGCTTGAGCGAGTCTCTGATGATGTCACTGCACTTATTCCTCTCAGACGGACATTACAGCCCTTTGTTCACCCTCATAGTACATGTACTAAAAGATCCAGTATATTATAGTGTCACTAGTCACCATGCCCCTAAGATCTGGAGCCTGACTGCGTTCTGAGCTGTACTTGAGTGTATTTTTTATACACAGTATATTTTTAAAAGTCATGTAAGGGCACATGTCAGCTGGGTCTTGTCTGGCTTTTTACCCCTTTGAGTACACAGGGGCCGGTGGTTTGCCATTAAAAGCCTACACTCCAGTAGGTTGAGGTGTACACAAAAGCACTTTCTCTCTTTTGAAACGCACACACAATAGCATAGGCCCCTTTTAGACTTTTGCTTTGCGGGTAAATTATACAACTTAATGGATTCATCTTTGGTCCTCTGCTGAGGAAGATAGACTGGAGAGAACACAACGGAGTGTCTGGGAAAGTAGAGAATTACAGGGGGGGATGAAGGGATATAAGAGTGGGAGTAAAAGAGAGGAAGGAGAAGGGGAGATGGGATATCTCAGAGGGAAAGATACAGCCAAGGGCTTCAGAGCTGTAAATCCTCCTTTCTTGAAGAGATGTGTGTTTTTATCTCTTTTCTCCCTCGCCTTCCTTTCTGCACTCCTCGATCTTTAACACAGAAACTAACATGAACACACAAATGCAGACTTTCTGCTCCAATACCAATAAAAGAGGTAAATATGTGCTGGTGTTGATGAGAAGGGAACTTTACAAATTCCTTTAACACCAGGAGATTATCACTTGAATTAGCCCTGAGCTAATGTCTTTCAGCTTCTGTGTCATTTATCCTTCCACTTTCTTTTTCTCTCATTGTCAAACTGTTAACTTACTGGAAGCTCAAGGAAACCCACATTCATCACCTCCATTTTAAATTTGCATCAACACAAAACTAGCGAGCTTTCCTTCTTTTTCTTCTTTTTTTCTTCTATTATTTCTATTTTCCATGTTTTTCCTCCATCTTCTGTTATTTAGTACTTTTATTGCCGGCATTACTGTTTTGTTTTTTAGTTAAAAAATATCTGAATTTTGGTGATTTCCATGGTAACATTTAAATACTTCTGTACAATCCTGTACTGTAGAAGCAGAGCAGAGTTTTCTGGCACAACTTCACCAACTGCCAAGGTGTATGAAGAGTTAAAGGTTTGAAGAAGTCGACAAGCTCCAGTAACACTTGTAGTATGAAGATCAACTTTATGAACTTTATTAGACCGACGTGTTTTGGCTTGTGGCCTTCAAAATAACTATAACGATGAACCTTGATTATATTTATTAAGGTTACAGGTAACCTATTATTTCCCCTTTTAATTGAATAAATAACGTCACAACAAAAGTAGAATTTCAATTAACGTTCCACGAAATGAACTCACATTTTTTAGAAGCCAAAAATCGAACACAATCTCCCTGCAGTGTTAAAGAGAGAAAAGTTGATACACCTGTCTGGGTCATGTGTTTGATGAAAAGAAAACACATGCAGGACATTCAGATACACAGTTTCCGCAGATGGCTGTTCAACATGCGCCTTGTTTTGCTCAAGGTTTCTCCCTCTTAAAATATGTTTTTTCTTGCCACTGTAACTTTGCTAAATGTTTCTTGTGCTCAAGATGGATTAATATTAGAGAATATAACAAAGAGGTCTTCTACCTGCTCTTTTGTTAAGCGTCATGACACAACATTTGTTATGAATCGCTATAAATAAAGTTTGATTGATTGATTATGTCAACCAATCATCATATAATGATATTTAGTGAATATAAAGATCCTAAAGAGTACAACTGGGATGAAGAAAGTAGATGTCTGTGCACTTGTGATAGAAAGAGAAAAGCTACAGAAGAGCAGGGAAGAGATGGAAGAACCAGTGGTCAAACTATCTCCTGTTTATTAAATGAAACTGGCACTGAATCAGGACAGTGAAGACGGTGGGTGAGAGCAGATAGAGGGAGTTTGAGAGCAGTGTGTACAGATTAAGAGTGGTATTAATTCTGACCCATAATCTCTCTGCTTCTGTAATTGAGGTCGCACACCAGGGGACGCTGAGTTTGGAGAGAGACTGCCTCTCTGCCTTGCTAAGCTCTGAGGAGGGAGCAAACAGACATGGAAAGGAACTGATGGGACACAATCCTCCACAGACCTTCTGACAGTAGAGTTTGTGTTTGGAGACAAAGTAATGGGGACAGTCAGGGACACAGTGAGGACAACCACCTCACTGTAGTCCTACAGACAGAAAGTCTACTTACATTTAACACAGAACGAAAAAGAAGGGGATCAGAGTACAGGTTCTTAACCGTTTGGTATTTGAGATGAAAATCTGCATACTTTTTATTACAATGGACAAAGATATCAATATTTTTGTGCAGCCATAGTTTTAATTATTGCTCTGTGATCTCAGGTTGGAACCTGGAGAAGCCACTATTTGAAACGTGTTGTTCGCAGTGTTTTAAATGCATTAAACTTCAAAGTCTATCTGAACAATCCTGGCGTTCACTGTATTACTCTGATCTTGAAAGCCGTCTGCTCCTGCTCTAGCCACACTCGGATGAGTAGCACGGTTGTGCACAGGGCACCCATTGATCCTCAAATTAAAATGTATATTTAATATTTGACAGCAATGTATCACTTTTGCTTTTGGCTCCTGGGCAGGCTCAGCTTTTCTTTTTTTCTTTTTTTTTAAATAGAAGTGGATGGGGCTCCAAGGAAAAGGTTGGGAACCACTAATCAGATTCTAGACACATCTTATATCACCTTTGACTCATTTATAAAAATGTCCAGAGGGCTGAGGTTGCAGGACATTGATGTGAGATCTGACAGTTTAGTTATCTGACAGAATAACTGGACCAATCCAATAGAGATAGTTAACACTAGCTGGACCTCTTTTAAAGGAGTAATATGTAAGATATCTACTGAATTAGATCATAAAATGACCTTACTATATCATATCATCACTTTAAAATAACATGCTATGTTGAAGTGCTGGCTTCTCTGACAACAACACAGCAGTATGTCCTCTTTCTAAGTTTCGATTCTGGTCCTGAATGCTCTGTGTTTGTTTGTTTTGACAAGAGAAAGGAGGCAGTTTAAAGGCAACCCCCACACAGCTGTTTTGTACACCCCTCAGTTTTAAAAAGTAATCAGTCACTTGACCTCTCAAGGCATGTTGTCATCCAAACTTGCTTACAACTGATATTGTCAGTTTAAAATGTTAAGCCACTTAGCAACAAAAAGTCATGATCATAAACTCAATATAGAACATTGTGTGACTATTTCACAAACTGTGGTGATGTTTTTTGTTTTTTTTACAGTGGGCTGAAGCTCAGATGTTGTTTCAAAACGTTTTTTTTTTTTGTTTTTTTTAAGGTAGATTTTCCCTTCCTTACAAAATGCAAAAAGATGCCTCCCCACAGCAGTCCTTGCACCGAAGGTCAGAAGAATTTCAGTCAGAGTCTGTGTCTGACATTGACCCTCATCTTCAAACACAAACATTCAAAGACAGCTCCTGAAAACATTCAGTACATGGCTGTTAGTGCTCTTGATGAGAAAGTCTGAGACCAAGAAGCTGCAAATACAAAAAAACATATTTCTCTACTGTGGGAAAGTTGTCACATCCTATAATAGAGACCACACAACAGACAAGAAATCATCACAGGGTACTTAAACTGTCTACTTCTTAAACAGCACAACCAAACTCAGCTTGTTTGTGGTCCCGAGCCATCGATTCCTCTCCCTGCCTCTGCTCTTCAGCCTCCAAACTTCACTCCCCTATTCACTCTGTTCTTCTGCATCTGTCTGAGATCAATATTGTAATAACTAGAGAGGAGAAAGCCTCATCGTAATCAATAAGAGCAACGTATGGCTAGGCAGAGGTAGTCAGAGAGAAATCATTCTGCCTAACAGCGGAGCTGAATGTTTCTGACACCTCATTCATTACACCATTGAATAATCCATCGGCTCTGTCACAGCCGCAGAATAAGCTCCTGCGTGAGCACATCTGCAGGCACTCACAGCGGTAGGTAGGCCTACAGAGAGCTTTATATTCCCTTTGATTACACAGAAGATTCAGATGAGTTTTAGAAAATATTAATGTCTCCACAGGAGTCTGGGACGAGTCGGAATCAAGTCAAAAGTGGATGTCTCTCAGGTTTCTATAAGCTGCATGTCAACATTGGCCTTAGAAAAGATGTTAGTTGTGTTTCTTACATTACTCAGACACGTTAAATAACTTTGCTGGCCTAATTTTTTTTCTACAACATTACCAAGATGAAACATAGTCTCATCACATTTTTTAGGTTGTTCGACAAAACTGCCATCGCTGAAAGTATAAAGTCAGTGCAAAACAAGCAAGTTACTGACAACAACAATAAATGCCCATCATATCCATTTACAGTTTATTTACATGTTTGTATATGTTTTCCCCGGTACATCATTGCAGTTGCCATTATTTTGATTTGTAAGTTCTTCATTTTCCGGAGACCTCCTTCAAAACATCATGCTGCATCTCAAAGAGCTTATCTTGAAGTTTAACAAGCAGGCTCATGAAAAATCTCCCACAATACCTGCAGGTATTTCCTGCAGTTCATCAGTTCATTCAGTCTGCTCTCACAGCTAAGATGTCAACAACATGCAGGAGGTTTTAAGTTACAGCTTTCAGCTCTTAAGAGTGCGCCTTCTTCACAAGTTTATCCATTGACAGCGACATCAGTTCACTAAACTCTGACGCGTGAAAAAAAAAAATTCCTACACCTGAGTGGTTTATCACTCTGCTCCCATACCCTGCATTTCACCTGGTTCTGGTTTTCTGGGGAAAGCAGGTCACTTACTGATGATTTGATGCCATCAAATGTTAGCCTGATCCTAGGTTCAGATCAAATCATAGCAGCTGCCTGACTTCAAATGATATCACTTCACCCTGAACACAGACGCTGAGGTGGGAGGAGACGCCTCAGACACAAGATGCAAAGTCATCCGCTCAGACCCACATGTGTCTGACAGACTAAATGAAACACTTCTTAAGAACTGCTCTTGCAGAGCCTGAAGGGTCTGTCAGGAGACTTTTGTGCGCTTTAAACTCCGGGCTAAAAAAGATGTGGTGTTGAGAATTTGTACATATGACAGCTACGCAGAAAGGGAGGCTTTGATTAGATAAGGGGTCACAGCCACTGTCATAAACCGGGACCAAATGGGGTAACATGGGTCAAATACTGCAGAGGTGGAGGACACTTTAAGGAATCCAGACTATATTTAGAGTATTTAAAGCAACAGTATGTAACTTTTTCACCTTAAAATAGTAGTTATTTTTTTTAAGATTTGTTTTTGGGCATTTTGTGCCTTTATTGGAGAGATAGGACAGTAGATAGAGTTGGAAATCAGGGAGAGAGAGAGTGCACCACCAGCGCCCTGGCCAGGCTTCAGTTTTTAAAATAAATCAGTTAGCTCGTCTTTTTTTGGCACCAGTCTCTTAACATCTTTATTCTTGCTGTAAAAATTATCATTTTAATATGGCCTCTATTAGGGATTCTCGTTGTTCTGCAGCTGCACTCACATTATCAAGAGTAAGTTGTAATTCATGTCAATGAACAGAAATCTGCATTAAATGTCAGCTAACAATCCACTGTATGTTTCTTAACTCTAACTCTCTTCTTGCTTCTCAAGCTGTTTGTCAGAATGGCGACTCAAATGTCTTAACGGAAAGTCCATTATTGCCGACCTCTGGATTTACAGGAAGCCTTGCAATGTTTACCTTTGCTCCCCAAAGCTATAATGTGTTCAAGGATAGCTGACGGGTTCTTGAATGATGTATTGCTAACTTGTCTGTTGCAGCTGTTGGAAATCTATCTCTGTAATAATGTCATTTAATGCACATTTGACACAAGTGGTTTCACATGGTGCGATTGTCCCAAACTGCACTGAGCAGAGCGAAGTGCAATTGATTATCTGTTGGGGGTGTCGTAAAATCAGCTTGTACCTGTAAACAAGCTTAAACTACACAAAGAAGCAAGTCTTCTTTTTTTATACAACATCATCATCAAACCATGAAATGTGACAGAAAATGATTTTTTTTTTTCTTCCATGGAAGCCCCTGTCTTGCCCGCTGGGTGTTATTTTCTGTCTATTTCACACTAAGACAAATTCATTAAGATGTTGTGATTTATTTTGATTGAGGGTTGAAAAAATTACACCGTGACCACTATGGGAAATCAAACAGATTTAATGTGAAAACAGCAGCAATAACAGCAATTCAGGGCTGGAATTAATCCTTATATCAGCAATGCAGTGCAGCACTGACACTTTTAGAAAGTCAATTGATAAACACAGTATTTGTCTCATGAAAGTCACCGCTAGTACCCTGTCACCTCCATACTTATTGGTGATGAAATTCTGTCTTCATTGTAGAAGTGCTTACACATAGTCTGTAATCCATTTGATACTGATAGCACACAATGAATATTTGTGATGTCTTTTAACTTCTGTGACTCGTATTTAACGGTGTGACAAAGATATCTAGTGAAAATAAAGGTTGAATGGATTAACCCACCCATAGAATAACCATGTCAGCAGTTTTTAATTGAACAAATTCACTTATCTTTTTTGTTATCCTGAGATGGAAAACATATTGCTTTTCATTTTACTCTAGTCTATCTTACTGTAAGTCATATATTTGTCCCTCTTTTATTGTCAAAAATGACTACAACACCTACAGGAGTAACAATGAAAATGCAGATTAACTGAATCTGCTGCTGGCTAACAACTGCCTGCTGGCTGTAGCTAACACTAGCCTGAGGCACATTGCACATAAATGTAGCTTACTCTTAGCTCATGATGCTGATTGCAGCTTGGTCTGCATGACTTCTTCTTCACTGTCTGCCACTTTATTCCCATTATCCTCCGCGTTTGAATAATCATTGCTGGAGTTGGAAGTCTGTGATCGCCACCACCTTCTCTCATCAATAGCAAAAGCAACATGGCCTATAATCAGTTAATTAGCACATTCATATTGTATTTCTCATTTAAATTTGACCCTTTATGTCCTGACAATGACACCTGTTAACTATAATCTGATGAGAGCAGATTTTTTTCCAAAATTTCAAAGGTAAACCATTACACTATTTTATGATTAAATAGTGAGTTCATGCAGAATAGAGGTCACTAGGCCCCTGGTCTCTTCTGTCATCCAGCTGAACTTCATCTTTGGCAGGTTCAACATGATTGACCCCAGGGGAGACTGGACTGGCCCTCCCCTCAGCAGACAGGAGTAGGATGGTCTTCATCGTTTCACACTCTCTGACTGGGAGCTCAGGGAATGTGCAGCACAGAGGGGGGGGGGGGGGGGATGCATTGACACAGCCACTCCAGCTGTTTTCAGGACCACGGATTCCTCCTTGAGGGCAGCAGGTGACTGAACACCATAAAATGTGATTTTCGAGGCAATTCGAAAATTGGGCTCTATATATGCAAAGGCGTCCTTTCTTATTTTTCCTTAGTTAGAACAGTGTTGTTTATGATCTTGTTTCCAATCTGCACCAGAATCAAAACCTAGGAGGACATACTTGCTGCTGTATTATTATCAGAGAAGCCAGCACTTCGATGTAGCATCACATTTTCTTAATGTCTTACGATATAGTAAGGTCATTTTATGATTTACTTCAGTAGATATCTTACATATTGCTCCTTTAACTTTTATTATTTGGGATATTTTTGCCTCATTTATCTGCTGCTTAATTAAACCTGAAGTAACTCTGATCAGGTTCTCACAACTCTCTCTTTCCTCCCTTATCTGAAATAACTCAGTTCTGTTAGCTTTACTGTAGCTCAGCATTTAGCATCTTTGCTCTCCTGCTCATTGTGTCACGTGTTTTCCTACTCCTCTGCCTCCCACAGTGACAGTGGTACACATTATTAATGTAGTTCTAATGCTGAAATTAAAAATGGAGATCAGGGTCTGTAGCTAGCCAGTCACATGATTCACATTTATATTTTATTGGTTCATTTTATGCTCAGTTGAAAGATACACCTCTCTCTTCTAAATTTAAAAAACCTTCTATAAGTCTGCACACTTCTTAAGGAAGGTATTAAACATTGATTTAATTTTCTCCCGTGATTACTATCATTGGATTACACAGCAAAAGAAGTTGTAGTCCCCAAGATCAGGATACAACATGTATACTTTATTAGACAGCGAGGAGAAAGTGAGTAAAAGAGAGAATTTAAGTGGTATGTGTTTTGAGGTTCACATTCTGGATTAACTTCATTAGTTTGCACCTGGTTGACTGCTCCTTTGACTTATTCCCTTTCCTCTTCTTTACATTAGTGTCAATTCATCTAACTACAGAAAAAGCCATTTATTTTGTTCTCTGCATCCGTGCAAGTGTGATTTAAGAGCTCCTGACAGAGCAAGTGACAGGATGACAGTTTTGTGGAAAGGAGTGGAAAGGCAGTGAGAGATTCTTCTGGACAGCTTCATATGACTTGTTATTCCTCTAATGCATAATGATTCTGAAGCTGTTTACTCTCCTGCTCTTTAATTGGCACCACCGCTCATGTAGATGTGCAATGATTTACAATAAGGATCAAGAATGCAAATAGGGTAAAATGGGGACATGTTTCAAAAGCCGCAGAGTTCCCCTGACTCCTCGTCACAGATTACAACGCTGAAAATTCATTACAGTTAAAAGCCAAGTGTGCAAATTTTTGAGTGTTATAAACATTGACTTTCTCACGCAGCAGTAATGTATGACTGTCTCTGTAGACATGGGAAATACAATATTTTCAAGCAGGAGTCAATCAAACATTCTCAAGGTTTCAGGAGACGCCCTGCTGGCCCGGCTCTGTTACCTTGCAAACAGCGGAGAAACCTCAATCCACCATAGAGATGAAATAAGTCTGAGGAAAGAGAAAATTACAGAGAGCAGCTGTGACTTGGCCCAAAAAAAAAATTGTGAAGAAGACGTACAAATAATACAGCAGCAACCAGGCCAGCGAATACAGACATATGGCAACATCTCAAGGCAAAGCAAAAATGAGAAGAGGAAATATGAGAGCAAGTACGCCAAAGAAAAATGATGCAATAAAGCTCCGACACCACAGAGAGAGATGGAAGGAGGGAAAAGAAGAAGATGGATGGACGGAGGGTGAAATAAACTGGAAATGAGTGGAAAAACTGTTTTTAAAAAAGCAGCTGCAGCTGTTCATATCCATGCATTTACAGAAGACAGAGACATGGAGCAATAGGGGAAGAGAGGTGGAGGAAGCGGAGTGGGTCGGGTGGATGGGTGGGTGGCCATCAGCGCACGAGCCTGAAGCGATGAAACATTACGACGGGATAATGAAGATGGTTCTGCTCGGTCACACTCCACATTAGCCCAGAGTCAGGCCGACCCCAAAGTGTCAACAAGTTAATAGACTGGGTATCAGTGACTCTTTCACACTGCTGCTCTCCACCACAAACACACATTATTTACAGGAGTTCTGTGGATATAATAACATGTATACCTCTTCATGGGAAATAATAACCACTGCAGCCTGAGGTACTGCTTCATGTGAGCTTTAATGGGTGTAGATAGTTGATTGGCATATGGAGGGTGGGACTGTGCTGGTATGAAGACACTATGTAATGGTTTATTGTGCAGTCAGAAGACAAAGGCAGAGACGCATCAACTGTAAATTCAGAAGCTTTGTCTGTAAAAAAAAAACTTGACAGAAGATTTAACAAATGGACAAATGATTAGTCAGTCGTAGCCACATTGTGACGGCCGGTATGAAAGATTAGCATGATATCATTTTTAACACGCCAGAATTATGTTCAAAATGATTGCATAAACATTTCACAGTGCCATTAATTGAAAGAAGGTGACAAAAATCAAACACATGCAGAGTAGTCAACACTACACAGGAACACTGGCTAACTTCTCTCCCTTGGCATTATAACGTTGCTAAGTCCTGTATTTACAAAGTAACCTTTGAAAATCTATGTGGGATCTCACTGAGTAATATGACCTTTAAAAATCCAACCATAATAATGCTGCAGGACTTGCAGGTCTCCTTCTTCCTCGACTAAAACATCTTGTAAACCAAAACAGCATTCTAGTTGCTCCATTTACAGTCAATTGCTGCCAAAGCCAGGCCCACACTAAAATATAAATAGTGACAGTATATATAGTAAAATCGTAACAGATGCTGAAAATGTAAGAGACCAAACATATGACAAAATTAATAATAGATTAAATAAGGTTGTTCTTATAGTGTGTTGAGAGCAACGATTTGAACAAAACACAACACAACACAACACATGGATTCGACTGACCAACAACCAAAAAACTGTAAATCTAACAAAATGTCTTTGGTCAAATCCAACATGGCGGACAATGAGCAGGAAGAATTTGCGATAGGCAATATTTTACTGAAAATGTATGAAGAAAAATGAAAAACTATGGATCAAGCCGAGCAGACGAAATGGGCTGTGCATATTACAGCGCAAGATGGAGGGGAGTAAAAATTGATTTGCTCTGTGTGCTTCCCAATTGGCTATTGTTTCATTCACGTGACAATCAACAGAGTGATCGTCTGTCCTCAGTTTTACCCCCAAAGCTTTGAAGGTAAGACTCTGATGGGCGAACCTAGAAATCTCAATTGCACTTGTAACGCTAACTGAGTGGAACTATTTTAGCCTAAATTAAAACGTTCTCCGATGCATGAGGAGAGAATCCTTACTACAGTGATGACGCCAACAACGACTAGTCGAATACTCGAGTCGTAGCCATCCCGCTTGAATACATTAATTGCACCTTTTTTTTGGCTTCAACACTTCAGACACAACACAACAAACACATGAAAAATATTTGATTTGTGAATCCAGAATGGATCCTTATGTAGGAACAGTCAGTTCTGTCCATCTAGGTAACATTTGACAAAATGCTGTAATATGTCATGCTATTATATCAAAATCCTTCCTGAGTGTATTTAGTGTGTAAGCACAATTTGTAGAAATCTCTGCAGTAAACATTCAGAGGAGGCAGCCATAAACAAACCAAGCATCTCAAAGTTTTTATGGAAGCTAAATTAAATCGAGGGGGAGCTCTTTAGGACAATTTGCAACCCTCTATCTCAAGTAATTAGGTAAGATGGGATTGACAGCAGCACAGAGTAGATGCAGAGATGTGACAGGCAGCCAGATGCTCTCCAGAGAGCTACACCCAGTGCTCCTAATGCACCGACTGGTAGATAACTTTACACATCAGCCATGATTATGTTACTTATTAATTCAATCAGTCAGCTCCGGCTGGCTGCTCTTTTATTAGTGCACTCTTTTACTAATTTACTCTACAAAGGCAGATGTGAGTGATGCAAGCGACGGGAAAGCAAAAAGAGGGGAAGACAGAAAGAGAGAGGAGACAGAGCAGAACTTTGGCAAACTCTGCAGTAATTGCCACGAGTTGTTTAAAAAGGGTTTTTGAGGATAAAAAATTGATCCATAGATCTATAAACTCAAGATCTGACTGGAGATCTGAGCTGTCCCTGAGATAACCTTTGACCAGGAAAAATACTTGAAAAAAATGGGACACTATGTTTTAGCTCTTACATCTTTGACAGTCAGAAACGTGACTCAATGATGGTAGGTATCAGAGGTGCAGCAGGTTTCTAAGAACTCAGCTTCATTGTGTCTTGAAGAGACCAAACACATTGTCTGAAAACCATTTAAGACCCGTCTGGGATTTCCTATTTTTTCTGCCCTATTTTAAGGTTAAGATTTCAGTTAGAATCTCCTTGAATTATTGGTGATGTCACACTAAAAGGCTGATGCCATCCTGAAGTTTAAAGGAATAGTTTTTTTTAACTTTTTTTAAGTTGAAATGTATCGTTTGAACATCAACATGAACAACCGATATCAGGGCTGCTGACAGGCATCGGCCCAACTTCAACAAATGTAGCATGCAACGATGACTATAGGCCTACTGATGTGCATAATATGTTGTGTGTGACATTGATTTAAAGTTGGCAAGTATACCTACTGATTCAGTGAAGATGTTTTTCAATGGGCAGAGGATATCACCTGTTGGACTAACTTTAGTTTGTTTGAATGGTAGAACGTAATGTCGGCAGTGTGGGAGTCCTATGTCTCTGGGGAAAGATCAGCCATATGCTGTTTAGAAGACACACAGTGATATCTGAATTAATGTTAGCTTCTAACATAGGAAGTGTCTTGGCCAGCACACACTGCATTTAAACTTCACTGAGGAGGTCACGGGTGATTCTTGCTTCTGTTTTTCAGACAGTTCAAGCTAAAGTGTGCTGTTCACCGTATGGATTACAACGAATTCTGTTGAAAGATAATGAACTCAGAGAGTAATGGCTAGCTTCGCTTAGCCTTAACATTATCACAACACCCCCAGCAATGCAACTCCTAGTCTGAAATAATGAGAAATTTAGTCCAGCTGTACTCTTTCTTAAGAGCACTACTTCATCAAACCAGCATGAAAGCTAGCGCTAAAAGGAATGACACAACTTACCTAACAAGCGCATAAGTTTTCCCTTCTCTCTTGGTCAGCTGTGTTTTCTGGTTCAAAAGAGGTCCCATCTTGCCTTCTTTGTATTTCCTTTTCTGATTATCTCTTTTATTTACCGCTGATCCGAACAAGTATCTGACTGAACAGCTGATTTGACACCATGCGCTGCACGCGGCAGAATTCAGGGTCGACGGAGGATTAGGGCCACGTTTTTTTTTATTTTGAGATTAAAGTCGTAAATTTACGAGATTAAAGTCATAAATTTACGAGAAATTTGAGACAAGCCTTTGCAAAATGATGAAAGTAGAACTCTTAAAGTATTTTCCTCTGCAGACAACTTCCTCCAAGTCAGTGTGGTTCTTTCTTCAGTTTCTTGCAGTATCTTTTCAGGGTGCTGATATTTTATGACAATGTGAAGATGATGTGCCAAAAGCATGTGTAGTTTCATATCTGCATAAGTAAAGCCCCAACACAATTATTTGTGTCTGTTATCGGTCTGCCTTGTTAAAGTGTCTCATGTGCAGAGCCAGTTTGTGTCATGTCATTTTACAGATAAACAAGGTCTTGCAAGTTGAAGTGAAAACTTCTCTTGAGCGAACTGTTTTTACCGACTACACAAGGAAGTAGCCTATTTCCTCATTAGTGAAACCTTTAGGACAAGATGCTCCATGTTTGTCATTTGAGAACAGGATGCTGCTGCTCTTCTGATATTGACTAAAATAACAAATAATAATAATAAAATAATAAAGACTCATCATTCATCATTTGATGAACTGGTCTCAAACTCGTTAATTTACAAGATTAAACTCGTAAATTTACGAGTTTTTTCTCTTAAATTTACGACTTTAATCTTGTAAATTTACGACTTTAATCTCAAAATGTATTTTTTTTTTTTTACGTGGTCCTAATCCTCCGTCATAGGGATGAAAATATTCAAAGCTTAAACTTAAACTGAGATGTTTTTATATGTCGAACTTCTCTGAGTGGCTGAAGTAGCATTTGCTTTTGTCGTGACTCAACAGTATGCTGCACAGCTTAGGTTTGGTGTAAACTAAACCTTTGGCTTTTCCAAACGCAGATTGTAGCATAATGTATCCTAATTTTTGGAGCCATGATCTGTATTTAACTGTTTGTTTTATTAATATACCTTTTACGTTTTATCGCAGTTGGCACTCAGCTAACAGGACCCTATTTCAGAAAGCAGGCTCAACAATTCTGTCAATCCACTCTGAGCAGGTTCACTCAGAGTTCAGCTCGTGCACCATGACAAGTCCACATTAATGGAGCCCAGATGCTACGATTCACCATGGCAACAGGTGACAAAATGAGGTCATACCCTTCTCGATCTAGAAATCCTCATGCTGATGTACAGCGAGTATGAATAATAGGCTATAGCCTAGGCTTCACACACATGCGCACACACACAAACACACACAAACACATGTATATTGCATATATGCTGTCTTCCTCTTCAACTTTAATCCCGCTGTCAATTTGCCAGGGAAAACTGTCTAGAGGCAATTTGTTATTCAAATAATATTTGCTCCAGCAACTGGATAATGGTATCGGGTGAGTCAGGACGATGGTATATTGCTGTATTGATATTTTTTCCCACCCCTAAAATGTACAAATGTACAAACCTTGAAAAGACAGCGAGAAAATAATTGTTTCTGCGTCTTCTCTCTTTTGTCATCCTTTCTGCTGGGATTGCTTATTTGAATGACGGGTGCTATTCAAATTATATCACTGTTAAATATATCGCCATTCTCTGCCCACATGAACAGTCAGTAGTGAAAATGACTTGAATTAAACTGAAAACAAAAGCTTTGTCACATCCTGTCAGTTGAGTGCGATACAATAGGAAAACACATCACAACCTCAGAAAGTACATACAGGAAGGATATAACCCCTAAAATGTGTAAGCCCAGTAATGACGAGGAAAGCAGCCGCAATTTTTTGTGTCTATGTAAAAATATATAAAAAATGTCAATGAAAATAATGTATTCCATCAAAACTGTTAGTGAAAATCAGAAGAGTATCCAGCGTTTTGAAATCTGTTTTTGAGTCATCTGAATGAATCTTTTGTGCTTATTCACATCAAGTTTTAATTATTCTGCTTAGTTTTTAATTAGTTGAGTTCCAAGGACTCTGACTGTATGTAGGAGCAGGAAACAAAGACTATAATACAAAGAGAAAAGAGAGGAAGAGATATGTTTTGCTTTCTAATATGATGTAGCTTCCTCTGCTCGTGAAAGCTCAAAGTGTTTCGGAGGATAACGTATAGGGAGCAGTGAGAATCAAAGGGAGAAGCATAATGGGGACTCAGCCGCTCGCCTCTCTTCAAACCTCGAAGAGGCCTTCAGCATGTTGCTTCTTCTGGGCCTTGATCTCAAAAACGAGCTATTCACTGTGTGCAGTTCAGTATACTTTCACACATTGAGATGTGTGATGTCTGTATGTCAGAGGGTTCATCAAAAAGCGTCCGGATCCAGAAAAAAGCCAGCATGTACACTGTTCCACTCCTTTAAAGGAGCAGACGGGAAGCATCACTGGTCGACATGAGCCTCTGCTCCTGTGTTATGTTTTGTCCATTGAGGCATGTCATCTGTGGCCTGTCATTCAGGAGCTCAAAAGGCAGATTAGTGTGGTTAATGTTACCAAACACCATAATGGCGCTCAGCGTGGGAACCTTCCATTGAAGAGGCAGTTCACAAAAGGAGGCAGTGGCTTCTAGCAGGATGTGGACATTGCTTTCAACTATAGAAATCAACTAGTATGGAGTGTGCGAGTACCTCAGACAATCTAAAAAAGATTGAAAACTGAAGTCAAAACATTTGGAGCGCCCCCTAATGACTAGCTGCAGTATAGGTCATAAGCTCCGCCTCCTCCATTGTTAACAGATGGGTCAAACTGGAAAATCACATCAAATACATTTTCTAAAGCACGGTTTCTATCTTTATAGTTAGTTGTTAATGTGCTGATTTATGTCCAAGTGTCCTCCTTTCAAATGAGTTAAGATTTAATGTGCCATTTGATGCTAAAAAAGGGCATGCCATGATTAACAGCTATGTTGACAGACACGGCTCCTGCTGTGCTGCGTGCACCGGATTAGCAGAGTGGAGTAGGAAAGTGATAGAAAACTTACAAACACTAGCTCAAAAATCAATATACTCTCTGTAACTTTCACAAGAATCTGTTCTTTTAAGGACTTTGCCTACCTGTGGGATATTTGCTGTTTCATCAGTAGATTAAATGTGTGTTTTTGTTAGCGAAAGGGTTATAGGGGTATGAACTGACTAACAAACAACATTAAAATGTGCTTCAGAGGAAATGGAAATTTTAAAAAGTGTAAATGAAATAAAGCAAACTAATGACCAAAAACTATAAAAAAAAAATAAAAATAAAAATAAAAACCTTGTGTCCAACAGATGGCTGAGATATGTTACAGGCCTCATGTGGATCATAACTCATTGATGTGTTTGGACTGAGCGTAAGTGGACAATGTGGACAACTTTGATATTGACCCACTGGGAGGTCAGTGAGGTTTAAGAGTTGAACGGGTGCCAATTTGATGAAGTCCAAATCTTTTACCTCACTGTTTATTTTCTGGGCTTCAGGTAATTGGTCTGAAAACTGTGTGCACCTTGTCAGAGCTGTATAAGATTGTTTTGTTTTTTTCAACCTATTGTGACATGTTGATGTTTGTATTGATCTAGATGCCATCATCATTATCATCTCTGTCCAAGCTGTTGCCAAGAGACTATTTTAAATATTGATCAAACGTTCCTGTTAATTAATTTTTGGTGTCCAGCCCATGAAAAATGTAATTGCTGAGTCACAATAGCAGACGAGATGAAAAAGGTGCTGATCTCTTTCATTAATTACCTGAGAGCGTTTTTAGTCGTGGGAACAGAGAACATGTAGTCCTGCTATAAATTAGTAATGTCTCTCCTGGGTTTGGTGCAGGAAAGAGAATTGATACCAGAATTCATGTATAAAGTTGTGAATCATGAAATATTTAACCGTGTATTTACATAGCCTCTGGTGTAGCACCCCATCATCATCTTCCCCACTCTGTGCTGCCTTTTCTGACCTGACTTACATCTTTTTATAATGATGTAGTACTGGTTTAGACACTTCTCATTTCATCTGTGTATCATTGTCGACAAGGGAACATATGAAGTCATTAAAGAGCCAAATTCTTATTTTTTTCTCTCTTATAAATATAAGAAATGATGTTATATTTGGTTTAAATCAAGAGTAACTCAGACTGACTCAGACTAATTTGTTGTCACCAGCTGGCTGCATCAGTGCAGCCACAATCCATATTGCTCAAAGACCAGGAGTTAGAGAGGTATCACATTACAATAAATAGTAAGCGAAGTGTGAGAGCATATCGCTGACAGAGATTTTCCATATGAATTAGTTTGTTACATGTTCCCAGTGTCCTATGAAGTTGGATTTTGAGTTGGAGTTGGAGGGTTGGGGGGTTTGGATGTAACACAAGATTTATTGTGTCTGCTCTCACTCCTCACAGCACCTGTCCCAAAAGGCAAATTAATCCCACAACTAAAACATTTCTCTCCCTCCCCCACTGTGCAGGGACATGACACATCTGTCCCAGCAATTATCCACGGTCTGACGTGTTCCTGGGACACATCACACGACACCTTTACATGGGGGATGAGGTTAATGCAGCACTGTGTCTGACTGACAGAACGACTTAGAAAAGAAGTTGTTTTTTTTCTGTCCCTCTCTTCTTCTCCTCTCTCCTCATATAACCTCAATCAAAACATGTTTTCATGGTAAAAAAAGATGAGCAGAAAAATGTCAGCTTTCCCTGCAGGAAGCAACCTCACTAAAAGTCAATTTAAGTTGGAAAGGAAAGAGTCTTAAGACATTCTGTTTGCCTCACTATCATGTACTCATATTCTGCTTCACTGTAGTGCTATAACCCTCTATATTTCAAAAGAAATAAATGAACTTTTTCTTGCACTACATTTCCTGAAAGCTATCGGTTCTGCTTACTTTACAGTTGAACATGCTTATTGGAAAGGGAAAAAGCTCTAGCTTTACTAATCTACCAAACTGTATACAAATGACCAAACAGCTGTAACATTCAAATACAGCCTACACACTGATGCTTCAGCATGAATAGTTTAAAAATGCATGTTAAAGTAAATCATCCACATGTTTTTAATTTAAAGCCTTTTAAAACCCACTTCCACATCCATGTTATCAATGGTTCTGTGCATAAATGTAAACAAATAATAAGTAGAAGAAATTACTTGAGCATGGTTACAAACAATCGAAATGTGATTGTGTCTGCCAACCCAGTGTGGAGAACTGGTCTTCACTGCTAGCTGGCATGTCACATATTATGAATATTTATATTTACTCCGATTTTTGTGGATGCTTGTGCAGACTTTTAACTTTAACAGAACAAAAGCTCCTGTCAGGAACTTTTGGGTTTGTGTCGACAAAAGTTTGGCGATCTCCCCATGTGGACAAATCATGACGCCTTATTTCTTTGATGGTTTTGTCTTGTACATGTGTAAGGAGTATTTTTTTACCTAAAGATCTCATTCTACTGGTTTTCATTGTCAAATGTATCACTCATTCTTTGCGGTGGAAAATGTAAACACAGGGCTGTTTTGTCAGTGTGCAGTGAATCACTTCATTTGACATCTTTCCCTCATAGGAATGATTAGCCTCGACAACTTTGCTTTTTTTAAGCTCACAGAGGAATCAGTATTAACTTCAGTGTGTTTCATAACCATCTCGCAACTCCTCACAGGACCTTCAATTATTTAAAGACAGATTCATAGGCTTTAGGTATGATCAGCTGATATACTTTTTGTTCTGAATCTCAACATTGTATCATCGGAACGCTGAGTTTCGTGAATAGTTCTGACTGAGTCACCTACTACACTACGATTTTTATAATAACACAAATGAATTCCCACTGTAAAGCCATAAACACACTCCAGACCAGTGTGTGCGTCATGTCTCTGTGTAGGCTGTGTGGTGCAGAGCCCAGTGCTCAGGTGGTGGCTGCCCTGATGAGACATGGCTCTCGGCTGTTCTCAGTCCAACTAAACAACATCATCAGCAGCCAATCACAGGGTCCGGAGCCCGGCCCTGAAGATCAAAACCACAGGGACTGGGCATGCCTGCAAAGCCGCTTTTTCACGCTTACTTACACAAACAGATGCACAGAAATGTTTGCTTTGAGGGGGAAATATTGCTTTATATCTTCTTCTTTCCCCCTGAAATATGACTTAAATTGCTTCAGACATTTTGACTGATATTTTCATTTGCGGCAAAAATAAGTAATTGTAATAGAGTGGAAAAGTAACAGCTTCTGAGCTAGTGTCTGTCTCAGGATGAGCATGTATTTTGGAGTTCAGAACATATAAAAAGCTGTTCACACTAAGCTCAATTGAACCTTTGATCTCTACCTTTTGAAGAGATAAATCCAGCCATATTCACTTTTATTATTTACACACATAGAGAATCTAAACTCATTGCCATGCTTCACATGCACAACATTTTCCCCTTTTCAGAGCAGCTTGTTGAATGAATCCCAAGGTGAAAGCTTGTACAGACCCACTAAAAAAAATAAATAATAATCAACCACATTGTTGGCATATTTTCCCTTTCAATTACACAGCTGTCATAAAAAATTCTGTCTCAGCAGCTCTGCCAGGTATGGACCTGCGGGATATGTGTGTATGTGGGGGATATTTAAGTGAAGAACTGGAGGCGAGGAGAGAAACAGAGATCAGAAATGTCCAACTGTGGATGTGCAGGGGGCTGAGGAAGACACAGAAATGAAATGGGGAAAAAAACTCTGAGTGAAAGGGATGGACTTTACAGTATGTCCGGTCCCTGCACCTCTTTCTACCTGCTCAGTGAGCCATGTGTTTGGCCTTGTACACCACAGTGCTACTTGATTACTTTGTCAGTCTTCTTAAGTGGCTTTTGCTCCGCGGAGAAAAAAAAGGAGACATGTACGACAGAGGATGTCCAGCACAGAGGAGGAAGAGCAGGGGGAGTGAGAGGAGACGCTGCATCCAAATGAAGGGACATTATATTCTGCTGTCGAGGGAGTGAATAATGGAGCATCATCAGACACGTCAGGCTTTCTGAAGAGCTGGATTTTATGTGCTGTATCAAATCAAACAAACAGAACCTTTTGGCGTCATGTAACACGTCTATGGAGGGGACCTGATCTCCCTCTGCTGAGAACTTCTCCTTAAGAAGAGCTAAGGGACCAGAGCCAGTTCATTTCTTATAACAAACTCCCACATCAGTTCTTTGGATGGAATTCAAGTGATAAAGAATTCAATTTAAAATAAATTACTTGCAAGTTTGCTTTCAAAGATATTAGGGAAAAAAATGATCGTAGATCTCTTCACGGAAAACAGATTATTGGAATGAAGCTTTCTTTTCCTGTAATGAATTGATCTCAATGATTTGATCTTATCAAGTTTTAAAAGTTTTTATGAACAGTCTGTTTACAGTCATACACTTCAGTTTGTATTATCTTCCTGCTGCCCTAAGTGAATTCAGCTAGACAGTGGCACCCTTTGGTAAGCTTTGGTACTACTTCATACAACTCATCCCCACTGGCTAAAACCTCTTCTAACTGCGTACTTCAAAATGTCAAGGTTAAAATGAAATGAGTCACTTTGAATAACCTCTGTAAAACCTTTTGTGGGAGATTTTAAATAGTTAAAACTGAACAAAACACGTATAGGAATTTGGAGAACATTTTTAGAGCACAGAACTTAATTTATTCATTTGTTTAATAGAGATTGATCCTAGCATTTATTTGAGGTCTTATTACCCTGATACATTTGTTCTATGAAGATGTGTATGCTTAAACAAAGCACTACATTCAATGAAGAACATAGGAAGGTACTGACTTTCCTTTTTCTTGTGGTATAACCTTGGGAAAATGTTCTTGTTTTCAAAGGTTCTTAATGTTTCCTGGAGGATTTCTTTTCTCCATCATACAAGAACAGATCTAACACCAGCGTTATATGCTGTGACTGATTGTTTTCCTGAAACAATGTCAAGGTCTTACACATTACTTTAGCTGAATAACCATTAATAAATACAAATACAGAACCCAGGCTAGATTGAACATTAGCTTATTGATCCTGCTTGACCCAGTTGGATTTATTTTACTCCTATTAATATATGAGCAACTAAGGGATACGGCAACACTCTTCTGCATAAAGTTTGCAAGTGAAAAATGCTTTTTGGTGTCTTTGACCCCTGTGTGGAAAAAAAGCTGAGGCACTACTGGTCCTTTTCAAGCTTTCTCTTTGACCAAAGTGCATTAAGCAGTTGTTATTGAGGCTTTGGTTTCAGCTCGGGGGATGAACACCTGTTTGACTACTGTTTCAAGGACACGTGCTACTCAAAGATTTATTGTTTCCATTACTTACACACGTTCCCATTGAGCCTTTGGAAGTCGTGCCTTTGAACTTTCTCTCACTCACAACTTTTGAATTTAAGATAATCATAGTCTGACATGTCTTAATCTCAATAAATGCGATGTTAATTTATGCACCTGCTATCTCAAATGTATTAAATACCCATTAAGGGAAAATGTAAGAATCTGAGAATATAACACATAAAGAAGCTTTGTTTCTGTGCATTGTGGTGTAAAAGCGGATGCGTCTGATTTTGACGGTCAGATGCATGATGAGCAATGTTAGCTCTGCACCAGTGAAGCAGGACCGAGCACACGGCGACAGTGACAGGAGTAGGGCAGGCAATCAAAAAAAGACACATTTCTGGCACAAGAAAAGGACAAAATGCTATTGCTCTTTTAAATCTCACTCCTGAGCTCGATATTGATTCAAAAAAGGAACTTTTGTTTCTATGAAAGCAAATGCAAATAATATTGACAGAATAGGGGTTTGGCAGGACACGCAGCGAATGAACCTTTCTAAAGAACCTAACGTCTGGAAATGCTCGAACGAACATTGTGTATTCAACTGCATTACCTACAAAAATGTGCTGTGATTACAGGAACTGATGCAATTTTTTGGCAATGCTTTTAAAACAAGGTGAAACACTAAGAAATCTAGCAGAAGAGCAGGGGATGTCTAAATTAGTTATGTGAGGCCAGATATGTTGTCATTTTATTTTCATCTAGGTTTTCCCTCCTGAAAGGTTGCACAAAGTGTTTCTCTGTACAGTAGATCAAAGCCAAGCAAGGGCAACTCCACCCAGTCCCTTACAGAGCCATGTAGACAGGTTTGGGGTCTTACTCAACAGCTGAGCTCAACAAAGAGAGGTCTAAAAATAGACCACCCGGTAGGATTTTTTTGCAACTGTAAATAGTAGCAGGGACATTAAAGAGGTCACTAGCAAGAATTTGGAAACTCAGGAGTCATGTTATTACTGTGCAGCCAGTGGTGTAGTGAAGGGCATACGCAGGTATATGGAGTATACCCACTTAATGTTCTGTCTTCAGAGGGTATACCCACTTCTAAATCTCCTCTAATTCAAACCATGGATTGATTGAGTATATTCAGTAGGATGCTGCATTTTTTTTCTTAAAGGATGGTGAAGGGACGACCCTCCCTACTCTGTTTCTCATTTGCAAGTACACACTAACTAAATATACAAGAGGTTGTTTTTCCTCTGCTGGATGGGACACTTAAAAAAACATTGTGGGGAAAAATTAGGAGTATACCCACTTTTTCAGTCACCACTACACCACTGTGTGCAGCTCTAAAAAAACTTTTCACACCAATGGGAAACTATGTGCACAGAAAACCAAGAGCTGAGTGAGCCTATAGGCTAGTTACACAGAAGAAGTCAAAGGTCCACAATACAAGAAAATGCATGAACTGGACTAGAAGATGCAATATAAAGATTTGATTCAGCAGTGAATCACACATTGCTTTGTTCTTTAGTTAGTCATTTTAACTCAGACATTTTTGGGTGTAACCTGAAAATCTTGCTCCAGTGCAGGGTTAAGCTCTGGACTAGTGGTGAGGATATCTCATATTTGAAGTTTTGAGTATAAAGAAACTGTAAGCTCTGAGCTGTCAGAGCAATAAACCCCAAGTGAACAGAGATCTCAGCCAAAGGCATAATATAGAGCACACAGTACAGATGATGTTGTGATGTCTTTATTCAGTGTATGCTTACATGTGATGAATACAAAGCAGTACTGCTGTTTGATATTCAAATTGGAGAACGGATCAAAAACATAGCCTTATATTGCAGTGTGCATACAAAGTAATTGTATTTTAACAAACAAATACACCTTTTAGGTCCATAATATTTCAAATGCATCCCTTCATTGTTCTTCTGTTATTCCAGTGTTTGTTTCAGTTAGATCATGTGCAACAAAACAACTACAACTCCTGGGGGCTACGCTGACAAAGCTGATAACTCTTTGAGGATGAACCACTAATTATTCTTTTGCAAACATTGAGAAATGTTATTAATTCTATTGTATGAAATTGGCTGGAAGAGATGTAAGCTGGAAGAGATTATTTCTGTCATTGCTTACCATAGACTGCAAATTAGGCAATTGCTTACTGAAAAAAAAATGCAATGTTGTTTAGAGCTCTTTTTCCTGTCCTTTAATTTAATTTTTTTTTTCCGTGAAATTTCAATATTTTTTAGAGCTCTTTGTCCTGCCCTTTATTTTAATGTTATCTATTTTAATAGGTATGACTGCAAATGCATGTTTTTTTCCGAAAATATTTACACTGTATTATTTTTGTAATAATAACACGGCTGTGTCCGAAAAGACAAACTATTCCACAGTCCTCCACAGTGAGAACTGATTCTCCAGCTTTTGTTTCTACTATTTCGAAAGCTCAGAGGGAAAAAGAAGTGACGCAATTCATAGGGGGCGGGACTACCGCCTTGTAACGCGTGTATTCAGCCAATAGCAGACCTGCTTGATAAAATATGAAAATGGCGGCTCTCTGTGCTGAGTTTGGGGACCTGGCACAAATCAAGAAACAGCTAATATCTGTGATATCGCTCTGTAAAGAAAGAGGACTTTTACACAGCGCAAAGTGGTGAGATTTACTCGAGTGCGCTTTTCCATAAGCTGACCGGCTTTTTTGTTCTGTTGCCATAGTAACCAGAGGGTGGTTGACGTTAGTTACCGGTCTGTTAGCAACAAGGTGCGTTAGCTGTTGACAAGTCTCATTATGTGACAACAGATAATTAAAACGAGTTACTGTAAACATTAGATGTGTGATAACTACCTCGTTTTTCACACAGAAAGTCAACTGCAACACAGGACTAAGTCTCTGTGTGCTGCTACGATATGTAATGTTGGTATTTATGTAGCTACTTTGTGAAATGAGATGAATAGTGAAGTTACAGACGGTGTTTTTAAGGTTACATGCATACTTACTAGGCTTAATCCACATTAATTGTTTATTAGTAGGCCTATTGGAATGAAAACATTATTTGTTTTTCTCCTTACCCCACTGGTGAAACCTGAAGTGGTGGCTCAGATGCCCCCTCACAGTGACCCTGACTGAAAGGTGTGCACAGGTGTGACAGATGCTCTCTTGTGTTTCTCTTTCAGGGCTTCTGAATTGGCTTTCTCGCTGGACCCTCTTCCCAAGGACAAGTTACCTGCCTCACCTCCTTTTACAGAGGTTTGTATGCTTTTTGTTTGATAAATGACGACTTATAAGATGGTTTCTATATTGATTAGAGCTCTCAAGAACTGCCGTCAATGTTGTGCTTTGCCTCTGGTCACTTCCTGTCAGCACCTGTGTGTCCAATCAGACTCAAAGCTGATCGTTTGCTCTTACTGACATTGTTCCCTTTTTCTAGATCCTTGCTTGTGTTGTTCTTACTCTCTGATGTACGTCGCTTTGGATAAAAGCGTCTGCTAAGTGAATTGTAGAATTGTAGACTTGTATGCTGCCAGGCCCGAGGCTCTCCTGTGTCTTATTGTTGTCTATATTTTCGTCCAGTTCAATTTAATAAGTTTAGCTTTAGAGTTCAATTAATAAGATATCATACTGTTTAGTAGTGTATGTGTACAAACAATTCTTTGCTAGTCTCTTTGTTAAAATGAAGTTGAATGGAGATGTACACTGAGTAAAATGTTCAATCTGAGTTTATCACCTGAAACAGATGATGATTGCTGTTCAGTTTTGAGAAAAGTTAACTCAAGCAACATTTTGATGTTAAATTGTTGGGAATTATTTCAGCAATTATATTAACTTGCAAGAATGTATATAAAAGAGGTTAATGTGTAGTAGGGCTGGGCAATATATCGAATTTTTAAGATATATTGATATATTTTCAAACAAGATATATGGTTAGACAATATCGTTAATAGCGATATAGTTTAAGTTGTATTAAATTAACATTACAGAGGTGCCAGGTCACCTTTTTCTCATCTCACTGATGATTACTGTCTGTCCCTCTTAACCCTGCTACTCCTCTCTCTCTCTTTTATTGTATTTAAGGAACATTTTTATTTTATAATATTACTTTTTAAATTCACAAACGTGTAGTTTATTTTCCATGTGTTTTCACTGTTAATAAAATACATATCGATATATATCGAGTATCGCCTTTCACCTAAACAATATTGAGATATGAGTTTTGGTCCATATCGCCCAGCCCTACTCTTAAAGAATACTACAGTACCCATGTTCAACGAAACAAAGGAGCCCAGCAAATATACTGGTAATGTGTTTTTATGTAGTTTATGAAAAAAAAACAGTTGTGGTCTGTGACACAAAGATATGTTAAATGAGGATCTCGCTACACAGTCCATATATTTGTTTCTTGGTACATTCTTTTGTCAGTTTTTCTCTCATCGTTGGGTTTTTTGGCAATAACAGAAAAAAACAAAAGTAAAATCTGTCCTTTGAGAATTGTATAATAAAAAAGAAGGTTTACATAAGTAAGAGGTAAACAATATGATGTGCAAAAAATAGCAGCATTGCATCCTCAAGTCTTTGCTTTGTCAACAGTTTTAATCAATAGTGTCCCTCTCTCAGGACGAGAAAGGTTATACTGCCCCCTGCAGGTGATTTTGTATGTTGAAATTTAAGTGGGAGTTAATAATACTGTTAATACATCATAAAGTGCGTTGGTGATTTTTAACTAGATATTCATTGATTAATTTACCATATAAAACGATGATATTGATGACTGTTCTTTGTCATGGTTGGTCTGTGTGTTTTTAATACAGGAAGATGCACAAGACCTGGATGCACTCACTCTGGCTAAATCGTACTTTGACCTGAAAGAGTATGACCGTGCCGCGTACTTTCTGAAAGGCTGCTGCAGTCAGAAGGCTTATTTCCTCTATATGTACTCTCGCTATCTGGTAAGTTTCTTTACATATCCAACTTGTACAGACTCCTTTTGCTTCCACAAATAGGCTTTTTGAGAGATTCTGTTTTTGTCCTCAGTCAGGGGAGAAGAAGAAGGACGATGAAACTGTGGACAGCCTCGGTGAGGAATTGTCTGTTTCATGTTTATTTATGTAAAAACTGAAAGTAATGATCTGTCCAATAACACTGTTTTTTATTGTGTGTGTGTGTGTGTGTTTTTCTCTGTGTGTATGCAGGTCCCCTTGAGAAGGGTCAGGTTCGAAATGAAGCATTGCGAGAACTGAGGGTTGAGCTCAGTAAGAAGCATATTGCAGGAGAGTTGGACGGGTTCACCTTGTACCTGTAAGATTCTTTCCTCCTAAATGTACACACTGTCCGGAGGTTTTGCAGAGCTGTACTCATAAACTATTTACGTGTGTGTGTGTGTGTGTTTAAAAAGGTATGGGGTGGTGCTACGAAAGCTGGATCTACTGAAGGAGGCGGTGGAGGTGTTTGTTGAGGCAATTCATGCACTCCCACTTCACTGGGGAGCCTGGCTGGAGCTGAGTAACCTCGTCACCAACATTGAAATGGTAACCTCCTTTGTGTTTTACCCATATACACTCAACTGTGAAATTAACTATTGTGCATCAGAACTCATATATTGTTCTCATTCTGTATGTGACCTATTGTGTGGAGATCGGGGTAACACATAAAAAAAACATGGCCATTTGTTAGGTGGGGGTTATTTCTGTAGTAGATGGACAATGATGAAAACGGAAACAGACTGTGGATCATCTTAGATTTATTCAGCCATGGTCAGACAACACAGAAACACAACACACATGACTGACAAAGTGCAGACCATCGCTGACCCATGCTGACCAAGATCTCACAATCGCTTGCAATCATTGACAATCATTGGCAAAGTGGCAGAATGGCAAAGTCTTCATCACACAGTGTGGCTTATATTCTGCTAGAAGGTACAGCCCACAAATTCCTTTCCATTTGGGTACATCACTATAAAACAATAAAGATGACATGACACTGATTTGTATACGTAACGGATGTAGACTCTTTGTCTAGCAAACAGTTGTTGACAACATATGGTTGGCTCCTATCCAAACATAGATCTGCTACAATTTAGATGTTTCACCATATAAGGTTACAGCATCACAGACCCAAAAGTAGAATTACTGTGAGATGGTTGACACAATTTAAAGATATGTCCACAAAATTATCAAGATGAATGAATCCATGAAAATACATACTAACGCCATTCTTCAAAGTTAAGATTTGTAAATCGATCAAACGACTATGAAGGAACCAGCACACTCATTATTAATTTACACGCTCTAATATTCAATGACTTAGCTGAACTTAAAACTGCACAATATCACTTTCTTCCACGCTGAGATAAGAGCACGCAGGTCTCAAACTTAAGGGGACAGCTCATTTAAAAAGCCAAACAATGAAAAGGAGAAATATAAAACAGAACTTTGTATCTTCCAAAGGTGTAAACTTGTAGAACAGTGGTATCCAAGAAATTAAAAATGTGCACTTCACCTTCTTCATTAAACAAATATGAAGATGAGCTATGATGAACAGTATTTGTGAGAAGATTGAAACACATTGTTGTCTTGTTTGGTTGTCCCTTCTTATTTGGAAACTTGATTAAAAATCTTTTGTTCTGCTTTGTAGTTAAAGGGTTGTGTTGCTGTATATGTGATATGTGAACATGTTGGTATGATGAGCTGAAGTTTTAACCTCCCCCTTTTGCCTCGGCTCAGTACCTCAGTTTGTTTTGTTTGTAATTAGAATATAACTTCTCTCTGTTTTCAGTGAGTATGAATATAAATGCTGATCCTAAAAACAACTTTTACCACTTTCCTTTCTCAGGTCCGCTGTTACCTTTATACCTAAAAGCCACTCTCACAATGCACACTTAGGATGGCAGATTACACTTAATGTTTCTGAACAAACAGTGAGAAAAGGTAAATCTCAGGTTATATTGCAATCTTAAATAATCCCATCCGTCTTCTCCTCAGCTCAAGTCGTTGTCTCTGCCTGACTGCTGGATTAAAGACTTCTTCATGGCCCACATGTACACAGAGCTGCAGATGATCAAAGAAGCGTTACAGAAATATCAGAACCTCATGGAGGCCGGCTTTTCTAAGAGCACCTACATCATCTCGCAGATCGCTGTCGCCTATCACAACATCAGAGGTTCGTCTTCCATCTGTTTAGCACGGGGACAGTTTTGCCTGTCTCAGGGACACGTTTGATATTAAACTGTCTCTTATTACAGATATCGACCAAGCTTTGGCTTTGTTCAATGAGCTGAGGGAGCAGGATCCGTTTCGCATCGACAACATGGACACATTCTCTAACCTGCTCTATGTCAAAGTGAGTTCACTATTGTTTGATGATAACTCAGTGATTAGCAAAGAAGAAGACATGTCAAAGAAGAGGTTTAAATCATGTGTGGTGCGGCACAAAAAACAAAGAAGTAAGATATATTCTTCTTACTAACAGAGGGCTCAAACATCCAGATGTTCTTATTTGGATCTTTAAATATTGTTGAAGGATCACATGTTTTCAAGGATCAAGGATTTCTTGATTATCCCACAGGGACCAAATTTTTGTTTACAGCCAGCAGTACCACACAACCACCATCTCACAAACAGCTGGAAGAATTAAAGAGACAGGAGACATCAAGAGAACACACATAATGATAAGAGCGATGGTATTACATACAGTAGCATAGCTTTATATATGTCTGTTTGCCCAGCATGTCAGGAGCCAGAACTTGTTAAAAAGCTCAGCTCAGGAGCTTAGGGGAGAAGTACCTCCTTGTGTAGATCAGATTGATTTTCTTTCTTTCATCCTGTAATCTAAAATACTTTGAGTTTTGTCACACAGAGCATGAAGCCAGAGTTGAGCTACTTGGCCCACAACCTGGTGGAGATCGACAAGTACAGAGTAGAGACGTGCTGCGTTATTGGTAAGTGTTACGGCAGTCTGATCGATACTGACGATTATGATGATAATCGATTGCATTCTATAAATGAAATGTATGAAAACATTCCGTTTACAGCTTTAATGATGTAATGGCCTCTTTTCTATATATCTGAAATATATGTGAGGTAGTTAGCCAGCGTTAACTGTGTTTTTTTTTGTCTCATCTACAGGTAACTACTACAGTTTACGCTCTCAGCATGAGAAGGCAGCTTTGTACTTTCAGCGGGCCCTCAAACTGAACCCTCGCTGCCTCGGGGCCTGGACCCTCATGGGCCACGAATACATGGAAATGAAAAACACGTCAGCTGCCATCCAGGCCTACAGGTCAGACTGAACATGAAGAAGAGATTTCAGTTAATTTGATGGATATGTTTGTCAGTGTGTGTTATGATACTTAACGCCAGACATTTCACAGCAGCATGGGAGATTCATTCCTGCTCAGGTTGTTAATAAGCGTTTTCTCCTGTTGATTTTCTTTATTTTTTCTATCAGGCATGCCATAGAAGTCAACAAGCGAGACTACAGAGCCTGGTACGGCCTGGGACAGACATACGAGATCCTGAAGATGCCCTTTTACTGTTTGTACTATTACCGAAAGGCTCATCAGCTCAGGTACAAAGAACAAAAAAAGAGGCTTTTAATCTAGAACACAATTCAAAGAATAAATATGATTTTAAAAAGTCAGTGATCATAAACTGAATGGTCATTGTTTGTTTTGACAAACTGTGATGTTTTTTTTTGTAGGCCCAATGACTCTCGCATGTTGGTTGCACTTGGTGAAAGCTACGAAAAGCTGTCGCAGCAGTTGGAAGCCAAGAAGGTACACATGTTTCCACTGTCAGACATTTCTGCTTGGTGTTGTAAATCCACGTTTTTGTCGTCTGTGTGATGATCTGACAATATTCTATTGATATGTAGTGTTACTGGAGGGCATACTCTGTCGGGGACGTGGAGAAAATGGCTCTGCTCAAACTGGCAAAGTAAGTGTATATTTCTCTATTCCAAGAAAACATGATAAAACTAACATTACATCAGAGTGATCGTGAAGATTGTGATTCAAATAAATACATCTGTTCTTTTTCTTTTTCTATTTTCTTTGTCATATGTTAACATGTTATTTAAACCACTCATAAGTTAGAGCTAATGTAATGTGTGACTCCTCTGGCAGGCTCCATGAGCAGCTGAATGAGTACGATGACGCTGCCCAGTGTTACATGCTTTACATCCAGGACATTTTCTCTTGTGGGGTAAGTTGATCAAATGATCTGAATCACATCTCACAGTATGAGAAAAATATAAGATATGGTAAAACAATGTTTGATAATGCAATAACAATATAAAGTGTGATAAATTCACAACAATCGAATGTGTATTCTAGCTGTAACTTACAGAGCTATATCCCTTTTTGTATATATTACCGTTTCAAGGCAGGGTATTTACGCCCCTGTGACGCCACTGTGCATTCAATGTAATTGTAACTGAAGTGTTATTGTGGGACCAAGGTGACCTACCACTGAGCCCGCATCAGAGGTAGTAATAGAGGCACTACAGGGGTAAAGACAGGATCACTGTAAAATGTCGGAGACGCAGGAGGAAACAGCGTTGTGTTTGTGAAGCTCCCGCTGTTTCTTTACACATTATGCCTCTGTGCCAACACAATGAGAAATCACACACTGTGACACAAATATGACACAGTTACAGGGGAGCTTCATAACAGAATTGCAGTCTTAAAAAAAAAAAAAAGGTAGTCTATCTGGTGTTCTTCATGTTTTATACAACACCTGTGTGTCCAATGTGTTTCTCTTGAATCCGCAAAATGTAAAGCATCAAATGCATCAAAATAGTGTGAAAGCCTGGCTATATACTCAAACCTCTGCCGAATGGGTCAAATGATGCTCAATCAGAAAGCATTGCATTACATAATTTCTCATTTATTGAGATGAATTGACACATTTGCAATGTATTATTGCAAATGTTGTAATTAAATATTTTTTTTAATTGCATTTAATTGTGCAGCCCTGATCTAAATACATATTTAAATATGCCTGTTTACAAATTGATGTGAATTTTCCAGCTGGGCCCGTGTGTTTGGCCCAGACCCCTCAGTAACAACCAAGGAAAATGTGAATACAAAAGCATACAATAAATCAGAGTCCTGGCATCCATTCTGTCTACACATGGATGAATTGGACAGAAGAGTGTGGGAAAGACTTCATTAGCCAGCATCACTCATGCTCTTATTGCTCAATGGGAACAAATCCAAACTGCAGCCTGGATCCCAAACCTTACAGGAAGTCTTAACAGAGCATGTAGCGATGATTTAGCTAACTTTTAATGCAAATAACCTGTAAAGAAAAAAGAAGTTGGATGTATTGTTTGTTTGAATGTTTTTGGCCACATTTTGTATGAAGAAATCTATTCCTCATTAAATATTGTCGTCAAAGGAACAACTGGAGCATGCAGAGGTGAGCACAGCCCTGCGGTACCTGGGTCAGTATTATTTCAAGAACAAGCTCTACGATGAGGCGTCTCTCTGCGCGCAACGCTGCTGTGACTACAACGACGTAAGTGTCTCTGAGCAGTGTTGTGTAGTTTGTGTAGTAGTAACAACACACTAACTGGTGTCACATGTCACTCTTGCTCATAGGCACGTGAAGAGGGGAAAGCTCTGCTGAGACAGATTTCACTGGTCAGAGATCAGATCGAGACTCCATCGGCAGATCTATTTGCTCCTCTCTCAAACAACAACACACCCGTCAGGAGGGTTTCTCCACTGAACCTCATCTCCTTTACACCCTGACACCCCCCCCCCCCCCGGACCTTCTCTTTCGCTGGCTTCAAAGTGGACAATGTGTGTGTCCTGAAACACGACACTGTGGGTGTTTGTGTTGGCAGGAGTTATGTTTGACAGAGAATTGTTAATGACATTAAAATTGCTTTTTTGTTTTTGTAAAATTTGCCAACAGTTTGTTTGATACTTCAACTGAAAAAAACAAACAAATACATAATAAATGCTGACAACTGTAAGTCAGATTTATACACTGCAGTAAACCTTATGTATAATGTCTTTGAACAGATTTTCAACTACTCTTTTATATTATGAAAGTTCAGTGTTAATCCTTTTACACTGTTGACCTATAACTGTAATAGGTGAACTTTCTAAAAAAGATCAGGTGCGCTGAAAAGGTCACCTTTAACTATTTACATATATACACATGTAGAAGAAAGACAACACAAAACCAGCAGTCATCAAAACTGTTTATATGTAAATAGTTGAAATAAAGGCGTGCCTATAACTTGAGGGCTTTCAGCTTTGGGTTTAATGTTGTATATTACGTGACACCATTAAAGAGAACTAAACATATTTACAATGTAAAAATGCAATTTAAATGTTTTTTTATCGACTGTGATACTAAAGATAACTCCCAACGTTTTCAGATTTTATTGTAGAGAACAGAAAATAGTTACAGTGAAGGGATTGAAAGGACATGCAGACCAGGTTAATTACACACACACACACATATTATTGCTACTATACATACTGTAACTGTTTACCACTAAGCAGCTTTCTCACTAGCATACTGCAACCCCGATGAAAGCATAAATGTGCAACTGGCATGAACATTATATCTGTATTTGGCTTGACAACACCGAGCTAACTACTGAAAAACGTGAATATGTACAAAAAATATAAAATACCATAAAGTTTGAGCGAATATAAACTTTTCCTTTTGCATAACATAAAAGACGACACTCCCTATATGGCTTCAGAGAGCTCAGTACTTCCCCCTGAGATTGCGAGGGGTGAGGAGAGGGCTGGGAGGGGGAGAAGGCTGGCGGGAACGCAGGATCTGTGAGTAGGGGGTATCTGCTCCTTGACATGCTCGAGTGTTGTACTGGCGGGTTGGGGTACGCGTCGGGAACAGAGACTGGAAAAAGGGACGTTTTTGTGGAGGTCGGTTCTCTGTGTCAGTCGGTGCAGCAGCCACACAGCCTCTCTTCTTACAGGAACCTGCAGCGGGCGGGACAGAACCGGAGGTGGGCAGCTGGGGCCGGACAGCCTGTGTCTGGGCCAGGGTCTCTGCTTTCCTCCTTAAGTCGGCTTTTACGAGTGTCAGGCCGTTCTGGAGCTCCAACAGGATCTGGTCCTGAGAAGAAGTCAGTTAACAAGGTTAGACGAGACCACGGAGAGGGGGGGGAGGGAGTGGAGGGGGGGGGGGTGGGTTGAAGGTGAGGGAGGTGGAGAGAAAAGTAAGTCAAGCAAAATGAAATGCATAATCATGCTAATGCTCAGCAATCACCTGGTGCAGATGTTAGAAACCCAGATTTAGTTTAATAGCTGGCTTTGCATTAAGAGCGTTAGTGAAGAGATCAGAGGGAGAGAAAGAGAAAGGATCAAAGTTGAGAGTTGCACTCAAAGACTTAAAACTGCTTTGGTTGTTTTCCTTCAGCAATTAAATACATTTAATTAAATGAAAAGATATTTTGGTTTTAAAAATGAAAGTAGTATACTTCAAGTACACCTGACAATTACATTTAAATTGACGTCTGTCAAATGTAATGATCGGCCACGAACACAGAAATAAGCACAACTTGAAAACAAATTCCAATTAGTGAGCTTTGAAATAGCAAACTGTTTATTATTTGTGCTGTATTTGATAACATTTGTCTTTGCTGAAGTAATCTTATGACAACATAAATGAAGGAACATCATACTATAAACATTTGTAGTCCTACCTGTTTGGCTAGGGTCTCATCTGCAGTGGCTAAGGCCTGCCGCAGCCTCTCTCCTCCTGTGTTACGACAGCAGGCGCGTTCACCAGACTGCAGGTCCAACCCGAGCCTCTGCAGGTCCCCACGCAGCTGGCGCAGGTTCTGTAGGGGGGGGAAGGGAAGGGATTCAATCTTTTTGAGGGTATGAAAAACAAAAACGCTAACGACTTAGATATAATACAGCAGTAACTGACCCGTTGTCCTTCCTCCAGCTTGCGATCAGCAGAAGAGGTGAGGGCGCCTGTTGAACCTGGAACTTCCAGCTGCATCTTCAGCTTCACCAGTTCTGCCCAGACAAGCAGAAGGAGGAAGTCATCTTCCAATAACAATACCTCACCTGAAAAATAATAATCTGATTGTTCCTGTGATGTTGTGACTTACCTTGTGTCTTAGAGAGCAGTTCAGCACGACACTGCTGGAGCTCAGCATTCAGTCTGCTGACTTCAGGCTGACAATTGAGACGCTGAGAACGCCGAGGCCCCTCAGAGTCTTCCTGCGGCACCCACACGGGGACTGACTCAGTCGGCTTCTTCTTTTCAAGGGCGGCAGATAAAGCTTCAATCTCCTGATCTCGCTCCTAAAGATAGAACCAAACAGAATACGTTAGATTAATGTGAATAATGTGCTAACAAAAACCGCCACATTCTGGACATTTAAATGAGTTTGGGTAAAGTATCCATTACAGAAGATAGTAAACATACTACATTCTGACAGACTCTGCCTTGAAGTACTTTAAATTTAAAGTAAGTGATGAAGCGCCCACCTTCAGCTCCTGGCTGTAGAATTTCTTCAAATGCTTTTGAATGTTTGATATCTTGTCTTCGTATCTCTCTTCAATTAGAGCTCTCTCCGTCTCCAAGGTCTCACTGTAGATCAAAGAGGACTTCACAACTTAAAATCTGCGTCCATGATATATTCAAACACTTTGTCTGCAGTTTAATTAACAACTTCACATTTAGGGACATTTCTTTCACAGAAAAAAAAAGGATCTTAAAAGAAACACACCTGAAGTCGTTCTTCATCCCAGTGATGACCTCCATCATCTCAGACACCACCTGCTCTCTCACATTTGCCTCAAGAGCCTCTTTCTCCTCCCGCTGACGCTGCACCTCTCTCTTCAGGACATCGATGGCCTGCAGGAGAGCCTAGATTAAAAAAAAACAACAACAAAATCAGCTGTGAGGAACACTGGACAACAGGTTGTTTAAGACGCTACATTAACAATCAA